>NW_024704751.1:20808757-21228796 GCF_018977255.1 Callorhinchus milii | reverse complement strand
TTACCTCACCCTGGTGGAAAAGCCTCCTGAAGCTGGCTGCCCAGGCTCACACCTGATAGTTTGTATGCTTCTGCCAGTTGTACATCCAGTTACAAAATATAATAATCCTTACATTTGATGTAGCGCCAGTTAACATCAGCTCACTGCACACAGACCAGAGACTGAACTTCTAACCTTCTTGGTCTGTAAGGCTCAGTTTCACCAATGGAATATTTTCTCCAACAGAATCATTGGGGATGAGAAAGCATCCAGAACTATAAAAACTCTACCCTCAAAGCAGTTGCCTTCAGAATGCATATTTTTCCTCTTAGCAAATAGATTCTAAGCCCAGATGATGTCCCGAAGCTTGATGTTCCAGAATTGCTATTTGGGCAACGTATCAGATGGCGACACTGCAGTATCTGCCAGCACCTTCAGGGCAGGCCAGGGGAAGCACGTGACAAAGTAGACTGCCTGAAATATCATTGCGAGATATTGTTGAGAGAAATGGAGACCGAGATGATCTATTGCATTGGATTCAATGGCTCGTGTGTAGGACAAATTCAATACAGCACCTACGTTAGTTGTATCATTAAATATCCTGAAAGTAGCAGTAAATGCAACATGCAGAATACTAACAGCCAATGATGGAGTACCAGGGGAATTGTACATCCAGTTACAAAATAATACTAATAATCCTTGCATTTGATATAGCGCCTCATCACGTCTTCAAGACGTCTCAAAGCACTTCACAGAATATACTGTAAAGAAATTGATGTTTTGCGGGCGGCATTGGGAGAATGACGTTCAGAGTGACAAGTTATTGATCGTATAGAGAATATGTGGGGAAGGGAAAAGCAGACAGCTGCCCATATGTCATGAGCAAAGAAAACCTCAAAACCGGCGAGTGGCCAAGGCAGGGTATGGAGATTGTAGAGGTGGTACATGTTAAATAATCCGCTCTTCTTCATCGCATACTTAGATAAGCACAAAAACGTTACATTTATAATTTCAGCTACTTGTACATCGGAAAGGTCAGTTAATGGAAGTCCTTGTTCAAACGTCACACAATGAGTATTGGTCTCGTCTATTGCTCTTCAAGGAACAGAGAGGCTTTCCCTCAGTGTTTCAGTCTTTTATGCGTTCTTGTAAATTTCCACTTTTTATAACGTCGGTTTTGATATTTTTCTCTCTCCCCCGCTGTTCTCCTTCGATAGAGCAACATGATGGACTAGGTTGTAGCTTTCTTCTCTGTCGCTGGAGGTTTTTACTACATCAGATTGAATAAATCTGATGATTTATCCCTTCTCCCCACCCCAACTCCCCGACCACAAGGCACTCCACCCGTTGATATCGTCAGAACCTCGCCAAGTTAATGCTCTTAGTTAGGCAGCTGAATCTTGACAGAAGCTGACATTCAAATGCTATGGTAGTCACAATCTCGGTTTTTCCCATTCAAACACCATGACTATCCTGCCAGAACTTTCAAGAGTTAATTTAATAACGGAAGCATTCTAAGGAATTTAACTTTTTCATGTACATTTACCGAATGAAGCTCGTTTGTAACATCTTCCTCAAAGCCATCATCTGAGGACTCGGAATCCGCATTGTCACCTGTTAACAAACCGTTCGGCATGTAAATGTGGAGCTCGGTCTTAGATTTGCCCACCTCGGGCAGTAATGGCACGTATTTTACAGGAGGCTTCAGACAATGAACTCCAATTAAAGACAAACTCTCTACTTCAGGTTTTCTCTGATCTTTAAAATCCAGGGGCGAAAGTCTTTCTGTTCCATATCGTATCCACGCAGGCTCGATTACCCTCGCTCTGGGATTCTGGTGGATGATTTTGGGTGCAGGCCACAAAGGGTTACAAAACTGTCTGCATGAGTAGCTTTCCTGAGGTGACTTCTGAGAGTAAAGACACTTTACTTTAGTCTTCTCGGGAGACTTTAAGGACCTTGCTGACTTCTCTTCTGTTACAGGACATTTAGTACACCTGAGAGGAGAGTTGGGTAATTTAAAGCTGATGGACTTTCCTGTCATTGCTTTTCTGGGTTTCAATAATTGTTCCAGGACAGAGACCCCCTTGATGCGGGCCAAGGTTGTTTCCCTATTAAAATGAATGAAAACATTTCCACATTTGTCTTCCCTGAAATTCTCTGCATATTCCATACAACATACACTGAAAATATGTGACATCCAGAAATACCTCTCAGGATCCTTACACTTTGGTTTGCCATTTACTGACTCTGCCATTGAAATAACAAACAGCAGATTATCCATCTATTCGGAACATCGCCAGACTACGGCACTACCTCACCCCTCACGCGGCTGAAACTCTGGTTCACGCCTTTATCACCTCAAGGCTGGACTATGGGAACTCTCTCCTCGTCGGCCTTCCCGGCCCTCCCTCCACACTGCAGGTCATTCAGAACTCTGCAGCTCGTGTACTGTCCCGCACCAAACACCGCGACCACATCACTCCCACCCTCACCCTCGCTCCCCCCCACTGGCTCCCCATCCCCCAGAGGATTGATTTCAAGATCCTCATCCTCACCTACAAGGCCATTCACGGCCTCGCTCCCTCCTACCTCTCCGACCTACTATCCCCCTACTTACCTGCCCGTACCCTCCGTTCCTCTTGCTCCGGTCTGCTCCACATCCCCCGCCCAACCGCCCTACCATCGGTGGCCTTCAGCCTCTCAGCCCCGAGGCTCTGGAACTCTATCCCCCAGTGCCTTCGCCGCTTCCTCCCTTTCCTCCTTCAAGGCCGGTCTCAAGACCTTTCTCTTTGATCTTCAGCCTTCAGCTCCCCTCTCGACTCTCTAACCCCTCCTCGCTCCCTCCCTTCCCTCCCCTCCCCTGACCATTTCCCCCCAATGCTCGGGTCATGACCCAACTGTGCAGCGCCTTGGGACGTCCTCCCGACGTGAAAGGCGCTCTATAAATGGAATCTTGTTGTTGTTGTTGTTTTAGTTTATTGTCAGAGACCCACTGCACTGGTGGTGGCACTGCCAATAACAACTCTCCACTTGATTTTTCAAGGATTTACAACTGAACGTGTGTGCGTGGGGGGGGGGGGGGGGGGGGGGGGGGCTGTGCGGGGGGGGGGGGGGGGGGCTGTGCGGGGGGGGGCTGTGCGGGGGGGGGGGCTGTGCGGGGGGGGGGGCTGTGCGGGGGGGGGGGGGCTGTGCGGGGGGGGGGGGGCTGTGCGGGGGGGGGGGGCTGTGCGGGGGGGGGGGGGCTGTGCGGGGGGGGGGGGGCTGTGCGGGGGGGGGGGCTGTGCGGGGGGGGGGGGGGGGCTGTGCGGGGGGGGGGGCTGTGCGGGGGGGGGGGCTGTGCGGGGGGGGGGGGCTGTGCGGGGGGGGGGGCTGTGCGGGGGGGGGGGCTGTGCGGGGGGGGGGGCTGTGCGGGGGGGGGGGCTGTGCGGGGGGGGGGGGCTGTGCGGGGGGGGGGGGCTGTGCGGGGGGGGGGGCTGTGCGGGGGGGGGGGGGGCTGTGCGGGGGGGGGGGCTGTGCGGGGGGGGGGCTGTGCGGGGGGGGGGGCTGTGCGGGGGGGGGGGGGCTGTGCGGGGGGGGGGGGGGCTGTGCGGGGGGGGGGGCTGTGCGGGGGGGGGGGGGCTGTGCGGGGGGGGGGCTGTGCGGGGGGGGGGGCTGTGCGGGGGGGGGGGCTGTGCGGGGGGGGGGCTGTGCGGGGGGGGGGCTGTGCGGGGGGGGGGGGCTGTGCGGGGGGGGGGCTGTGCGGGGGGGGGGGGCTGTGCGGGGGGGGGGGCTGTGCGGGGGGGGGGGGGGGCTGTGCGGGGGGGGGGGGGCTGTGCGGGGGGGGGGGGGGCTGTGCGGGGGGGGGGGGCTGTGCGGGGGGGGGGGGGCTGTGCGGGGGGGGGGGGGCTGTGCGGGGGGGGGGGCTGTGCGGGGGGGGGGGGCTGTGCGGGGGGGGGGGGGCTGTGCGGGGGGGGGGGCTGTGCGGGGGGGGGGGCTGTGCGGGGGGGGGGCTGTGCGGGGGGGGGGGCTGTGCGGGGGGGGGGGCTGTGCGGGGGGGGGGGCTGTGCGGGGGGGGGGGGCTGTGCGGGGGGGGGGGGGCTGTGCGGGGGGGGGGGGGGCTGTGCGGGGGGGGGGGGCTGTGCGGGGGGGGGGGCTGTGCGGGGGGGGGGGGGCTGTGCGGGGGGGGGGGGCTGTGCGGGGGGGGGGGGGGGGCTGTGCGGGGGGGGGGGCTGTGCGGGGGGGGGGGGGGGGGGCTGTGCGGGGGGGGGCTGTGCGGGGGGGGGGCTGTGCGGGGGGGCTGTGCGGGGGGGGGGCTGTGCGGGGGGGGGGCTGTGCGGGGGGGGGGGCTGTGCGGGGGGGGGCTGTGCGGGGGGGGGGCTGTGCGGGGGGGGGCTGTGCGGGGGGGGGCTGTGCGGGGGGGGGGCTGTGCGGGGGGGGGCTGTGCGGGGGGGGGGGCTGTGCGGGGGGGGGGGCTGTGCGGGGGGGGGGGCTGTGCGGGGGGGGCTGTGCGGGGGGGGGCTGTGCGTGGGGGGGCTGTGCGGGGGGGGGCTGTGCGGGGGGGGGGGGCTGTGCGGGGGGGGGGCTGTGCGGGGGGGGGGCTGTGCGGGGGGGGGGCTGTGCGGGGGGGGGGGGGGCTGTGTGGGGGGGGGGCTGTGTGGGGGGGGGCTGTGTGTTTGTTTGCTGAATTTGTATGGCAGCTGAGAGCCACTAAACAAACTTACAACAACAACAATTTTACATCTATATAGCAACTTTCGCTTCAGAAAGACATCTCAAAGAGAATTTCGAGAGACAATTTTTTGTCATATTTCATTCCAATTCTCTGCCGTGTCAGGTGTACTCGGCTGTACTTCCTGAATGAAGGCTCTCTATAATCCTTAGTGAATGTTAAATGCTCTCACCTGTTATTGGTTCTCTGGTTGTCTATCTGTTGGTGTTCGTTATTGACCTGGACTTCCATTTTGCAGGGTATGGCTGTAACGACACACGGTAATGGAGTAACATTTCGGTCTTTCTCAGTAATCTGTAAAACTCCTGAACTCAAGTACGAGTAGAGCTTTGCCCTGCTCCTCTGCAGGCTCAGATGATCGGAGAGGAGCCAAGGGTTTTCCGTCTTCCTCTTCAATTTGTGCCATAATCCAAACTCTTTACTTGTGTAACATTCCATTATTGCTGAAAACTGGAAAACACAAATTGTGGGAATTGCTGGATCAGTGTTAAGATAAACAAGGCACTGTAGTGCTGACAATCTGGTGTAGTCAATATGTCATTGGTAACAGTATACATTTCCTTATCAATGTTTAATAACATTAATTATATAACTAATTTATTGGTATCCAACAGTGTGGTACCTGATATTGGGTTAAAGAGCTAATGAATGGCACAGGAGTTCCCAGTGCTACAAAAGCCAGACTTTCTGGTGTTATACAGCATCTTAGTTCATGGCTTGAGATTTTTTTTAAAAAAGCATAAAATATTACACATTTAAAATGTGAATTGTAGCAATTAATGAGCTCTTAAGAGGTGAAAAGGAATAAATGGTCTGATCCCCTCTCCGTGGTAGTTTTTCCTCATAATTTAATTATTAATTACCACACATTGGTAGCCGATCACCTGAACAATAATCCTCCAGTAGCTGTTTACTGACTGATGTCCCCAAGAGATATATGATCTTCCTCCACTTGCCTTGAGCCTAGGTCCAGTCCGCAGACCAATCCTTAGATTTTATCAATTCAGACGTCCTGCATTACAGATCAGGATTACAAAGTGATGAAGACTTGTAATGAGACATGTCAATATTATCCCAAAACTGTAGGCCAAAATTAGGAAGATGGGAAGATGGAAGAGAAACTACAGTCAAAGATTGAGAAAGGTCATACTAACGACAAAGTAGGTTAATAATAAAGAACACAAGGACAGAATTGACAGAGGAGGGAATGTTACATGTTCAAACGTCAGATCAAGGATGGAGATAAAACTTTGGTAAAAACTGTGAGCAATAAAACTTGTCATCCGTATACTCAACAAAGATGTACTGTGACATACAGGATGGGATCAACTATGATGTAAAAAGGGACAGCCCTAGACACACAAGGGTCTTTCTCAATGCAAGTAGTTTTAAGACTAATGGAATTGACACAAGTAATCCAGAGCATATTGAAAATTAAATAGGTGAGAATAAGTATAGACTCAACAGAACAAAGTCTAGCAATTGACTGGCAATTCACTGTAATCCACTGAGGTAAAGAAAAGCGTTGCATGCTGGAAGATTTATGAAGCAAAGTGAATGATTAGGAAATGAGACTGCCTGGTGTAGTGATTTTGATATGAGAAATACTGAAATGGGATAAAACATTGAAGAGGAATATAAAAAAGTGGGAAAAGGAGTAGGAAAATATTAAGAAAAAGGAGGGCAAGTGGGAAGAGCAGGGAATTGGGATGAGTAATTAGCTCCAGTGGAACAAGCATTTTAAGCTTAATGGTCAGAATGGCCCCATTTTTGTGGGGATACTGTAACTCAGTGGTCAGAGCACTCACCTCGCAAAAGAGAGCTGGGTTTGATTCCCGGCACGGCAAAATGTTGGGCAAGTTTCCTTACTCCACAAGCCTCTGGTTACCTAGCAGTAAGTAGGAACCCGGTTGTTAGTTAATTGGTGGATCACTTTTATGGGGGTAATAATTCCTTCATCAAAATTTCTTTTTAAAAAAATTGGTCACTCAATCCACGACTGTTTCTGGGACGCTGCTGTACGGAATTGGCTGCTGTGTTTCACCCACAACATATAGAGTTAATTCACTCTACAGTATATTCTGTGAAGCGCTTTGAGACATCTCGAAGAAGTGATAAAGCGCTGTATCAAATGCGAGGATTATTGTTAATTCCTGATTCTCAAAATATCTGTCTCAGTGCAACTTAATATTTTAGCAAAACTGAGTAATGGAGTTTACTCCAGCAGCTTTGCTAGTGTGTGCTAAACTACTATTTTGAAAGTTTAGTATTAAAATGAGGATCGTATTCTTGTTAATCTCATTGAATTGTTTGCCAATTACCAGCCAATATATATATATAAAACAGCATGCTTGAAGGTGATGTTTAACACAAGTTGTTAAAGAGGAAGGCCGGTGCTGGAGAATTATATACTTGGTTGTGTATCCAACAGAGGGAGATCTGGGAGTAGATATTCATTTGTTGGCTGAACCTTTGATTGAGGGGCAGTTTGGAGAATGACCCCTAGAACCGAATTAAGAGATAATAACCTGAAAAAGCTTGGTTTCTATTCCATTTTATTCAGCATTTTTACCAATTTTGCTTTTTCTCAACCCACGACTGTTTGTGGGACATTGCTGAGTGCAATTGGCTGCCGCGTTTTACCCACAAAATATACACTTTACAGAATATTCTTTGAAGAGCTTCGAGACGTCTCGAAGATGTGATAAGGCACTATATCAAATGCAAAGATTCTTATATTATTATTTACAAATAATGATGGTCCCTGATAAACAGGACGGGACTTCCCACAATGTCCCCATCCTCCATTTCCAAAAGGTGACATCTCACGAATGGAAAATGGTTACTGGGAGGATAATATCTTCTCTCCACTGCAGAACTGATCTGTACGTGTTCCCAAAGGAGGATTATGCTTCATTCAACTGCGGTGGAACACTAAATTGAATTGAATGAAAAAATCTAGCGCCTACACTTCTTGAGAATTGGTCTCATCTGGAGTGTAATCAATATTATTCCATTTCCCAGATTTCAAAGTATGTTCATATTTTAACACAAAAGGAAAGCGACCTTTTGTGAAACCAACAATTATCAAGGAAGATTTCCTGGACTAGCATTCTACAACATTGTTGAAATAAGAGTGAATGAATTATACTACCATTTTGCATATAATCACATTCTATATATCTGATTATCTGGTTGAGATAATTTGTAGAATTATGGTTGAAAATCACATTTAGGTTGTATTGCTTTTGACACTATAGAGCAAAGCAGTCTTACACCGGCTCAGCTCCATTTAAATTATCAGCCGAATCCTTTAAATAGCTACTCACCCCCCACATTGGGGAGGGGAGAGAATCAGTCACACCTTTGCACTGCTACCTCAAATATGAGTGGTATTTCAGCTGAACATTTAAGGGCTTCAGGTGCACTGAATACTATAGCTTTCATAAATCAGATGTTATAGCTGACCATAAGAAAGTATCTCACCAATGATTCATACAGTGGCAGGATTACCCCACTATTTCAGCTGCTATTGATCTTTTGATACATCCCAACATCTAGTTTGCTTTACTCACCGACAGAGCATTGTTGCAAGAGCTTCAATTTATTGTCAATCAGGTCCCCCAGGTCCTTTTCATTTTCCATAGATATTATTTTCCTACCGTTCAAATAAGAGTCCCTTCCTGGATATGTTGTCCCCCTGTGAGGTACTTTACATTTCTCCACATTGAGTTTCATCCACCGCCGATCTGCCCAATTTCCAAGTATGTTCAAATCCTCCTGTAACCTGTCTTGTTCAGCTTTGCAATCTACCATCTTCATTAGCTTGGTGTCATCTGCAAACGTAGCCACTGTGCTTGCAACTCCTAGTTTCAGATAATTTATAAAAAATATTAAACAAAAGAGGTCCCAAAACAAACCCTTGTGGAACTCCACTGGTAACATTTTCCCAGTCTACATAAGAACATAAGAAATAGGAGCAGTAGGCCATTCAGCCCCTTGAGATTGCCCCACCATTTAACAAGACTATGGCTGATCTTCTAATATAATTCCAGTTACCCACCCTATCCCCACTAATCCTTTAGTTTTTAAAAATCTATCGATCTCAGTTTTGAATATGTTCAATGACTGAGCATCCACAGTCTTCTGGGGTAGGTCAACCAGTTACATATCCATCTTCTTCTATACTAATAAAGACATATTGTCTGTCTGTGAGCCCGCCAAGAACTCAATAACTGATTGACATAGACATGATTTATACCGCATCGGAAAGGTCTTGAATGGGGGAGTGTCATGTGCATATTTTTGGGGGAATCTCCTATTGTTGATGAGCTATATTNAAAAATGCTTTCATTAAGCCCCCAAAAAGTATGCATGGTATTTTGCAAGAAAATAGCATCAGAGGTTACAGCCTTCTAGAGAGATACATACAGATGTATATCTCTCTCTAGAAGGCTGTAACCTCTGTTGCTATTTTATACAGTCCTCCCACAGGAGTCCTCCCAAAAGGATATGTTTGCAAATAATTGAACAAGGGATGCTAACGAGTTCAATAGCACATTTTCTTAATCTTAATGGATAAAGAAGCCTAAGAAGCAAAGATCAAGCATTTCAAGGACAAATAAAAATGCTAGACAAAAGAGAGGCCGATTAAACTGGTTGCAAGCGTAGCTGCAAGGGGTACAGCTTGTTGTGATATACCACTGCTGCTTATTTTTCAAACTTTCTGTACCATCTTCTCAAGAGGAACTGTATCAAAGGCCGTAATGAAATCCAGATACACAACATCCACAGCCTTACTCAGCTCCCTTCTCTCACCATCAAAGAAAAACAGTAAATTAGATCAGCAAGATCTTCCCTTCATGAACTCATATTGGCTATTATTTATGATTTTATTTCTGCCCAGGTGGTCCATGATTTTATCGTTATAAATCTCCATAATTTTACCCATAATGGACATCTGTAGTTTCCTGGGTCACTTTTGCTAAAAATAGGAATAACATCTGCCTTTTTCCAATCCCTGGCACCTCTCTAGTATTCAGTGATTTCAGAAAGATTTATGCCAGCCTTTCTGCAACTTCCTCCCTCACAATTTACTCGGCCCGAGATTTACCTCAAGTTTACACGGCTGTTTGTCAGCTATGCTGGTAGTGATACGAATAGTGCCACAACTTTCCTCTATGGCATCCTCGAGTTCTCTTTACAGATCAGATAGGTTACCTGTCACCTCCTTAGTAAAAACTGATGAAATAAATAGTGGAACAGTGCAGCATTATTTGTCATGTCCTCTCCTGAACCCACCTTCAGTGGAGTGGCCCTCTTCCATTGCTTGTTTTTCTCTTAACGTAACTGAAAGACTTATTATCCTTCACAGCTCTTGCCATGTTCAATTTAAAGATTTTCTTTGCAATTGTGATGTCTTTAGTCCTGGCTTGCCTTCTCGCATTGAATCTGACTTAATTCTGTGCCATTTTCCTTCATGGCCTAAATGCATTTTGTTCAGTTGCTTTGTAATCCTCATGAAGCATTACATTTCTGCCACAGGTTTTTACTTTGCACCTCGCTCAGGTGAAAATCCACCAGTGACTTGAGTATGCTTAGGCTAGCATACCTCTTGTGCACCCATCCGTACTGCCTGGGAAATTGCAGGATATAATAATAATCCTTGCTTTGGTCTCATCACGACTTCACAAGACGTCTCAGAGTTAGAGTATACTGTATATTTTGTGGGCAAAACAGCAGCCAATTGTGCACAGCAGTGTCACAGAATCATACGGCACAGGAGGAGGCCATTTGGCCCATCTTGTCTGTGTCGCCTCTTTGAAGAGCTTCCAAATCAACCCCACTCCCCCGCTCTCTCCCCATAGCCCTGATCAACCCCACTCCCCCGCTCTCTCCCCATAGCCCTGATCAATCCCACTCCCCCACTCTCTCTCTCACTCTCCCCATAGCCCTGATCAACCCCACTCCCCCACTCTCTCCCCATAGCCCTGATCAACCCCAATCAACTATTTTAAATCGGTGTCCTCAGGTTACTGACCCACCTGCCCATGGAAATAATTTCTCCTTGTTCACCCTATCAAATCCCCTCATAATTTTGAAAACTTCTATTACGTCTCCTCTTAACCTTTGCTGCTCCAAAGAGAATAATCCCAACTTCTCGAGCCTCTCCCAATAACTGAAGTCCCTCATTCCTGTGTACCATAAACAGTCATGGATTGGGTGACCAAATTATTATCATTTCTTTTAAGGGATTAATACTTAACAGAAAAGTGATCCACCAATTAACTAATAACCAGATTCCTTACTGCTGGGTAAACACAGGCATGTGGACTAAGGAAACTTGCCCACCGTTTACCCCTGCCCGGGAATCAAACACAGGTCTTCTCGCTTTCGAGTGCTCTAACCACTGAGCTACAGGACTCCATATTATGCAAAATCATCCAACCCATTGTCCAAGTAAACTTACGGATTTTTACTCTCCAGATGTCAGCTTAGTCCTTAATGTCAGCGCACAATGCTGATGATATTTTATTCCCAGTTGTCAGGTGTGATCACACCAAAAGGAACAACCTCAAAACACAAATGAGCTCAAATATTTTATTTTATGTATAAAATACAATGGGATAATAAATACATATATCTTCTGAGGTATCAATAATTTTCCAGGTGTCCCTTTCTCCATCCGAGACCCTAACGGGAGAAAATAAAAGACCACATGTGACTTGTGTTTAATAAATTAATCACTAGAAAAGTGTAATATGAAAATTGTCCTCAATTGGAAGCAACTTTCATTAAATATCTTGGGCTCATGACTAGACATGGGGCAGTAGTCTTTCCTAGTTTTACACTAGAGAGGATAGCTTCAGTGGCTAGCAACACAGGCGAGAGCCGACTGCATTCCTCCTGCACTCAAGTTAGTGGCACTATTCAAGACAAAACCTGGTACGATTGAAATAACCACTGCGCACACCAGCAACATTAAACATTTTATAATTCCTATTACACGATTACATATGATTATTCTCTGCCTCATGCAGTATGCAGTATCCCAGTACTATAAATCTGCTTCACAGCTGATTGGTAATTTAATTAATATTTGTTGAAACTAACTACAATTGACTACGGTTATATGCACATTTTATAATGATGCTACAGTGAAACTGATAACTAGCCCTTGGGATAAGTAGTCAACCTCACATAACTAGTTACTCAACATGCTGGTTTATTCAAGTACGTTGTACTTTCCAGATGCAGTTCTGTGGATGACTCGTAAATTCTGATAATTTGTACAGTTTCTCTTGGGGTGACGAGTTAGTTACACTGTACATGTGGTCACACCCAACAATAACTTTATATAGCACCATTCACATGGGACAGCATTAGAATGCTGGTAATGGTCAGTGCGTTACATTTTTATAAGGTCAACCATTAACTGTGTGATAGCACACAATTATTCACATTAATAAAATCAGCTTAGTGCAATGAGAAGTGACAATTAATTTGAGACAAAAGCAGCTAACCTATCTACGTGAATGGAATCCATATATTTCTATAATCAATGCTGGAGACAATAATGCCAAAGTTAAACTATACAAGTGCACTTACCTCACTAGTACCTTTGGACAAACAGTATAATCAGGTGTGAATTCTGATTGTTACACTAGATCACAACTGCAAAAAAACTGCAAAAAAAAGTCAATTTAGTTTTCCAGTTGATTCAGCACATTGCTGCAGATAGAAAGCATCCTTGATCAAAATCAATGTTTTAGAGCAATGCTACTCCCATGGCTCACTTGCGGTTTGCAGTAATTGGGCTCCAGTTTTAAGTGCTAACTTTGAAAGATCAAATAATAAGATTTGCTCCAGGTTCTTTATTCCAGAATGTAAAGCGTCAACAAGGTCCTTTTGAATATACTCTAGTAATTGCAAATGCGAGGACTATTATTGCACCATTTTCCTTTTCCAGTTGAACAGTCTCATAGAGCAGCTTTGGCAAGGTGATAACATACCACTAAAATCCATAGTACTGTACATAACTCCAAACATGAATCAACACACAGGACACGGAGAGGAAAGAGAACGGTGAGAAGAAAGTACAAGTAAACTACTGTGCAGTTCCTTGCACAGGCAGCATATTTAAAATAGTAAAAAGATGACAAGGCATTGGCTTACCTGTATTTTGCATGCAATAGTAGCCTTTTAGCATACACCAGGATCTTCCCATCCCTAAAGAAAATACAGCAAGTTAGTAAACACTTACAGCTTCACTATAGAAATGAAGGTAATGCAATTATTAAGTTACAATACTTCCACTGATTGGAGTTTTGGGCCACTTTAGAACATCTAGGTACATACATTTAACCCAAACATGATGCAACCAACTTGCATCAGATGGATTGGGAGCATCAGATGTAGCCAACTGGACTCCCAACAGCCTTAGTGTTGCTCTGAAACTGCCAGATTGACCAGAAATATTTGCATGGAGGATGGGAAAGAGGACACATGCAAGACAAGCCATCCAATTAAATAGTAAAATGCACCATCTAATGGATCGGCTAGGAAATCATGCTCTGCATTGAAGAGCCTGAACTACACCCAATGGAAAAGGGTGTCAAGTAAGCACATGTGTACTAAAGCACCAAGCCATATGTGGGGTAATATTGTGCAAAAGGCAGGCAAATTCAAGAAGGGCAAAAGACATATTGTAGGCTTGAATCAACATTTTAGGCAGGCCAATTGAAGTTTATCATTGTGGCACTGAAAATGGCCCAAGTACAAGGCACATGTGCAGCTAAGGGGACATCTATGTGCATTCATACCTTAAAACAAAATTCTAACCTGCACATTATCACAACGCTATCGGCACGATATATCCCTATTATGTTCTGGCATCACTCTCCTAAACAGTTAAAATTGAGCTCAAAATTGAAGACAAATTGTACTGGAAATGCCCAGTCAGTCAAAGCAGAATTGAGATGGAAAACAGTGCAGTCACCTCCTAGCAAGTCCAGCAACATGTGATCAAATAGGCCATTACTTCAATTCCTAGAGCTAAAGATGGCTTTGCCTAAATTCCGGAACAAAACACTCCTTTCCACTGGATCTACAGATACAATGCTGAATCTTTTTATGACTCATCAGGAGGTCAGTACACCACTTCCCCCAAAGGTTTACCATTGTGGCACTGAATGGCAAATGGTAGGATACAAAACCAAAGAACCAAAGTCTGATTTTTTGAAATCAAGACTTGCAACAAGAAAAGGCCTTGCAGTCAGACCACTGAATTATGCAGTATATATTTATATATTCTCTGCCAGGAACAGCAGAAATCCAGTGCTGCAACAGGTGAGAAGTGAGCCTTGTAAACATAGTGCGAGGACCTGAACACAAAACCGTGCATGGGTTCAGAAGGCACAAGTTTCTCTTTCACCCGAGCACTGGACAGTTAACCCATTGCAGCCACTGATGATTTTATCCAGACAGGGTTTTGAGCTCCTAAGCATTGGCACAAGGATCATGCCATAACACATTCAATCCTTCAGGTGAGTTTTGTGGCCTTCCAGCATTTTCTTTTATTTCTGATTTCCAACATTCAGTTTCATTTCCACCACCAACATGTTCAGCATTTAAGGTTTCCCCTTTGTCATAAATTCAATAAGTGCAAGTTTCATTGCCATTTACATACCAGCTGGAAAGCCATTGCCACCATTTCTCAACCATCACAGACTGTGTGGTAAATTAATTTATTTCAGTAGTGGAAGACATGGGGGTCATCTAATCGCATTAAGCAGACTGATTTAGAAGCTCAATTTCCTGATCAGTTCATTAACATCCAGCTCTAGTCAGTCCAAGACAATAGTCCCAAGCAGTGTGATGACATTGTCTAGTTCAGTCACATTTATACATAACTGCTGGTTACAAGAACCTCAAAAGGCCAAACATAGGTATACATCAGAGGCCTGTGCATTGTGGTACTTTCCAAATACTACAGACAGATTTCTAAATACACATGGAAGTAATGTAGTAACTGA
Source organism: Callorhinchus milii (assembly GCF_018977255.1). NCBI lineage: Eukaryota > Metazoa > Chordata > Chondrichthyes > Chimaeriformes > Callorhinchidae > Callorhinchus > Callorhinchus milii. The sequence continues at coordinate 21,214,072 of NW_024704751.1, read as the reverse complement.
AAAATACTATGTACTCAAAGTCAACCCTTTTTAGAGTTGTGGCCTATAGATCAGAATTGATCTTCCTGTACTCTTGTGCACATTATACAAAAATCGGTCATGGGGAATTGATTTCTTCCCCATTTTAAGAAAACACAGATGTGATATGATATACATAGTAAGAGGATCTGCCAAGTTGCGTTGATCTGTGAAGGGAAGATAATCCACGTTTTTCTAGACTACACCGAGGGGAAAGAATGGCAGTGGGAGAAAGATGTAATAAATCAGCCACGTAAAAGAATGTGCACGGAAGGAATGGGCACATCAACAAAAGGCCAAGTCTAAGCAAACATTTTCTACAACCCACTAGCCTAATCCCAAGTAGATATCACAAACTAAGATACCATTCATTCCATACACTTCACATCATAAAATAAGTAATTGTATTTGCCAAACATACAGTGGCAAATGGGTTACTGTGCTAAATGTCCTACAGTACATTCAGCACCAGTTTTGTCACAATACCTGGAAGCAAGTGACATTAGCAACACGCGTTTCCACCCAAGTGCAAGGATATCCATAAAAAGGCAAGTCTAAAAGAAGCCTTTCTGGTTATGGTCCAAGCAACGCCTAATTTAAGTTAAAGTACAATGAAGCCAGAAGTCTATCCTCTGTCGACGAGGTTATCAAAATGCTGCTGTACGACAGTATTCAAAGATCACATACTCGATGTACAACATTTTTAGGCCATTATACATTATTCACACAAGTCAGTATTAATGATCATGGCCCAATAAATACAAATAGTGCTGCACTGTAATTCCACTGTCAGAAGTATGATGCCAGAACCATTTTACCTAGGTTTATTAATAGACATTACGAAAAAAGACAATTGGTTTTGTTTAACAAGTTATTTGTACATACCTGTATATGCAGTCTGTATTGTGTACCGCAGAGCAAGCAGGAATACTATTCTCCAGGTCTTACTGCCCAATCCCTTTTGCAGTACTACAGATCCTCAATGTAATGTATTGCAGACAAGCTGACTGTACTTATTCACTGTAGAGCGGCATTACTTGCAAGGGCGCAGTACAAATGGCCACCAGCAGCCGCTTGCTGGCTTGTAACTCTCAGACGCGTTGCCATGTAACCTGAGAATCTGAAACTGTTATCACTGCCACTGAAGAATACTGGGGAAGACAAGTTATTTCAGATTGTGCCCAGGAATATTGGGCATTGCAAAATTCAGCATCTGAAGCCAAATGGCAAACAGCTAAATCTTTTACAGCACTCAGATTTAGCCCATATCAGAGATCAAATTGGTCAAATTTTGTACATTTGTAAACTGGATAATACAAAATAGGTGGACTTTTACTGGCAACTGACAATGTAACTGATCAATTGCCAGTTTATCTTCTTTCAAAAGTTTTCCTTGTAATTTTGTGCAAAGTATTAAAACAAATTGCAATTCCAAAAGACTTTTTGGAAGGAGCAAAGATGTATGGGTAAAATCAGTTTATGCAACCTATTTAAGTACCGTGCAATTTAGATATTGTTTTCTGAACGTCTATGGTTTGTAAATGCAGAGTTATAAATTGTAAAGTGGAATCTACTGATGCAACTTAGAAAAGCAATCAAGTTTTAAAAAGGAAAAGCTTACATTTGATCACCTCCTTAGAAATTGCCACTCCTACTTCTGGTTTACAAGCACAGGTGAACCAGTAATTAAATGCAGTGGTTCAGCCAGACATTAAATTGTTTAGTACAACCCCATTGTTGCATTAAAATAGCACAAATGCCAAAAACATTCGCTACCGATCCACTGTTTTGGAATTTAATAACTTTTCAGCATTCACTTAAAATGTTAATGTTTACCCATCAAGCTATTTTTAATTCAATCCCTCTGTCCCCAATTGTGGCTATACAGAGAATTTGAAGACTCCCAATATTTGTTAAACAAACGGGTACTTTTTCACATTGATTTTCAGTCCGCTGGTTTGATGGAAATAATTCATTTACGCCTTCGGTTTTTCTTCCCCAAAAAGACTTTTTAAAAATAACACTTACCATTATCATAATGTTACAGCATCAGTAACCTGTTGCACTATGTTACTGCAACTTTGATTTCCAGTTGCCCATCAAAGCTGTCCAGCTTCCATAGGCAGATGTTACAGATGCCACATTCTGGTAGTCCAAGTATCCTCACGCAAATAAAAACTCTGCAATTCATTTGCTACCATCCAGTTGAGCTACTGGTTTGCCCCATTACCACCAATACTTATTTTGTGAGTGAAGCAGAAGTTACTTCAAGCATGATTTTTCTGAAGCCATTTAAACAAATATGAACAAATCATCTAAAATCAGGACTGGAGATAATTTTATGTAGTATTCATTAAGGTTAAAGAATAATTTGGGTTGAAAACATTTGCATAAAATTAGTCAGGACGAGTTTATGTCTTTGTAGTTCAAAAATCCATAGAAAATGTGTGCAATATTTCAAAACCAGTTCAGTACACATGTAAATAAGATTTTTTTATGTATGACCTTTTAAAAAATGCACTTTATACGTTCCAATTTAACCTTTATTTTGCAAAGCAAATCTGATTAGGTCAAATTTCCAGGGAAAGCTGGATTGCGATCACCATTGGGTGGATGCCAGCATTCAATATAAAAAGGCTTCAATGGATAACAGTACGAAATGCTTGTACAGATACAAGATAAGATATTCTAAGTCATGTCGCATTGAAACCATTCCATCAATGCTGCATAAATTGCAGAATATTCTGCTTTAGTGCAGGGAAATTGCTGCCCAAGTTTCCTGCTGCTTAAAATCATTCAATGTGTTTCTTCTTTACATGCCTACCACTAACTATCCGCTCTTAGCCTTAATTTGCATTACTGTGAATCAAGCCAAAAAAATCTCACTAAAGCATTTGGAAGTAAGCTTAAAGGGAATATGATGCATTAATTAAGTGTTGTGTATTGTAAAGAGGAATCTTAAAAAAAAGACTGGAGAGCCATGACAAGAGAGATAGAATAGAAAAGATTTAAGCACACAATGAACAAATTCAAACACTGTAGTAGCTAGTTAAACATTGTTACTTTGCTTAGTCCACATGAAATGTTGGCCAACAAAATATTAGAACCAAGATCTTAAATGAAAAACCACAATGACATGACCAAACCACAGGTCCAGCCATTAATGCAGTATTAAACAGAGGGGTCAGACCCACCTGCCTCAACACAGAGGGGATCAGACCCACCTGCCTCAACACAGCATGTGTAGATTAAATCATGCTTAGCCATTTTTATTGGAAAAGCTGTCCTGTCCCTCCAAACAATCCCAATCCCCTTAGCTATGAAGATTAGGCAACCAAATCTGTCTCGTCTTATGTCGGTACTTCTATTCCACTAGTCACTAAGTACAACTTTAGCAACGGATTACCCTATATTTATTAACAGGTTGCAAATCTCATCCAAGCCTTTAAAAATGTAGCCACTGATAAATGATAAAGCAACTCTTCAGGTGGTTCAACAGCTAAAGCTAGCCTTTGGCATGGTGCTGCTGCATAAAGATTAAGGTGGAATCAAATTGACCTTCAATGTCTTGGTGATATGTCAATATTGGTGGGAACTTTGGTGAAGGGAAAGTATAATTGAACCTCAGTAGCTCTAGGTTAAAGGTAACAAGAATTAATCTTGCTCCCATTAATCACTAGAAAGTACATCTAGTGACAGGATCTGGTCAAAAGAGTGAACCGATGAATAATCAGACAATTAAAAGTTCCTGAAAGCTGCACCCCAGCACAAACTACCATCTTCAGAGGGACCCCCACTCCCCCAAAAAAATAAGTTAGTAAATAGGCAAAGGAAGAAAAATGAAAGTTACAAACGCAACGTAAACTTGTGCTTTGCACTTAGCATTAGCACTTAACAACACAACTACTTTGCACATGCAAATCTTTTAACAAACTTGGGAGTCAGTAAAACTAGGTGTATTAAGAGAACACTTAACTCCAACCCCCTATATATACACTTGGGTTGTCTCCAGAAATCAGAGACAAACATGGGAACCTGGATGAAAACTTTACCAAATGCCAACTGAAGATAGTGTGGACCCAAAACTAGAGCCACACAGATACACTTTGGAAGCTAAACAAAGGGCACAGGTAATGTGTCTGAACAGGTGGTAAGTCAGATACATACGAAAAGGGTCATCTAAAAGAATTTAAAGCCACTCTTCAAAGTTAGAGTAGCTCTCTTCAACACTGCGTTGTCCATTTCTTGTACAAACTTGGCCAATTGACAGAACTGTTTAAACTCCAAACTGAGTTTGTTTAAAGGTCAGAACCCCCGAAAATTATCTATCTACTTGTACACCGTGTCAGGTGGACAATCTTAATTGTCTATTGTCCCTCACTTCACAATTCTTACCTTCATCACATGCACTGACCTTGAATAGTGATACAAAGGATTTCTCTAGAAACGTTAACAGTGAACGTCACTGACGGGAAATCATTGGTCTCAGAAACAGTGCACGTGCCACACATTTATACTGGGAATTTTGGGTGTTAAATTTCCAACAATGTTGAAAACAAAACTCACTTGGGTCATTAGCACTACGAATGGGCTTTAATTTTAAAAAAGACGCACCAAAATACAGAATGCCACCATTTCAAAACAGGCATTTTAGCCTGCACATTTTAACACATGCTTCTATAACGATTCAGAACAAAAATACATGGAGCATACTTTCTAGAGTTTTAATGGCACTTCAGTGTACAGTCAGTACTGGGAAACGTTGCCTACTTGCACTATCACTGTTGCTCGACGACATAATTCAACATTCACAATGTGCCAACGTGAAATGTTACATTTACAGATACTTTAGTGAATACACAAATCTAAATAGGCATAAAATGCAACTGTTGCTGCCAACTAAAACAAAATGTTAAAAATGAAGAGTCCATGTCTAAATGAAAGACCATATCTGGAATGCACTCTACAAGAAAGTATGAACTCTAGTATCTAGGCTTCTTGTTAGCTCCTTCATATTCTTCTCTCCCTCTACCAAAACTAGGCCCACTAGGCCCCATTGGACGGGGGGCTTGAGCATTCATAGGACCTGGGGGTCCCTGTCCAAAGCGATCATTACGCTATTGGAAAATTAAAAGTTCATCACATAGAATGTAGTCAGTGTCCATACAGGTTGCATGTTAACAAAGTGAATAAAATGTGCAACATTTTAGGTCAGGGAAGACATCCGCAGTCAACGTTCGTCGATTACAACCAGGAATGGGGCGATCCACAGGTACCAGGCACATAAAAAGAAAAAAGAGGGCAAGTTTTTTATTAGTTTACTGACCTCTACATGGAAGAATCTATTGTGGGTTGAATCCTCCCATGTCCTGTGTTAACTTATTAAGAACAGCAGCTATTCTGCTTGTAGTGCATGCAGACAATTATTGCCAACATTGAGAGATGCAGTTCAATGTGCAAATGTCTGGCGAGGATTTATAGATTTCCATTAACGGTGCAACCTCTGCATTTTGAAGTTCGTCTTGAACACAGAGTTTCAACACTTCCAAGTTGAATAGCCTCTGCCCTTAATGAAAGTTACACAAGCAACCACCGATTCTTTCCCACCCACCGCCTCCCATTAATGGATGCTGACCAACGAGCCAGTATCATAGTACATGGTCTGCACAGCGATTGTTCTTGGCTAAGCAGTAATCTATTGGTTGTTGGAGCAAGTTGAAAATTGTCAATTTAAAGCCTGTTGGTACAAGATTGTAAATCTCTATTAAACTTCACATTGCCAACACAGGTACGTTTATAGACTTTTGGTTCGAATGAGCAACTTTGTAGAATTGGGCTGAAATCTGCAATCACAGTACAGCACAAATGCTATAACACTGGATCACAGTTTCAATAGCATCGTATTCTACATGAACATTAACATTATTATGCGCGATTGAGAAAATCATTTTAATATATAATTCCTTCCACAACAAACCTCAAGGAATGTAAGAAAATGAGTTCCGCTGATGGAAGGACACTGACAAGTCTCATCAGTTTTTAAACTCTATAGCGCAACTGGTTGTCACAAGGCAGCAACATCAAACGGTTGATAAAATTCAAGTGTCAAAATAGCACTGGGAATTATAGAAGACCACAGACAAAACAAACATTAGGTTTAGCAATCTGCTGAGGTACACATTTAAGCATCCATTACTAGTTTGTTAAATCGAGTTGTATCTATAACTTGACAAAAGTGGCTACAAGAAGCATATGTCCATCTGTCAAATGGAAGTATGGCACAGCATCTAACCTTACACAGGGACAGATACAATAGGCTCACTACTCTACTGCATCTGGTCACCTAGCAGAGGTCAGCAGAAACAGCATTTGAATGTAATGGCCCATACAAAAATCGAGGCACATTTCAACCAAGCCAAGACTCGGTGTAAGCATGCTTAATTCTCAGTAACATTTATATCCAACCATTATATCCAAATATCAGTCTCTGTACAAGAATGCTGAATATTTTACTTCAACTTCCTGCACAAGAAACTAATTTTAGTAGGCTGGTTTTACAACATCCAGCCTGAAACAAGTTATACAGATGTGTCCTTAAAATCATTTCTTTGCTTCCCCCGCCCCATTGGGACTGAATCTTTGAAGCACCTCTTCAGTTTACAATATAAACTAATTTTCAGGCCTAATCTAAACTAAATCCACACGTTCCCTCCCATTCCCCTCACCATTTAAAAAAATCATATTAATAGCACATTGATTTGAGACCCATTAGCATTCAGTAGACCCATTTCATTTCCCTTGGTATTACATGGTTTAGAAATCAGTGTCATTTACAAGTCAAACTAACATGGCCACTTTTAGCGGTAAACCAGACAGGCTTTACCAAATTAGTTATTGCAATAGTGTTCTGGGTAACCTGCACATTTTGAGCTGCAGGATACACATTTATCTTGATCAAGTCACAGAAGCACTCCCGAGTTGTTACTGTGCCCAATACACTTTACGCAAATAAGACAATAATTCTTCAGTAGTGACTTGACAATTAGACCACGATTGTGGAAATCAGATAAACACATATGAAACATCCAATTTAATTATATTTTGAATTACTAGATCAATGATCAGATTAACATGTCACTACGTTAAGTGTACAAACTTCCCTGAAAAACAAAATCTCTACAATCAAGTACAGGCCAAGCTTTTTGCTACCTTAGGCAGCCTTACTCATGTTGCACGTGCAATCTGCTTTGATTATGCTGCACTACTGTTCTCAAAAGTAGTTACCTATTGCTGCACTAAAAAGTTTCCCTAGCCAGAAGACCAAGTTCACAAGCTTGTACAGATCAGTTTATCATAGTCATATATCCCTCACCAAAATTATCTGTCCTTAACACCCATCACCCACATTCACTTCATATTCTTCAGTCAAGACCACGTTCAAACATTAGTTTCTAATCATGGTGCGCTTTACCCCTGCCATGTCGTTGCTGGCGCCACCAGCACCCATCATCTGTCCACTCATCGCACTGGGTCCTCCGGGGCTATTCATTGCATTATGGCCTTCATAGCCCATTCCTCCCATAGGTGGGAAGCTCTGGTTACCAGGTGGAAATTGATCTGCAAGTCGGAAATAAAAGTCAATATTCCTTGAATATTTACAATTACATTAGGAAAGGTAGCAGTTACTTGTCAACTGGTCAATGTATTTTCCCCACGACCCTGAAGCATCATATTTCACAAACAACAAGAAGATTACATTTGTATAGCACCTTTCACATCGGGAGGATGTCCCAAGGCGCTGAAACAAAAGTATTATGCACAGATGCAGCCACCAAGTATTGCTTTCCATTGGCTACATAACAGGGAAGAAACACTTTTACTGATACCTCACAAAATGATTATCCAATTACTAGCTGTTTCTAGGAGTATTCATGGAGTCTTGTAGCTCAGCGGTTAGAACACTCTGGAGACCTGGGTTAGATTCCGAGTCAAAGCGAAGTTTCCTTACTTCAAACACCTGTTTACCTAGTGGTAAGTGGGAACCCGGATGTTAGTCGATTGGCAGATTGCTTTTCTGGGGATAATAATCCTTAAAAAAAACAATATCTTGGTCACTCAATCCACGACTATCTATGGGACACTGCTGTACGCAATTTGCAGTTGCCCAATTGTTTCGCCCATAAATATACAGTCAATTCACTTTACAGTATATTCCGTAAAGCGCTTTTAGACATCTAGTAGACGTGAAAAGCACTATATCAAATGCAATTATTATTATTATGTAATCAGGAACCTCAATGTTGCACCATGAAATATATCCTGGAAAGTAGACAATCATAGATACACACTAACTACACAGACATTTTTCTAGGGAATCCCTTGAATTAATCTGGTGATGGTGCAATATTCCCACAACCCAGCAAGCAAGGATATTCTCCTCAGTAAGAAAACAGTTATGCCAAAAATAGCAGTAAAATGTTCATCTCCCATGCAAAATTTATCAACTGTACTGCCAGCAACAACTATACTCCATAGAATATGCAAGTCTATAATAAGCCAATGGAGGAACAGAAAATTCATCTCACCTGCAATGCCACCACCCATTCGCATCTCTCGCTCCCGCTGAAAAAAATTACGCAATACCCTTTAAGGTCATCTACTCAAAATTGGATCACTAATAGAAGGCAAATCTAAAACCAATTTACAAGAACGTGAGACCTTACAAGCACAAGTAAATTACATCTACATGGTATTCCCAGTTCACTAAATGAAAAGTTACGCTTGTTCTAAAATCATTTAAAGGCTCTTACTGGATCCATGTAACCCATTCTGAAGTTCTCCTCTCTCTGGCGTCTCATCATCTCTTCCTTCTCCCGCTGACGCATCAACATTTCCTCCTCTCTTCTACGTCTCTCTTCCTCTTGCCTGAAAAATTGTAACAAAAACATTAACTTGATATTGCTCAAATATGAATTCTACAGGCAAGCAATTGAGATATTTTAAAGAAAGCATTACCTCAACTCCAGTTGTTTACGTTTCTGTACTTCTTGGTTGTGAAGCTCCTCCATACGACGAAGCTCCTCTTGACGCCTCATAAGATCTGTTTGAAAATTGGGAGGATTGACATCGACATAAGCAAGTCACGTAGCTTTGGGCTAATCAATACAAAAGCCTCAACATTGCTATGGTTAATATTAGCAGGCTTATACCAGCTCCTGACTTACCTTGTCTCAGCAGCATTGCCTGATGTTCATGGTATGCATCCTCCATTTCATTTTCCAGTTTGTCTCTAGCTTCCCTCATGTTCTTTTCCACTTGATCTCTTTGCTGTTTCTCCATTTCATCAAGAGACTTCCATCTCTGGGAATATTCAAACTCAAACGAACCATGTTGAGCAAAGCGAGGAGGATGTTCCCTCTCCCTGCACCAAATAAAGTAGCTATTTCAACAAAACTGACTTTCCAGTATCTCAAGCATGTATCAACTGACATCCTCCCGACGTGAAAGGCGCTTTATAAATGCAATCTTGTTGTTGTTTCACACATTTTGAAGAATTTTGAAGATACTATTTTGTTATACAACGCAATATAGCTTTTCTGGAATATAGTGCTATTTAATATTAAGAAAATTAAAACTAAATATTTTCTTTGCTTCCACCTTATTTGTCAGGAACCTTAAAAACAATCAGGTCGCGCATTTTCAATGGAGGACAAAGACACTCGAAAGCACATGAAGCTAATCTCAATTCTGTACTGAATTTCACAATACAATCAACTTGAGTCAAAACATTTGTCAAGTACAGTCATTCATGCTCACTTTTGATACATAGGATTCCTCTGCGCAAGCTTCTCTGGAAGGCCATCCTCATCATCATATTGTTCCATTGGTTCCACAATCACAGGTCTGGGGGACCTACAATAAAAGTCAAAATTTTATAAACCTCTTTGCGTAAAAGAACAATCTCAAAGTGCTTTGCAGATTCAAATTAATTAGAAATGAGGTAAGTAACATGTAGGCACATGCTATTGCTACATTAATTATACGTGCAGGAAACCCCCAGTTGATTGGACTCCAGGTATTTGAATCTGACTGAACAGAACACCGAGAGACATTTTAAATACCACAAGCCGCATGAAGACTCCCGCGGGCCCAACTCTCGCTAACGCATGCCGGCATTTTCCGGCACTCCATATGCACTTTTTGCATGACCAGCACTGTAATTACACAGCCCGATATTCAGGCTCAACCAGATTCCTCCCCCACCATTAGTCCTACGAGCAAGAGTTAATCTGTATTAAGTAAATTATAAATTCACTACACTCCATCAAACAATAGGTGCATAAAGTAATCGAAAATAAGATACACTAGAAACTGCAACACTCCACTCCAGCTGACAGCATACCCAACCAGAACCTAATTTCCAAGGAGAAAACTTCATAATCCAATTTGCAGCTGAATTTATAAGAAAATACTACATTTTTCACATCACTTCCTGTATACCTCCTATAATCGTGATGCAATACAAATGACAAACCGTTAGTTACTTACGCTGTTAAAAGAAACACGCCCTCATTGCATCGTTCAAGAGCCTTCCTTGCTGCTGGTTTGGTGGCAAACTCAACTATTCCTTTCCCAGTTGACCTGCCACGATCATCCACAATTACAATGGTCCTCTCCACTTGACCAAACTGGCAGAATGCTTCTTCGAGTAGTTCATTAGAGACGTAGGGCGAGAGATTCCGCACAGTCAGAGCTGCAGAATGTGTAGCAAAACGGATGCGAAGAGGTCTACCTCTCATTAGGGTATCATCAAGTTCAGCTTTGGCTATCTCAGCCAAAGTTCTGCTCTCCTATAGAAAGAAAGCAAAACGAAAAATTGGGACACTAAAGTGGAAGTTCAGACTCACAGGGTTTTTATGTTCACACATTACACCAAACAGCTATTGAATTCCCTGCTATATTCGCAACACAATCAAGTGACTGCAAATAATTTATGGGACACAAGGTTATGACCCCACTGCACAACAAAAATTCCACTTTAGTCCATGATTGGTTGATATTGAATAATAATTTAGAATTGTTCACTCCTTTGGAACAATGCGACATGGGCGGTGGGGAGAATTAACACTTACAGGACTCGTATTTCACGGCCTTTTCGCGGTTACTAAGAGGTGATGTGTGAGGAACGCGGTTCTGAAGAGCGAACCTTCTCCGATTTGGAAACTTAAAGCCGCTACGAGCCTCGGGCCCTCCCGGCGGCCTGGGAGGCCCTCAGCGCAGCGTCAGGTCCTCACAGCGGCAAACCTCCGCTCCCCCCCACCCTCCAGGGCGCGCGCCTCCCCTCCCGCGCCGTCCAGTTACGTCTCTCGGGGACACGCCTCCCCACTCGGAGCGCGCCTCCCCCGCTCGGGCCCCGCGGCCGCTCACCAGGCGGGAGCGCGCCTCCCCCGCTCGGGCCCCGCGGCCGCTCACCAGGCGGGAGCGCGCCTCCCCCGCTCGGGCCCCGCGGCCGCTCACCAGGCGGGAGCGCGCCTCCCCTCCCCCGCTCGGGCCCCGCGGCCGCTCACCAGGCGGGAGCGCGCATCCCCTCCCCCGCTCGGGCCCCGCGGCCGCTCACCAGGCGGATGAAGCCGAAGCCTTTGCCCTTGTTGATGAACACCTCCCCGGGGTCGCCGTATTTCTCAAACAGCCGCTTGAAGTCGGCCTCGGTGATGTCGGCCGGCAGGTTCCCGACGAAGAGGCGGCAGCGCTGGGTGTAGGTCTTCTCGCCGGGTTTGCGGAGCAGCGACAGCTGTGCCCTCAGGATCTCCTGCTCCTGCCGCTGCTCTAACTGCTGCTCCTGGCGCTGCTGCCGGGCCTGGGCCTGACTCTCGGGGCCCGGGTGCTGCTTGGCCTCGCCACCCGCGCCCCCTCGGGCCGTCACCGCCGCCGCTACCGCGGGGCTGGGCGCGGCCGCCGCCTCGCCGTTCTTCTTGTCGGGCTCCTGTGGCTTCTGAGAGGCCTGGGCGGCGGCCTTGGCAGCCGGGGACTGCTGCGGGCCGGGGCCTGGCGTGGGCTGCGGAGGCTTCAGGGCCTCGAGCGGGTTTCCCGCCCCGTTTGGTCGGTGGGGGGCGTTGTTCCTGTTGCCGCCGCCGCGGACCGGGGGGCTCATTCCCCCACGCCTCTGGAAACCGCCGCGGTTCCTGAAACGGTCCCGAGACATTTTGTTTTCTGTGCTTCTCGCGGGTCCTCAAATGACGCGGCTCCGCCTCACACAGTTGACAAAATGGCGCCTGCTGGCCGCTCGGCTCCGCGCCCCGCCTTATATACCGTGCTCCCGGCCCACCCCTTCCTCGCGCTGATAGGTCCGGAGCCGCCGGAAGCTACAACAGGCGGAGCGAACCATTGGTCCAGTCGGACATCCATCACCCAGGCCGCACCCCTCCCCCCCGCCCGCCCGCCACTGGAGCGGAAACCGCCAATGGGCTCAGCAGACAAAGAGCACACAGTGCAGACAAACCACAGAGGGTACAGCACACAGTCACTACACTCCATACAGCACACACAGTCACTACACTCTCCATACAGCACACACAGACACAGTCACTACACTCTCCATACAGCACACACAGTCACTACACTCTCCATACAGCACACACACAGTCACTACACTCTCCATACAGTACACACACAGTCACTACACTCTCCATACAGCACACACACACAGTCACTACACTCTCCATACAGCACACACACACACAGTCACTACACTCTCCATACAGCACACACACACACACACACAGTCACTACACTCTCCATACAGCACACACACACAGTCACTACACTCTCCATACAGCACAACACACAGTCACTACACTCTCCATACAGCACACACACACACACACACAGTCACTACACTCTCCATACAGCACACACACACAGTCACTACACTCTCCATACAGCACACACACAGTCACTACACTCCATACAGCACACACACAGTCACTGCACTCCATACAGCATACACAGTCACTACTCTCCATACAGCACACACACAGTCACTACACTCTCCATACAGCACACACACACAGTCACTACACTCTCCATACAGCACACACAGTCACTACACTCTCCATACAGCACACACAGTCACTACACTCTCCATACAGCGCACACAGTCACTACACTCTCCATACAGCGTACACAGTCACTACACTCTCCATACAGCACACACACACAGTCACTACACTCTCCATACAGCACACACACACAGTCACTACACTCTCCATACAGCACACACACACAGTCACTACACTCTCCATACAACACACACACAGTCACTACACTCTCCATACAGCACACACACAGTCACTGCACTCCATACAGCATACACAGTCACTACACTCTCCATACAGCACACACACAGTCACTACACTCTCCATACAGCACACACACAGTCACTACACTCTCCATACAGCACACACAGTCACTACATTCTCCATACAGCACACACAGTCACTACACTCTTCATACAGCACGCACACAGTCAATACACTCTCCATATAGCACACGCACACAGTCACTACACTCTATACAGCACACACACAGTCACTACACTCTCCATACAGCACACACACAGTCACTACACTCTCCATACAACAACAAATTACATTTATAGAGCGCCTTTTACGTCGGGAGGATGTCCCAAGGCGCTGGACAGTCAGGACCCGAGGGAGGGGTGAGTTAGGGGGGAGGGGGAGCGGTGAGTTAGGGGGGAGGGGGAGCGGTGAGTTAGGGGGGAGGGGGAGCGGTGAGTTCGGGGGGAGGGGAGGGGGGAATTAGGGGGAGGGGGAGCGGTGAGTTAGGGGGGAGGGGTGAGTTCGGGGGGAGGGAAGGCAGAGAGGTGGGAGGGAGACCAAAGACATGGTCGAAGAGAAGGCTCTTGAGACCGGCCTTGAAGGAGTTGAGGGAGGAAGAGAGGCGGAGGGACCGTGGGATGGAGCTGAAAGCTCGGCCACCGATGGTAGGGCGGGTCAGGTGGGAGACATGGAGCAGCCGGAGCCCGATGAACGGAGGGAGCGGGCAGGTTGGTAGGGAGTCAGCAGGTCAGAGAGGTAGGAGGGGGCACAGCCATGGATGGCCTTAAAGGTGAGGACGAGGATCTTGAATTCGATCCTCGGGGATGGGGAGCCGGTGGAGTCGGGCGAGGGTGGGAGTGATGGGGTCGGGCGAGGGTGGGAGTGATGGGGTCGGGCGAGGGTGGGGGTGTTGGGGTCGGGCGAGGGTGGGGTGATGGGGTCGGGCGAGGGTGGGGGTGATGGGGTCGGGCGAGGGTGGGGTGATGGGGTCGGGCGAGGGTGGGGGTGATGGGGTCGGGCGAGGGTGGGAGTGTTTGGGGCCGGGCGAGGGTGAGGGTGATGGGTCGGGCGAGGGTGGGAGTGATGGGGGGCGAGGGTGGGAGTGATGGGGTCGGGCGAGGGTGGGAGTGGGTCGGGCGATGGGGTGGGGTCGGGCGAGGGTGGGAGTGTTGGGGCCGGGCGAGGGTGAGGGTGATGGGGTCGGGCGAGGGTGGGAGTGATGGGTCGGGCGAGGGTGGGAGTGATGGGGTCGGGCGAGGGTGGGAGTGATGGGGTCGGGCGAGGGTGGGAGTGATGGGGTCACTGGTGCGTGAGAGTACACGAGCTGCGGAGTTTTGGATGATCTACAGGATGTGAAGGGAAGAGTTGGGAAGGCCGATGAGGAGGGAGTTCCCGTAATCGAGCCTTGAGGTGACGAATGCGCGGGTGAGGGTTTGGGGCTGAGGGGTGAGGCAGTGGCGGAGTCTGGCAATGTTGCGGAGGTGGTGGTAGGCAGTGCTGATAATGGTGTGGATGTGGGGGAGAAAGGACAGTTCAGGGTCAAACGAGACCCCCAGGTTCCTGACTGGCTCAGTGAGGGTGAGTGTGCAGCCGTGGAGGCTGATGCTGCCAGTGCCTGAGGTGCGGAGGCGCTGGCGCGAGCCAATCAGGAGGGCCTCGGTCTCGCTGATGTACAAACACATGCAGCACACATACACAGGCACTGCACTCTCCATACAGCACAAAGTGACTAACTCCCCGTACTGCACACAGTCACTACACTCACCATACTGCACACACAGTCACCATGCTCTCCATACAGCACACACACATACAGTCCCTCCACTCTCCATACAGCACACAGTCATTACAATCTTCAGGAGTCCTGTAGCTCAGTGGTTAGAGCACTCGCTTTGCAAGTGAGAGACCTGAGTTCAATTCCAGGCAGAGGGTGAAACCTTGGGCCAAGTTTCCTTACTCCACACAGAGCCTAATAATAATCCCTCCAAAACAAAACAATAATAAATTGGTCATTTTCAATCCACGACTGTTTGTGGGACATTGCTGTGCGCAATTGGCTGCCGCGTTCGCCCACAAATATACAGTCAATTCACTTTACAGTGTGTTCTGTGAAGCGCTTTGGGACGTCCTCCCGACGTGAAAAGCGCTATATCAAATGCAAGGATTATTATTATTATTATCTTTATACAGCACACACACAGTCACTACACTCTCCATACAACAGACACACACACAGTCACTACACTCCATAAAGCGCACACATGCACACACAGTCCCTACACTCTCCATACAGCACACACACATATAGTCCCTACACTCTCCACACAGCAGTCATTACAATCTTCATACAGCACACACACAGTCACTACACTCTCCATACAACAGACACGCACCCAGTCACTACACTCTCCATGCAGCACACACAGTCACTACACTCCATACAGCACACACAGTCATTACACTCTCCATACAGGAAACACAGTCACTACATTCTCCATACAACACACACCAGTCACTACGCTCTCCATACAGCACACATTCACTATACTCTCCATATAGCACACAGTCAATAGTCACTACAGTCTCCACGCAACACACACATAGTCACTACACCCACCATAGAGCACACACCCTCCCTACACCCTCCAAACAGTACACATTCACTACACCCTTCATACAGCAAACACAGTCACTACACTCTCCATGCAGTAAACACACCCTCCACATAATGTACACACTCCCTACACCCATTGGCAGTTTGTGGAGGAGTTGGGATTTTCAAAAAGCAGTGAGTTAGCATAGTCAAGCCTGGATATAATGAAAAAAGTGATGAGGGTCTCGGCCGTCTGAGCGGAGAAACAGTGGCAGAGGAAGACAGAAGGAGCCATGACATAGATGTGGGGTTTAAAAGAAGGTTGAGGATCGAGCAAGACACCAGGGTTTCCTAGTGGCTCTGAGGTTGAGAGTGGGTCATGAATAGTGATGCCTTCAGCACCTGAGGTGCGGAGGCGCTGACGGGAGCCAAGCAGGAGGACCTCAGTCTTAGACATTGAACTGGAGAAAGTTGGCTCTCATCCAAGACTTCATGTCTGACGTTTTGGGTGTCAGCCCCATACATGCCTGTGCGTGATATTGCCGAACGGTAGCAAGTAAATATTAAAAGAGTAGAGGACCAAGACAGAGCCCTGAGGAACACTTCATGTCATGGTGTGAAGGCTGGAGGATGGATCAATTTCAAGAACCTCTCTGGTTTTCAAATGCCTTCATGTCCTTGCACCTCCCTACCTAACCGACCTGCTTATCCTCCACTCCACCACCCGCTGCCTCCATTTGGCTGACTCCGGCCTCCTGTTTGTCGTTCTTGCTCTCTGTTCCACCCATCGGTGTCCGTGCCTTCAGCCACTATGCCCAAAACTCTGGAACTCTTTCCCTCAATCCCTTCGCCTTGCCCTCACCCACCTTCAATCCCGCCTAAATTTGATTGTGCTTATGATCACCTCCCCAATCCCTCTGGCTCATTGTCAGACTCCGCCACTGTGAAGTGCTCTGGGACACTACCCTGCATAAAGGGTGCTATATAAATGCGAGTTGAAAGGAAAGAAAACCAGGCACAGACAGAACCGTGAAGCTGAGAGGAGATGAAGAGAGATAAAGTGGTCGACAGTATTGAAGGCGACAAGAGTTTGAGAAGGATGAGGAGACAGATAGACCCCTGGTAACAGATGAACAGAATGTAATTTGCAACATTGACTAAGGCTGTCTCTGTATCTTGGTTAGCATGGAAACCACATTGGAGAGGTTCATACAGGGAATGGTGGGAGAGAAAAGAGCAAAGCAATGACTCATTCCAGGACCTTGGAGAGAAAAGGAAGACTGGGGATGGGACAGTAGTTAGAGACCAGGGATGGGTCGAGGGAAGGTTTTTTTAAGGGTGGGGATGATGACGGCTGTTTTTAAGGGGGTGGGAATGGTGCCAGTGTTCAGAAAGATATTGACAATGTCTGTTAGTAGAGGTGGGGAGGGACTGGCAGTAAAAAGGGCAGAAGCAGCAGAATAGAACTCAATTTTGGTTTCAAGTAATTCTATCATTCACATTTGGAGTTAGGGAGGATGTGGGAGGCCTGGGAAGGTGGATGGAGGAGCTGGTTTGTGGTGGACAAAAAGAGCCTAGGGTTTCCTTGGGCTCCTGGATTATCTTGGAGAAGAAGGAATAAGCTGAGTCGAGGGTGGAGCGTTAGATTTTGATGCGGTCCAGCCGGATCTGGTGATGGACTTTGGGTTGGATTTGAGCCAGGTGCATTCAGCAGCACGCATCTGTGCCTTGAGAGAGCGGAGGCTCCTAGTGTACTACGGGGACTTGTGGGAGTAGGAAGTGGTTCGGGAGGTAATGGGGCAAGGGTGTTGAGGGTAGCAAAAAGGAGTTGTGGAAGGGAGCGACCGAGGAGGTAAGGTCATTATGGGAGGAGACCTAGAGACGCAGGAGTTGAAATGACTAGAGCAGCAGAGAAAGGGGAGGGGGGAGCAATTTTTTTCCCACAGCACACACTCCATAAAGCATATATAGCTGCCATGCTCCACACAGCGCAGTCTACATGCAGAGCACACAGCGCATACACAATAGAAACAGACTCCATACACAGCACATCTCTCCCTCCACAGCCCAGGCTCCCCCACAGCATAAACTAGATTCCATTTACAGCCCATTCTCTCCTCACAGCTATAGCCTCCCTCCACAGTACTGAACAAACCCAGTACTCACAGCATAGCACTCAGTCACTGGCATAGACTCACTAACTCTCTCTAAAGACAACACTAACTCTCTCTCTCTCCCAGCACAGCATCAACACCGCCTCAGTCACTCTCCCAGCACAGCATTCGCTCACTCATTAGCATGCGGCCTGTGTTACATGTGAAAAATTACAGATACCAATCTTTCACTGTACCTTACAATAAATCCCGTGAGCCTCTCAAAGTGGAAGGTGTCATATCAAAATTTGTATTTTTGTTCTTATTCTTGAGGATTTTTGTAGCAGAGCAATGACTACGTTGCAAACACTCACTGACTTGTTGTTCGGCTTCTAACCATTTCAACTCCTTTGGGAGTTGGAGAGGAAATTTCCCCTCCTGAATTCTGTTTTTGTCTCTGTTTCTCCTCCTCGCATTGGGGGAGGTTGTGGGATTTTGCTTTAATTGGCTGCCGTGTTTCACCCACAAAATATACAGTCAATTCACTTCATAGTATATTCTGTGAAGTGCTTAGAGACAGCTCAATGACATGATAAGGCACTGTATCAAATGCAAGAATTATTATCATTTCACACATCTTCAGGCCTTTTTGTGCCATTTCTTGTCTGTATCTGCACCCCTCATTCAAACCATGGACATGCATCACAGTTTAGCTGCTTCTTTTTCATCCAGCCGCAGTGAGCCAGTACCAATCAGGAGCAGTAAACAGGCTGATTGTCTCCTTCCTCAACCCAAGAGCAAGAAACCTAATTCCAATATATCACCTTCTACCCGAGCTGCAAACTCGGTGATCTCTCATGCTAATGCACAGTGAGAACTTTACACATTGACCTTCAGAAGAGCCACCTCACAAATAGTATTCTTGTAAAGTGTATTATCACATCCTCGGGGTGGAAGGAAAAGATATGTGGGGTTTACTCGGGGCTGAGCTAGCTCCAAGGTGATATGCTTAGCTGCAGAATGTTAGAGTGAACCCTCTAATGGTCTCAGTAGTCTGGTTCCTGAGCCAGGCAGGACTGCAGTATTTCAGAGTGCAGTTGATGACAGATCATTAGCATCACTTGGAGGGTAGAACTTCTTCCCACTCAGCTCCTGTTGACCCTGCAAGCCAAAGCCCTGATCACTAGGGTGGTCGTAACTAGACAAGCAGTGAGAAAGCTATGCAGTTTTAACTGATTAAACTCCAGAAGTACCACCATCCCCCTGCACACTGAGGTCCCAAACTGCATCTAATTCTCTCCAGAATTAGGTAATCGGGGGTGGAGGCTCTGGTAGAGTATAAACACTTGCATGAACTAGTCAGGTCAAATGGCTTGTTTCTCTACTGCAACATTCTCTCTTGTTGCATAGGAAAATACATGCAGCACTTTCTTACACAACTAAAATGATGGTGCTCAGCAGTTTGCTGTGAGCAATCAATCATTCCCTGGCTAATAAATGTTAAAGAACAACCCAACCTCTTTGCTTGATGCAGCTTGCATTGCACTTTCCCATGTTTATCTGCTAAATCCTTTTATTTTAGCTGTGGATATATTAATCTACTCTTCCCCTCCACTCCCCCCCCACCAACCATACAAAATTCGCATGTCCATTTTTTGAGGATGATTACTCTGATGCTCAGACCCTCCAAAGCGGATACGAAAGAAATAAAAGATTAAAAACAGGACGTTAAAGATCATCTATGGAGAAAGGAGAGTGAGTCAACGTTTCGGGTCCACGACCCTTCGTCAGAACTGGGGCATCTTGGGAAGGAGAGGCTTTTAAGGGCTACGGACTCTCTGATTTGCCTGTTTTCTTGCAATTTTCCCCCCACCTTTGTTCTGTAGTATTAACACCTCTATTCCCCTGCTTTGTTACAACCCCCCCCGCCCTTTGTTCTCCATCATTAACACCTTTTTAACCCTTGATCCCCTGTCCTCTCTCCATTTTCTCTTTTGTCTTCCATGCCCTGCCTTCTCCCTCTCTGTTAGCCCTTAGATGCTGCCTGACCTGATGAGTACTCCCAGCGACTTCAGTTTTTGTGCTTATCTGAGTTGGGGATAACAGTTGGAGTCTGCCTGCACTGTTGGCCTCAATGCTCCCGAGGAGCGAGGAGAAATAGAGCCAGTTTCTAATTGAACAAGACATCCAGTGTTTCCAATTCCCTAGACTGGTTTGAGATGACATTACATGAATTTGCTGTTTGGGGCCACTTAGGGGTTATATTACACCTGATTCCTGGACCTGCAGCCAACTAAGTCTGATAAAAACATGTCCTTGTGTTCCCAGTGACTTCTGCCTTTGTTTTCAAATTTCCAGCATCTGGAGGATTTTGCGTTTTGTTCAGATCAGCTCAAAGGGGATTTGAGCCAGCCACTCTGTGGTTTGCTGGGTTCAGGTCATCTGCGCCGTGACCCGCACTGCCTTCCCCCACCTCCGCAACGTCGCCCGACTCTGACATTGTCTCACACCACAGGCCGCCAAAACCCTCATACATGCCTTCATTACATCGAGGCTCCTCCCTCCACAGACTGCAGATGATCATCCAGAACTCTGCAGCCTGTATCTGCTCCTGCACTCGGCTCTGCGACCCTATCATCCTCACCCGACTCCACTGGCTTCCCATCACACAAAGGATACAGTTCAAAATCCTGGTCCTCACCTTCAAAGCCCTCCATGCTCTTGCTCCCCCCGACCTCTCTGACCTCCTAACCCCCTACCACCCTGCTTGCTCCCTCCACTCAGCCGGCTCTGGCCTGCTTCATGGCCCCCGCCTCGCTCGCCCCACTATCGGCGGACGGGCCTTCCGTCACTCTGCATCCACCCTCTGGAACTCCATCCCTCAGTCCCTCCATCTCGCCCCTCCCTTGCCTCTTTCAAGACCCATCGCAAGACCCTCCACTTTGACTGTGCTTTTGATCTCCCTGCTTCCCCCCCCCCCGCCCTCCCCCACCCCAACCCTCAGCTCGGGTCCGAAACTCTGTCCGTCCAATGCCTTGGGACGTCCTCCCAATGTGAAAGGCGCTATACAAATGTAATTTTGTTGTTGTTGTTCAACATTCCATTGAACATTCCTATACTAGGCCACTAGAGGAAATTATACATTTCCCCAACCCTGTGTCAGTCAATAGAAAATCAGGCATCATCCAGCCGGCAGGGGCAGAGCTTTTCTGATGTAAATCACCATACTTTAGGAATGATGTCAGGGCCTTGGAGAGGGTGCAGAGGAAATTTACAAGAATGACACCAGGAATGAGGGACTTCAATTATGTGGGGAGAAGAGAGAGGCTGAGATTGTTCTCCTTAGAGCAGGGATGGTTGAGGGGAGATTTAATAGAGATGTTCAAAATTATGAGGGGTTTTCAGGTAGCTAGGGAGAAACGGTTTCTTTAGGCGGGCGGTCTGTTGTGATCCCGCTTCATAACTGAAATTGTGAATTTATGTTAATCCATGTAGTCAAAATAATTATTTTAATTAATGATTAAATATACTTATGTTGGCTTGAAAAATGCAAAGATGACTTGTTTATTGTAGCTGAGGTAGTTGAAGAGGTTTTCCCATAGTAAATTCATGTTTGTGTTAAACATGTTTTCTATAAGCATTCAAGTTTTCTAACAATTTGTGTTCTTCTATAACAATTCTACAAGGTTATATTTTATTATTATTTTTATGTGCTATAATGCTTCAAAGATTTTGCATTCCCATCCTGACTGTAGAAAATCAATTATAAAAAATGTATGATTGAACTATACTTTGTTCAGCCCAGGACTTAGATTCCGTGGACCTATCCCTGCTCTCAAACAACCACCCCATCTCCAACCTCCCTTTCCTTTCCAAGGTCCTGGAACGAGTTGTTGCTTCCCAGCTTCGCTCCTTCCTCTCCCACCATTCCCTTCACAAACCCCTCCAATCAGGTTTCCGTGTCGCCCACAGCACAGAAATCGCCATGGTCAAAGTGACAAATGACATTCTGTCGATCTGCGACCAGGGCTCCGTCTGTCTCCTCGTCCTCCTTGACCTCTCTGCTGCCTTTCACACCGTTGACCACTCCATCCTCATCCACCACCTCCTCTCACCTCAACCTTCATGGCTCTGTCGTTGACTGGTTCAGATCGTACCTCTCACAACGTCTCCACTTCATCTTCACAAACAGTTTCTCCTCCAGTCCCCGCACCGTCTCGTGCGGTGTTCCTCAGGGCTCTGTCCTTGTTCCCCTCCTCTTCAATATCTATATGCTCCCTCTTGGTGACATCATCCGCAGATAAGGGGTCAACTTCCACATGTACGCGGACGACACCCAACTCTACCTCTCTGCCTCCACCCTCGACTCCAGGACCCACTGCTGTCCTGATTGGCTCCCGTCAGCGCCTTCTCCCCTCAGGCGCTGGCAGCATCACCGTCCATGGATGCACACTCCACCTTATTAAGCCAGTCTGGAACCTTGGCATCTTGTTTGACCCTCAATCCTTTCTACCCCACATCCGTGCCATGACCCATTCTGCCTTCCCCGCCTCCACAAAGTCTCCTGGCTCCACCACTGACTCACACCGCAGGCCGCTGAGACCCTCATACATGGATTCACCCACAAATATACAGTCTACTCACTTTACAGTCTATTCTGTGAAGCGCTTTGAGATGTCAAGAAGACGTGAAAAGCGCTATATCAAATGCAAGGTTTATTATTATTATTCAGAACATCCAGGCTCGACTATGCAAACTCCCTTGTCGGCCTCCCCAACTCTTCCCGCCATAGGCTGCAGATCCTCCAGAACTCTGCAGCCCATGTCATCTCCCACACCAGGCTCTGTGTCCTTATCACCCCCATCCTCGCCCGACTCCAATGGCTTCCCATCACACAGAGGATACAGTTCAAGATCCTGGTCTTCACCTTCAAAGCCCTCCATGGTTTTGTTCCCCCCAGACCTCTGCCTAACCCTCTACCATTCTTGCCGCTTCCTCCGCTCAGCGGGCTCCAGTCTGCTTCACATCCCTGTCTCACCCACCCCACCATTGGCGGGCGAGCCTTCTGTCAATCCACCTCCACCCGCTGGAACTCCAACCCGCAGTCCCTCTACCTCGCCCCCTCCCTTGCCTCCTTGAAAACCCATCTCAAGGCCCTCCTCTTCGGCCATGCTTTTGATTATCCTACTTTCCCCCCACTACCCTCCACCCTCCCCAATCCTGACCCCCAGCTTGGGTCCGAAACACTGACTGTCCAGCTCTTTGGGACGTCATCCCGATGTGAAAGACGCTATACACATGCGATTTTGTTGTTGTTGTTGTTGTAGGCTGGTCCATTGTTTCATCAACTTTTGTTGGCACTGACAGCATCAGCATCCAAGGCCGCACTCTCCACCTCTCAAAGCCAGTCAGGAACCTCGGTGTTCTGTTCGACCCTGAGCTGTCCTTTCTCCCTCATATCTGCGCCGCAATTGGCACCGCCTTCCATCACCTCCGAAACATCGCCAGACTACGGCATTACCTCACCCCTCACGCGGCTGAAACTCTGGTCCACGCCTTTATTACCTCAAGGCTGGACTATGGGAACTCTCTCCTCGTCGGCCTTCCCGGCCCTCCCTCCACACTGCAGGTCATTCAGAACTCTGCAGCTCGTGTACTGTCCTGCACCAGACACCGCACCACATCACTCCCACCCTCGCACTCACCCTCACCCTCGCTCGCCTCCACTGGCTCCCCATCCCCCAGAGGATCGAATTCAAGATCCTCATCCTCACCTACAAGGCCATTCACGGCCTCGCTCCTTCCTACCTCTCCAACCTACTATCCCCCTACTTACCTGCCCGTACCCTCCGTTCCTCTGGCTCCGGTCTGCTCCACATCCCCCGCCCCAACCGCACTACCATCGGTGGCCGGGCCTTCAGCCCCGAGGCCCTGGAACTCCATCCCCCGGTGCCTTCGCCGCTTCCTCCCTTTCCTCCTTCAAGGTCGGTCTCAAGACCTTTCTCTTTGACCGAGCCTTCAGCTCCCCTCTCGACTCTCTACCCCCTCCTCGCTCCCTCCCTTCCCTCCCCTCCCCTGACCATTTCCCCCCCTGCTCGGGTCCTGACCCAACTGTACAGCGCCTTGGGACGTCCTCCCGACGTGAAAGGCGCTCAATAAATGGAATCTTGTTGTTGTTGTTGTTGATTTCAGCAATTTCAGGAAGAAGGAAGGCTAACAGGGCGGCTGAAAGTGTTTGAAAAGCAAGAGAAGAATAACAACGTATAACAACTGCAAAGTAAAGAACACAACTCACCTGTCCATCATTGAAGATTCAACTTTGATTTTGTACTCAACAAACCTAGGGAAGAAATCTCTGGTCTGAAGCAAGAGACATTTCACCCGTTGCAAGGCTTTTGCTGCTGTTTGTGAATTTACCAACTAACTTTACCAAAGAAGCAAATATTCAAATGTTCTATGGACTGACCAACTACTGAATCTGTCACTTTGATACAGACATGTGTCTGTGCTACTGACCTGTCTGTTGTATTTATGATAATTGAACTAAAAAATGTTACATTTTTTATTAAGTAAAGAATTTTCAAAGCATGAATTGCTGAGTTTTTTTGGTTCCTCTGTTCTTGGGTCCTTAATTAAAGGAAGGCTATAAAGAATAAGCTAGTGTTACTCTGCTCATAAACAGTCCCATAAACAGTCGTGGATTGAGTGACCATATTATTATTATTATTATTATTATTATAATATATCAATCAAAGGAACACACACCACTTGAATCTAAAGCACTGGCTGAAAGGGAAGCAGATTTGATGGTAGATTTCAAAAGGGAATTGGATGGATATTTGAAAAGGAAAAAAGTTGGTAGCTCTTTCAAAGAGCCGGCACAGGCATGATGGGCCGAATAGCCTCCTTCTGTGCTGAAAGATTCTATGATTCTAAAGCGCAGACAAGGACACTAACCACCTAAATGTGTGCCAATTTCTCTGGCAATGCTTATGATTCATTTAACCTCAATATTTCAGGATTAAGCAGGAACTTTACATAAGAATATTTGGCTGCCGGGCAATTTCTTATGCAGCTATTAACCTATAGTTGCTTGTTTCTTTTTACCTTAATGATTGAAAGAGGTGAAGTCCAATCACACATTCCAGTGTAAAGTAAGGAACCCACACTGCCGATGAGCCCACATTTGACAATTAAACAAAGTCGTGTCTTCAACGTTTCTCGAATGAATTGCAATGTACTTCCATATAGTACCAGGTTAACAAGTGAAAGTGTTAGCCACCAAAGTTCCAGGGTCAGTAGATGTTCTTTGGGGCTTTCTCCTAAAATGGGTGTGGGGTTCAGTCGAGGAAATGCTTTTGTCCTCCTGAGATACAATTGCAGAAAGATAATTCCCCCTGTTACGAGTTAGTCTCAACTTTCTGATGGAGCTGAACAGGTTTTACTCTTTCAACGCTTCTGATCACTGCAGTGTGTGCATAGCTCCTTGCTTTGCCTTTCAGCAGGCAAATCTCTGGTCATGGACCTTCCTTTTGCCCAAAGGGTGACCTGCTGATGCTGGCTGTGCTTCTTCTGGCAAGTACAAGACAGAGGCTAACCATTTCCCAATGGAAGAAGAGAAATTTATCACCCTTTTATTATCTAATCTGTGCATTTGATATAATCAAAATGCTTTGCAAAGCTTCTGTCTAGCGCATTTGTGGGTAAACACGTCGGAGTGATTGACACAAATTGTCTGGTGATCACTGCATCCACAATTAGTGTCCAATCAATCACTGCACGTGGGAACAATTACCTGAGATCTGCTCCTTCTGCTCAGTGACCTGCTCCATGTCCCCCGCCCTGCCCAACCCACCATTGGTGGTCGGGCCTTTAGCCTTTCTGCCCCCACCCTTTGGAACTCCATCTCAGAGTCCCTTCGCCTTACCTCTCCCTTGCCTCCTTCAAGGTCTCTCTCAAGACCCTCCTCTTCAACCGTGCCTTTGGTCACCACGTATCCTCCCTGCCCTCCTGATCCCAACCAACATTCTTAACTGTCCAGCACCTTGGGACGTCCTCCTGACGTGAAAGGCGCTGTACAAATGCAATTTGTTGTTGAAGTGCTTTGAGAGGTTCCCAGGTGTTATGGAAAGATCATCAGTGATGTGTGAAGCTCCAGCTGATGTGAATCTGGTTTAGCTGTGGTGAAGCTCCAACCCCTCCTCCCCCACTGCTCACTCACACATGAAGAGCAGCCACTTGGGTGAAGTACAGTAATCAGATTAGTGTTTCTTGGATCCCTAATTGACTGGGGGGTTGGGGGGAAGATGGATGCTTAGTTTCCAATATTTACAAAGGAAATGCCTGACTTATAGTTTTGAATGAAATATGGAACATTTGTCTGGCATTGGCAAGAGGGCTCTGGTCAGGACAGAAGACACCTGATGCGGTGAGGTCGGGCGGGGGCAGGCGATCTCTATCTTTCTGTGGTGTGAGAGCAGTGGATGGGAGGGGAGGCGAGAGAAAGGAAAAACAGCCTGAACCTGGCCAGCCTGCAGAAGCACATTTTTACCAGCAGCCAATTGTGTTCTGACCCAGAAGCTGACCCTGAAAAAATCTCGCACTCAGACCATTCCATCTCGCAGCAGAAGGAGCAAAACGTGAGAGTGAGAGCAGGTTGGTAACTGAGCGAGGAGGGGGAGGGCTGGAAACCAGCACACAAAATCCACAGTAAATCTTGTACATTGGAGAATCTGCTCTCTGAATTCTTTTAGAGTAAACCATTCGCTTAAAATTCATTGCAAAAGAAAAGAATTTCTCATTTCTTGTCTATTGTTCACAAATAATCCAGGATGTGTGTGTGGGGGGGGAGTGGGGGGGGTTGGGGGAGGAGGGAGGTTCTGCATTATATTCAGATCATGTTTCTGACAGAAGACCTGCATAATGTGAGAGAATCCCTGTGCTTTTTCAGCATTTGCAGTAACCCAGTTTACAGCAGTCCGATTGCATTGTGGGATTCCTTGGGTGATTAGCTCTATTTCAGCTTGACTCTCTGGCTTCACTTTGTGTAGGTTTAAAAGGACAGGGGTAAGCTTCATGTGTGCCACTCTCGTTCGGGAACAGATGCTCAGGTGCCATTCACCAGCAGTGCTTCATGTGTGTTCTGATTCCCCATGAACGCCTGTGACGGGATTAATTTCTGAAACATCTTAACAGTTAACCTTAATTGACGGGTGTCAAAAGAGGAGCAAGCCTTTTCTTGACATGCTCATGCCAAGGGCTCCAGGTTCCGGGTGGGCGTGATTTAACAGGTCGTACTCACACCGAGAGAGAGTCAAAACAGGATTGAGGAAAGTAAAGGGAAAAAATTGGTTTGTGATTTTGCAAGTACAGTGCAGTAATGCTGAATAATCATCCAATTGCATTCTGCACGGACAGTGTGCAGAGGTGGACTGAAGGCCTCTTAAAGGGACATGACAGGTTTGCTTTGTAAATAATGATTGATTTATTGACCGTGCTAGAGGATAGGAGGACCCTGCAGGGGAACCTTAAAAGGACATGTATTTTGCACCAAATTCCCCTTAATATTTAAGTGTTAGAGTGTGTGTGTGTATCAGCTTGCTTCCCGCCATTGTATTTGGGTTTCCGATTCAGACCTACTGGTGAGAAGCAGCCTGGAAGCACATATTGTGTATCTTACTATAACACGAGGCACGGAGGTGGAATCTCTATTAGCTCAGTTGCTAAACACCTGTATAGTGTGGAACTGAAACATAGAGACCAGGAAGGTCCCAGTGTTGAGATCTCGGAGTGAGGTAGCTGATTTATTTCTGCTCTCATGACCACAGAGATCCAATAGTTAGAATTTTACAATGTTAAATAAAAGACAGATTGTGGTTGAAGCAAAAAGCATCAGTGTATTCCTGAGAGAAAACTTGATGCTTACATTCGGGAGAGGAATAGAGGGATATAGGAAAGGGGAGTAGGAGGTTTGTGTCGAGTATAAACACAAGGCAAACTGGGCTGACTAGCCTGTTTTTGTGCTGTATCAGTCAATGTTAAAAAATAGTAAGAAGTATTCTAAGTGTGGCTTCTTTTGATGTATCTCAACAGCTCTGAGATGTCACCCTGCACGAAGGGCATATATAGATGCAAGTTGTTGCTGCATCTGATCATGAAGATGTAGCATTTCATAACAAAGCGTATCATTTATGGCAATTTTCCTTTTCCAGCATTCACAATGGACGAGCTGAACATGTCGGAGGAAATATCAGCCACGGTGCAGCAGATTAAGGAAGGGCCCAAAGCCAGATTGCGAGAGCTCTGCAAACAATATGGGCTCCCAGTGTCGGGAACACGGCTTTACTTCCAAAGGGTTCTGTGCCAAAAGCTGGGCATTGATCCAAGGGCCGTTATTGCCCAGAAGCCCACATCCCGTTCAAACAGCCATGGAGACTGCTGCAGCGTGGCTGGGTGCCGAAGTCGTCGGGGGAAGGACACTCACATCCGTTGGTTCACGGTCATAAGAAAGAAAGGAAGCCATACATCAGCCATCACTAAAGCTATACAGCTTACGAGACCTGGGTGGACACCCACAATGTATTCTCGGATATGTGGGCAGCACTTCAGTTCTGGGCAGCTGTCATTTGAGCCGTGCTCTCCTGACTACATTCCATGTCTGCACATGAACCCTAGATCCAAGGTGTCAGCATCACGTTCTTTCTTAGGAGCTGAGGAAGAGGCAATGGACCTGACCAACAAAGGCAACCTCAAAGCCTCTCCGGCTCAAATTGCAGGTCCATCTCATCAAGAGCAAAGTGTGAATGCAAACTTAAGCCTCCATCCCGCCCCTGAGTACCTTCCTCTGTCCGTTACATTCAACTCAAAAAGAGAGGTATTGTATGGTTGCTGCATTTTGAAGAACTTTGAGATGTCCTCCTGACATGAAAAGCGCTGTATAAATGTAATACTGCAGTTCAGTCAACTGGTGAATGTCATGCTTTGCCTACAGTCTTTAAATGTTATGTAATGGAGGCAAAGGGTTAGAATATTGTCCTTTCATCTCAGTAACTGGCTTTGAGTCTAGCCCAAACTGAGGGGAAGACTGTAACTGCTCTGCTTATATCTATTGTATTAAGGAAGTCTTATCACAGTTCTTAGTGGGCACAGATCCCCAGGACAAAATATCATCAATGGCACACGATAGGCAAACTCACAGAGATCATAGTAAAACCATTATAAGGGTGCACATTATTGATGCCTGATTGGAGGTAGCTTTACTCTTCTGTAGCGTTGCCACAGCCTGACCTGGGAATGACGGACACTATTCCTGAGCAATATCTCTCACCTTGAGAAGAGTAATGTCATTGGCCCAATATATTAACAGCAACAAAGTGAAAATCTCTGACAGGTAATTTACATTAAACAGCTCTGGCGTCTGAGTAAAATCAGGCATAAATTACACCATCTTTGCTTTTTCTATCCCCTCAACATTATTTTACTCTTATATAGCTTTGCTAAGTCTTGACAGGTCTTCTGTAGACATCACTCCTGTAGGAATGTTGTCAAACAGACCAGGGCTGTGAGAGACATCCTGCTGACAGATTGCAAGCCTTTCAGAAATCATTTTTATGCCAAAACACAACATTGGAACAAAGCGCTTTTCTCTACATCAGAATCTTATCCCCCTTTAACTGTATTCTCTGCCCTGTTAATTGTAATAACAATAATAAGCTTTGTTTTTGATCCAGGCACCTTATCACATCTGAGATATCTCAATCCGCTTCACAGGATTTACTGTGAAGTGTAGTGACTGTGTATCTGTGGGCAAACACACCAAATAATAATAATTTGCAGACAGTTTTGTGGACTATAATGTCCCCACAAAAAGCTGCAAAGTAAAAATGAGCATTTTTTCCATCTAGGGAACATTTCTCTCTCAGTATAACTCCAATCTTCTCACCAAGAGACAATTTCTCATTAGGTTGAGTAAACAGTCGATACACGTCAATGCAACAAGCACATGAGTGGCAACTCTCAGGCTACAAGTTTAACACTGGTGAGAATTAATTCAGAATTCACCATTCAATTTGCTTGAGAACTTTAAAACTTCTTTGATCAAAGAAAAAACCTGTTACAACTGTTCAAAAAATGCTATTTGTTACAGTGATCAACACAGGGACCTTCTATAAAGGGGAAACTTGAATTCTCTTGTGTAATATTAGTTATTCTGGACTCTTGGGAATAAAATAATTAACCTAAATGTCAGTGGCTCAGTGGCTCGAAGTGTAAGACTGCATATATCCTGTGCCTTTCAAATCTCTTGTTGATCACTGCTGCTGTTGGCTTGAAAATGGAAAGGCAAACCATCAGCATGTGAATAAGCTGAGTAAACTGTGACTCTCACAGCTCAGAGCAGATGGCTCATTGGGTGAAGCGCTGTGAGTATACAGAGAGACAAGGTCCTGAGCTTGATGTCTGGTCTTTGCTACTTTGATCTCTGAATTTATTCTCTGGTATCCGCCTGGCTTTGTCAGTAGCACTGTTGCCTCTTGAGTCAGAATGTTGTGGGTTGAAGTCCCACATCAGGACATTGAACTCACAGTAAAAGCTGACAACAACAACTTGCACTTATATAGCGCCCTCTACGCAGGGTAGTGTCAGAGCGCTGACACTACAATGGAGTGCTAGGAGTGTGCAGCATTGTTCAAGATGCCATCCTTTAGATGAGGCATTAAACCGAGATCCTGTCTGCTGGTTCAGGTAGATGTTAAAGACCTCGTGACACTACTTGAAAAGGAAGGAAAGCAGAAGGGAGTTTCTCCCAGGGTCACTTTGAGACGTCTCGACGAC
This sequence comes from Callorhinchus milii, assembly GCF_018977255.1. Taxonomy (NCBI): domain Eukaryota; kingdom Metazoa; phylum Chordata; class Chondrichthyes; order Chimaeriformes; family Callorhinchidae; genus Callorhinchus; species Callorhinchus milii. The sequence goes on along the minus strand of NW_024704751.1, from coordinate 21,183,200 downwards.
ATGATAAAGATCTATATCAAATGCAAGCATTATTATCTATTATTATTATTTGCTGTTAGCTTGGGGAATTATAATTGGTCTCAATGTCCCTGGGCTAGGGAGCACATTATGTGCTGCAATGAGAATCTTTGTAAGGAGTTTTGCTTGTTATATAGCTAGTTGGTAATGTAACATAAAATCATAGAACAATGTGACTAGATATACAGTACACCATGTGCTGTTCACAATGACATGGAGGTTTGCTAATTTTCTCTCGAGGGTAAGTCAGAAAAGGGAAGAATGGATCAAGTGGTACGACCAATAGTCCTGCCTGGAGGTCACTGTGTTTGTACAGCCCAGAGACTCAAGTTTAGGGGAGGGGGAATGGACGCGACATTAAGTAAAGAGAACTTTAGTTGCCAAATTTAGTATTGAGACATTTTATAAAGGATAATAAGAATCCTGTGCCATTCTGGTCACCACAATACAAAAAGGATATTCCAGTGATTGAGAGGATACAAAGGAAGGCAATCAAAATAATTGAGGGAATGGAGCGACTGGACTATGAGGAGTGATTAGATAAACTGGGCATGTTCACACTGGAGAAGAGAAGGTTGAGGGCGATTTTGATTACGGTCTTTAAGCTTCTAAAGGGACTATATAATTCAAATGATAAGCTGTTTTAACTTGTACTGAACAGTAGAACCAGAGGACACGGCCTGCGATTGAAGGGGAATAAATTCAGAACAAATCTGCGGAAACACTACTTCAGTGAGGCGAGTAGTAAACTTATGAAACAGGCTCCCTAGGGAGACAGTGAAGCCTCAAATGTTGTTTGTTTCATGAACAAATGAGATAGATTTCTGCCAGAAAATAATATCTGGAGATACAGTTGATTGTTTGGGACACGACATGCCAAGATGGTGGAAGGCGAACTAGATGGACCTTGGTCTTGTTTTGTCTAGCAATTTCTTATGTTCTTGAATTTGATGTAGCGCCTTTCACAGAGGACATTGGAAGGATGTCTCAATGCGCCTCACATGATTTATTGTAAAGTGCAGTGACCGCATATTTTGTGGGCGAACGAGGCAGACCATTTGCTATTTGCACATAGCGATTTTGGAAATCATAGAATCATACAGCACAGAAGGAGGCCATTCGGACCATCGTGTCTGTGCCGGCTCTTTGAAAAGAGCTTCCAAATCAACCCCACTCCCCCTCTCTCTCCCCATAGCTCTGCAAACTTGTCCTCCCCAAATAATGATCTACTTCTCTCTTAAAAGTTGTTATCTCCGTAACAATGCCTGGCGCCATCACTGTCTCACACTGCAGGCCGCCAAAACCCTCATACATGCCTTCATTACATCCAGGCTTGACTATGCAAACTCACTGCTTGTCGGGCCCCAACTCCTCCCTCCATAGGCTGCAGATCATCCAGAACTCTGCGGCCCGTGTCCTCTCCCGCATCAGGCTCTGCGACCCTATCACCCCCATCCTCGCCCGACTCCACTGGCTTCCCATCACACAGAGGATACAGTTCAAGATTCAAAGCCCTCTATGGCCCCCCCTACCCCTACCAACCTGCCCGCTGCCTCTGCTCGGCTGGCTCCAGCCTGCTTCACGTCCCCCACCTCGCCCGCCTGACCATTGGCCTCTCTGCCCCAACCCTCTGGAACTCCATCCTACAGTCCCTCCACCTTGCCCCCTTGCCTCCTTCAAGACCCGTCTCAAGATTCTCCTCTTGGACTGTGCCTTCAGTCACCCTCCTCCCACCCCTGCCCTCCATCATCCCCAATCCCAACCACGTCAGCACAGTCGTATTGTGCGACAAGGCTTTTATTATTACAACAAATTGCTGTAAAAGAAAGTTATAAAAGTGTGAATGCTTTCCATTTCAGAAAGTCTATTCCAGTACAGCAAAACTCACATAAGTTATTTTAGTTGGGACTACAACATTCAATATGACTTATGCAAAGTATAAGTTATGGGCAAACTTGTATAGGTCATATCATATATGACTTATGTAAAGTTATGTATTAGTCAGATTTTAGATGACTAACACATAACAAATACACAAGTACTGTAGTGGCTGGTGACATTAAGGCAAAGTTTCTGTACTATATTTAACCTATGTGTATGGTAGCCCATTCTTTCTATATACAGTACTGCACAGTACTTAGTTGGGGTATCTACATTGCCTGATGCCATGATGACTGGTCAATACCTCGTCTTCCATCTACCTCGTCTCACTTGTTCACTGTGCTGTACTGCACCTTCAGCATTACGGCTGGTAAGTGCACATGCCTTGGGACATTCTCCTGATGTGAAAGGTGCTTTACAACTGTCATTTTTGTAATTTTTTTTGTATGACGGGTTGGGACTTGTTTCCTGGGATTGTTTCACATGGAGCCCGTGTCCATGCTACTGCAAGGCCAGTAAGTGAGCTCGCGGTGACAAGTCCCCCCCACTCACCACGTGATCAGGCAACACTCTTTCCTCTCTCAGCCGATAGGCAGCCGATAAGTGCGGTATAGACAAAAACAGTAGCGGTGTTACAAGTCACACTCTAGTTAATATGACTAGAGTAGATATATTTAAGTGGAATTAATAGGAAATTGAACGGGATTCGGTTGGATTTATGATTAAGGCAATTATACGATTGATACAGATAAGACTTATGCAAGTTTTACTGTATTGAGTGAACTGGAAGACAATTTACCATATGAGGTTAATAGATTGGTGGCAAAATGCTACTCAGCATGGCAGTAATGTCTGTGGAGACATCTGTTTATGTTTGGTTTATCCTAAGTCTTGATAAGACCTTAAAAAGAGCAATCTGCCATATTTCAAACTGCACAATATTTAGTAAATTGATACTTGTGCGAGTTTCTCTCTCCCGGTGTCTTGGATAATAATCCTCAAATAAAATTGTCACTCACTTAATGGCTAATTATGGGACTTTGCTGAGTGCAAATTGGCTGCTGAGTTGATCTACAAATACACAGCCACTATACCTTACTCTAAATTCTGTGAAATGCTTTGACCTAACCTGCTATGTGCTTCTGACATTTTTTGATGTTCTTACCATGTTTTATTTGCTCCCCTCTCCCCGAACTGAAGCACTCTGCCATACATTTCGTATATAATGCTCTTATATATAAAGCAAGGTATACATTTTTTAAAAAGTCGTGATCCTGATGTTTCCTTTCAGAATGGATTCAGCTGCTGAAAGATTCCAATGTGTGGATCACAAACTGCTGTTCCTTTAGTGTGAGGCTGCACCCAGTTTAATAGACTTTTTGATGTCAAAGTTTTTGTGAACTCTGCATTGTTTGTCAGGCACAGCTTCCCGGGGCTGGGCTGACTCCCTACGTGGTAGCAATTAATGCAGATTTAACTTGTTTAAATAGTAACATGGGCATTCCCAATGTGAGGAATCCAGCAGATTGCATTGGCAAAAGGCAAATTATGGAGACCCTTGCAGCATGGGAATGAAGCAGAGAAATGGGAAAGAGCCTGGTCATGAGCGAAGGCTCTGGTGGGTTTCATTAAGTGCACTCTGCATCATTACACCCACCTGTGTGCCTGTCTGTCTGTGTGTGTGTGAGTGTGTGTGAGATCATGGTGCTGACCTTTAGGATGCATAATGAGTCAACAGTGTAGGTAATGGGCTGTGTTTTGAAGTGGAGCTGGAGAATACACAGTGACGTGCATGTACAGCTCACGCTAAGACAGGTCTTAAGATGAGCATGTCATGTCACATGAACATGTTGGTGTGATTGGAGAAACCATGGTAAACTGTGAAGGCACAAAAGCAGGTCACAGTGGTATAGAGCCTGGGACACTCGGGCCGTCTCCAGGGGAAGGTGAGTGTTACCTGACAACGTCCACATCCCACATAATGGTGAGCTGTGTTTTATAATGGTGAGCTGTGATTACATTGCTTTCAGTGTAGGGTGGGACATAGGAGATGGGTTTCATTCTCAGCCGCTGCAATAGTGTTGCCTGCAGTTGATTTAAATTTCTTTGAAGATAAATTAGTGCTGAATGACACGATTTTACAGATTACAGGTTTTGTATACTCTTACCAAATGATTTGAGATAGTAGATGAGAGACATCCTCTGTACCTTGACTGGAATACATTCCATTTCGTCATTATATTATGATTCATCCTGTTGGAGAGATTCCCTGTTTAGAGAAATTGCAATGAATGTGTTTCTCTTCTTTAGCACTACTCGCTGGCTGGCCTTGGCGAGTGCGCTGTGGTGCCAGTGACAGCCCAGCAGATTAAAGAAGGATCGAAAGGTGAACTACGAGAGTTGTGCAAGCTCCACGGTCTCCCACTCTCAGGGACCAGGCACTACTTTCAGCGGCTCCTGTGCCAAAAGTTTGGTCTCAATCCTAAGGCAGTGATTCCCGCTAAAAGAACTGCTGCCGACAAGATGACCGGTCCCAGCCTATTGCAGCACGGGACACCCTGCTGTGTGGCTGGCTGTCCGAGCCGGCACGGTGTGCACAAACACGTTCAGTGGTTTGCTGCTGTTCGCAAATCGCACGCTCACACGGCAGCTTTAACGAGAGCGCTCCGGCTCGCTGTCCCAGGCTGGTCACCGACCTTCAGCTCCAAGATATGTAGCCGGCACTTCTTTTCTGGACGTCTCTCGTTTGTTCCGGGTTCTCCAGATTACGTTCCTCACCTGCACATGAACCTCGTCGAAACCCCGACCGGTCACATTGGAGCAGAAACTGAAGGCGGAGGCAACCTCACTGTGTGAATGAAGATGGTATGGATCCCCCTGGTACTGACCTACACACCCTGTATCCTCATCTAACTCTGGACACAAGAAACCAGGTACTACAGGCTTCTAGAGAAATATAACTGCACAATATTACACTCTTGATCTCACATAGTGACAAACTACTAACCACCAATTCAAACCAAAAGGCACGCGTTCTGACGAAAGGTCATCGACCTGAAACGTTAACCCACTTTCCTCTCTCCATAGATGCTGCCTGACCTGATGAGCGTTCCCAGCAACTTCGTTTTTTACTAAAGAAAATACTTGTCTTTTAACTTTGCTTGTTGAGTATAACACAGCGTTTTCCCATAACATGGTTACCATTATGATGATATTCTTTGTGCCCTCCTCTTTAGGTATCTCCCTGTGTTGTACCATGTTTCACCTGTGAGTGGAGTTTGTGATGGGGGGGAGGGGCGGAAGGGAGACCACAGGACACCAACGCAGGAGATTATTTCCACACTCGAGTATTACAAAGAGCGTTTGTTATCTTGAGGGCGGTGGGGAGTGCATGATGGGGTAAGCTGGGTCTCCACGGGGGGAAATACTCTGCCATGGCTAGCTGGGTCTAGAGTAATCCAAAACATTATTGGTGTTTGACCAGCATTGGCATTTCACCAATGAGATTTGTAAATGGAGATATGCCTCAAACCCAGCAAGGCCAAACCCTAATGGGTATCTTTGCAGTGGTGAGTTGTATGATTACCTTAACGTATTGAAAGTAAGTTAATAATATAATAATCCTTGCATTTGATATAGTGCTTTTCATGTCTTCTCGACGTCTCAAAACGCTTTACAGGATATGCTGTAAAGTGAATTGACTGTATATTTGTGGGAGAAACGCGGCAGCCAATTGTACACAGCAATGTCCCACAAACAGTCATGGATTGAAAATGACCAATTTATTATTGTTTTGTTTTGGAGGATTATTATTAGGCTCTGTGTGGAGTAAGGAAACTTGCCCAAGGTTTCGCCCTCTGCCTGGAATTGAACCCAGGTGTCTCGCTTGCAAGGCGAGTGCTCTAACCACTGAGCTACAGGACGTTAGGTTGGAATGGAAGCCAGCAGCTTGATACATGGTCAATGTTCAATTAAGTTGCTGTGTTTACTCTGAACCAATGTCTGTAAATCAAAGGCTGGGATTATCTCAGGATTACCCAGAAGGGAATGTTCACACAATTTGTACAAGCATCAGGCTTTCTGGCTTCTGGTCCAAATGGTTAATAATTGCCACCTGTGCAATCATTTTGGTATAAATGTCCAGTGGTCTGAGATAGACCATGTGTAGAGATCCCTGATTATATCATCCCTTGTGGTGACTTTGCTGTGGTTGGTTATGAGAAATGGGGCAAGGGCCACGGAAGATTAGACCAGCTGTTATTCCCATTCACTGCCAACTAAAAGGAAAGCTGACTTGACAGCAGAACAGCATTGGAAATCTTAAACAGGGAAAAGGAAGAAATAAACAGCCGAGGTAAATATTCTCAATGATGAGTTAGCAAAACCTGAGAGGCGTCCAAAGACTGTTGTCACTGTCCTCACACCAGTGGACTTTAATACCCAAACCATTGCATGAGGTGGTAATTGTTGACCGTTTGTAGACATTTGAACTAGACGCCAGATGCTGTGGAGTAAGTGTGCCTGGCACACTCTGCTTTGAGTAATAATAGTGCCAATATTCAGTGTTTTTTGCTAACTTGGCACTGAGAATATTTGTACTCAGCAGTTTATTTCCTCCTTTTCTCTGTTTAAGATTTCCAGTGCCATTAACCATTCCCTATCTGAGAGGTGTCCAAAGACTTTCATCACTGTCACATGCTACATTCCTCAGGGCTCTGTCCTTGGTCTTCTCCTCTTTAACATTGACATGCTCCTGCTGATTGATGTCATCCATAGGCATTGGGTTAACTTCCACATCTATATGGATGTTACACACCCTCAACTCCAGGACCACTGTGTGCTGACAGATTGCCTGTCAGATATCAAGTCCTGGATGAGAGCCAACTTTTCTCCAGTTGACAGACAAGACCGAGGCCTGCTTGGCCTGCTTGGCTCCCGTCAGCGACGCCACACCTCAGATGCTGACAGCATCACTATTTCTGATGCACTCTACACCTGTAGGAGGGCATGGGTCATGCCCGAAAAACAAAACTGGCACCACAACAACAAATTACATTTGTATAACGCCTTTCACATCAGGAGGACATCCCAAGGTGCTGGACAGTCAGAAGTAGGCACCTGAGCTGGTGGTTGGAATCAGGAGGGGTGGAGGGTAGGGAGGGACATTTTTAGCAAAAAAAAGGTTTACTTTGATAAGGAAACTCTACCTCTGTACATCCGTCTTCTCCAGACTCTCCACACTTCTCACTGGCCCCCAGTTATACTAATGCTCCATTATCACTAGAACTGCAATCCAGCCCTGATTAGCTCCCTTTATACATAGGCTGAGTGCTAATAACAATAAAGGACAGTGACGGGGTTTATCCCCCAGCCACATTCACCCCCCCCCCCCCAAGTGTAGCAGGATGTTCCCGTGGCAGGAGCCTGACTGTCCACACCCTCGCAGGACAGGAAGTCAGTGTTGGCATGTTCCTACCCAGGGCGGTGGCGCAGGTGAAAGTGAAGGGCTGGAGAGCCAAGTATCACTTGGTCACCTCGCATTGGAAATAATAAAGTCACATACGTCTGACAGTAATCCCTCAAGAAAAAAACAATAATAATTTGGTCACTCAATCCAAGACTGTTTGTGGGACACTGCTGTTTGCAATTCACTGCCGTGTTTAGCCCACAAATATACAGTCACTTTACAGTATAGCCTGTGAAGAACTTTGAGATGTCTTGAAGACGTGAAAACGACATGAAAAGCACTTTTAAATGCAAGGATTATTATTGTTGTATATTGTTGTATATTATTGGTGTCCATCATGGTGTATAGCCATCTCAGGGGTACAAGATCTGTCACCAGGACAAATCTGAACCCTGCTGGGTAGTAGTGGAGGCTCTTTATGGCCCATTTCACTGCCAAACACTCCTTTTCAATCACTGAGTACCGTGTCTCCTTAGGGTAGAGTTTCCTCGCACCGGTATAATATCGGATGCTCCACCCCATCGAACGTTTGGGAGAGCACGACACCCAGAACCACCTGTGAAGCGTCCATTTGCAAAATAAATTTGGCTATCAAGATGGGGTTACTGCACAACCTTAATTTTAGGGCATCAAAGACCACCTGACACCCCTCAGACCATGTCTCCCTATTAGGAATGGATTTCTTTGTCCACCTGTTAACGGGGCAGACATTGTAGAAAAATGGGGATGATCCTTTGGTAGCAGCTGGCCTGCCATATGAAAGACGAGACCTGTATTTTTGTAAAGGGTACAGGACACTTCAGTTGCCCATTCCCCAAGGAATATCTCAAGTAGTTAGTTTCGGATTTCCCAAGAATGCACTTGCTGTTAGGTAGGCGACCCTTAGGGAATCCAGAACCGCAGCCACCTGACTCAGATGACAATCCCAGGTTGAGCTACAGATCACATTGTCATCTAAATTGGCTGCTGCATATCCCTGGTGAGGGTACAACACTCATTCCATATGGCGCTGGAAAGTGGCCGGTGTTCCATGGAGTCCGAAGGGCATTGTAGTGAAGTGTTATAGCCCAAACGGGGTGGCAAACAGTCTTTTCTTTTGACTGTTCGGACAAAGGAATTTGCCAAAACCCTTTCGTGAAGTCGAATGTTGAAATAAATTTGGCGGTTCCCAATTGGTCCAACAACTCAGTCACCCGGGGCATTGCATATGCATCGAAATTCAAAATTGAAAGTTCCATTCACCCTGGGCACCATGAGAATTGGGCTACACCACTCACTTTTGGCCTCCTCAATGGTTCCCAGCTCCAACGTAGCTTACAACTCCTTCCTCACCGTATCCTTCCGGGATCCGGTTCGGATGGGATTTCACCATTACACCTGGTTCGGCGCCCACCATGTGCTCCACCAGGTCAGTCTTTCCTGGACTCCCCGAAAATACACTCGGGATCAGGATACCAACCGATCTACCTGTGCTTTTTGGGCCTTGATAAAATTTTCCCAAGTAGATACTGATATGGAGGAGTGATGAGGGATTTTCTTTCGATGTGTAAGTCACAGGTCATAAAGGACAAAGGTGCTAGTCTACAGCCGAGGGCGCTCCTATATCTGACACCATATGTAATAGAGCCTGGGCCACGCTCAAAAAACAAAACTTGAACAATAGTTTTAGCAAAAAAAAAGGTTTATTTTGACAAATAAACTCTACGTACAGTCATCTTCTCCAGACTCTCTACACTTCTCACCTTTATACTGGTGCCCAATTATCATTAGAACTCCATTCAAGCCGCATTGGAGTCCAGCCCTTGTTAGCTCCCTTTATATGTAGGTCGATAGTCAATAACAATAAAAGACAATGACAGGGTTTATCCTCTCCTCACCCTTGTCACAACGTCTCATAGACCCAGTACAGAACTGACTTTTAAATGACCCATGACTGCCTTCCCCAACTCCGCAACATCGCCCACCTCTGCCACCTCATACTTTCATGTCCCCCACCCTGCCTATTCTACTATTAGTGGTTAGGCCTTCGGCCTTCAGTTCCCACTCTCTGGAACTGCATCACAGTGCCACTCCATCTCCCCTGTTACTTCCCTGTCTCCTTCAAGGCCCATATCAAGACCTTCCCCTTCAAACATGCCTTCGGTCATCTTCCCAACCCCACCCCCCTTGCCCTCCACCCCTCTTGACTCCAACCCCCAGCTCAGGTGAAACCCCTTCACTGTCCAGCATCTTGGGATGTCCTCCAGATGTGAAGGGAGCTATATAAATATTGTTGTTTATAGAATCATAGAATTATTCAGCACAGAAGGAAGCAATTCGGTCAATGGTGTCTGTCGGCTCTTTGAATAGAGCTTCCAATTCAATCTCACTCCCCCGCTCTCTCCCCATAGCCCTGCAAACTTGTCCTCCCCAAATAATTATCTACAACAACAAGATTTCATTTATAGAGCGCCTTTCACGTCGGGAGGACATCCCAAGGCGCTGGACAGTTGGGTCGGGACCCGAGCAGGGGGAAATGGTCAGGGTGAGGAGAGGGAAGGGAGGGAGTGAGGAGGGGGTAGAGAGTCGAGAGGGGAGCTGAAGGCACGGTCAAAGAGAAAGATCTTGAGACCGGCCTTGAAGGAGGCCGGTCTCAAGACCGGCCTCTACTCTCTTAAAGGTTGTTATCGAATTGGCTTCCACAACCCTTTCAGGCAATGCATTCCAGATCCGAACAACTCGCTGTGTGAAAAAATTTCTCCTCAACTCCCCTCTTTTAACAACTATTTTAAATTGGTGTCCTCAGATTACCGACCCACCCTCCAATGGAAATAGTTTCTCCTGTTCACCCTATCGAATCCCCTCATAATTTTGAAAAATTCATAAGTCTTCTCTTAACCTTCTCTGCTCCAAGGACAATAATCCTCGCTTCTCTACCTCTCCTGATAACTGAAGCCCCTCATTCCTGGTACCATCCTGGTCAATCTCCTTTGCATCCTCTCCAATGCCTTGACATCCTTCCTAAAGTGTGGGGCCCAGAACTGAACCCAGTCTCGAGCTGAGGCCTAACCAGTGTTTTATATAAAGGTTCATCAGGTGGAGTCCTGTAGCTCAGTGGTTAGAGCACTCGCTTTGCAAGTGAGAGACCTGAGTTCAATTCCAGGCAGAGGGCGAAACCTTGGGCAAGTTTCCTTACTCCACACAGAGCCTAATAATAATCCTCCAAAACCCAAAACAATAATAAATTGGTCATTTTCAATCTATGACTGTTTGTGGGACATTGCTGTGCGCAATTGGCTGCCGCGTTTCTCCCACAAATATACAGTCAATTCACTTTACAGTGTGTTCTGTGAAGCGCTTTGGGACGTCCTCCCGACGTGAAAAGCGCTATATCAAATGCAAGGATTATTAAGGATTATTATTATCATAACTTCCTGACTTGTGTACTCTGTGCCCCTATTTATAAAGCCTCGTATCCCGGATGCTTTTTTAACAGCTTTATCTCCCTGTCCTGCCACCTGCAAAGATTTCCTTATATGACCCCCAGGTCTCTCTGTCCCTTCACCCCCTTTAAGATTGTACCATCAGCGTATATTGGCTCTCCTCATTCTTCCTCACAAAATGCATCACTTCACATTTCTCCACATTAAACTTCATCTGCCACGTGTCTGCCCACGTTACCAGTCTGTCTGTGTCCTCTTGCAGTCTGTTGCTATCCTCCTCCCTGTTTACTACTTTTCCAGCTTAGTATCATCTGCAAACTTGGAAATTGTACTCCCTATACCCAAGTCCAGGTCGTTTATATAGATCACAAACAGCAGTGATCCCAATACCGACCCCTGGGGGACACCACTGCACCCTCCAGTCAGGAAAACAACCGTTCACCACCACTATCCGGGTTTATCCTTCTGCCCCTTTTTGTACAGGGAAGTAACATTTGAAACCCTCCAGTCCTCTGACACCACTCCAGTGTCCAAGGAGGATTGAAAGATTGTGGCCAAAGCCTCCGCTATTTCCACCCTTACTTCCTCAGTAACCTCGGATGCATCCCGTCCGGACCGGGTGACTTATCTACCTTGAGCACCGACAACCTTTTTTAGTACCTCCTCAGTTTATTCTTATTTTATCTAATTTCTCTATCCTCTCCTCTGTGGCTACATCCTCATCTTTTGTGAAGACAGAGCAAAGTACTCATTCAGTACATCAGTTTGCCTCCACAAGAAGATTTCCTCTTTGGTCCCTAATTGGACCCCTCGACCTTTGACTAACCTTTTATTCTTTATAAAAGAATAAACTCCACCGGCTCCCTATCCTTCAGAGGATCCAGTTCAAGATTCTGGTCCTCACCTACAAAGCCCTCCATGACCTCGCCCCGCCCTACCTCTGAGATCTCCTAACCCCTTACCAACCCGCCCGGTCCCTCCGCTCAGCCGTCTCTGGCTGCTCCACATCCCCCGACCACCCGCCCCACCATTGGCGGGAGAGCCTTCAGCCACTCTGCCCCCAACTTCTGGAATTCCATTCCCCAATCACTCCGCCTCACCCCCTCCTTAGCCTCCTTCAAGTCCCGCCTCAAGACCCTCCTCTTCGACCATGCCATCGGCCACCTCCCTTCACCTCCCCTCCCTTCTCCCCCCCGACCCCAGCTCTGTCCAGCGCCTTGGGACGTCTTCCCGATGTGAAAGGTGCTATACAAATGTAATCTTGTTGTTGTTGTTTATATGCTAAAAAATCCCTCAGGGTTCCCTTTTACGTTACCCGCTAATCTTTTATCATAAAATCTCTTTGCCCCTCTTATGTCCTTATTCAGTTCTCCTCTACGGTCTATATTCCATTTGATTAGCTTCTGTATTTTGGACCTGACATTTATCATAAGCCTCCGTTTTCTGTTTCATTTTAATCCCAATTTCCTTATTCATCCAGGGAGGTTTGGATGCCCTACCTTTCCTCTTTGTGGGAATGTATTTGTTCTGTCCCCAAACTATCTCCTCCTTGAAGGCTTCCCATTGCTCATTAACTATTTTACCTGCCAATCTTCCTTTCCAGGCCACCTTGGCTAGATCCCTTTTTAACTAACTGAAATTAGCCTCTTCTAGTTGAGTATTTTCACCTTTGATTGTTCCTTGGGCTGCTTAATCCAGGACCTCATGTGAGGGACCTTGGCAAATAAAAAACATTATCTTTGCATGCAATTGGATGTAACCACAGCTACCTGATCCTGGGAATGGAACTCAAGCCATTTGGATAAATGGCTCTTATAAATGACTGATTTCCCTTTGACCGTGCCTTCAGCTCCCCTCTCGACTCTCTTCCCCCTCCTCGCTCCCTTCCCTCCTCCCCTCACCCTGACCATTTGCCCCTCCTCGCTCCCTCCCTTCCCTCCCCTCACCCTGACCATTTCCCCCCAATGCTCGGGTCCTGATTCAACTGTACAGTGCCTTGGGACATCCTCCCGACATGAAAGGCGCTCTATAAATGGAATCTTGTTGTTGTTGTTGTTGTTGATTACCACTGAAAAGTTCCTCCACGAGATTGTATTTGAACACAAAGTCGAAAGCCGTTTAAATGGTTACACCAGCTATCCCTTAGAAGCGGAGGCGGAGTGGTGTCAGAAATAGATTCAGTCTAATGTTTAGTCCTACTCTTTCTTTCTAGTCCATTATTTGCAGCCCTATTAAACTCCTACAATTTTAAGGTCATTCATTCTTTTAAAAATAAAATGCTCCTCCATAATCCTAGTGAAAGAGAACATTTCCTTGTGGGAACAAATTAGCCGAAGTATTTTGACAACCACTGCAGATCTAAAAATATACAGTACTCTTATTATTTTATAAACTCTTGGGCAAGTCTGTACAGCTCTTGTGAAATGTGATATTACTTCCAACCAGTAAAGATGCTATTCTTTCCATTCTGTGCACAATTGGCTGCTGTGTTTCGCCCACAAAATGCACAGTCAATTCACTTCACAGTATATTCTGTGAAGAGCTTTGAGACGTCATGAATATGTGAAAAGGCGCTGGATCAAATGCAAGGATTATTATTATTTAAACCATCTGCTGGGTAGAAAGCAATTGATTAAAAAGCTGTATGATTTCTTCTAACAGAATTATAAATTCTGCATAATCTATTTCTAGTTTATCATTTGATTGTTTAGCTGTTTAGAATAAATTAACCCAATGTTTATCATCAGCTCTGTCACTTGCACTTGGTGCACCCTAAATCTGCTCTTAATATGGAGCCGTATTTTTTAAGCTTTTTTTTCCTTAAAAAGTGGGGAGAAGGGCTTTCCGAATAAACCTGGATTGTATTTTCAGACAAAACTGTAGTTGTATAAAATAGTGCAGTCCTGTAGCATAATGGTTAGTGCACTCACTCGCAAGTAAGCAAGCAAGCGAGAGGACTCGGGTTTGATTTGATTCCTCAGCGAGGTGAAACCTTAGGTAAGTTTCCTTATTCCACACATGGGCCTCTGTTTACCTAGCAGTAACTAGGAACCCGGGGGGTAAAAATCCCTCCAAAAAATAAATAATGTAGTCACTGAATCCACAACATTTGTGGGACACTGCTGTGCGCAATTGGCTGCCGCTTGCCCCGCAAAAAAAATGCAGGCATATTCTGTGAAGTGCTTTGAGATGTCTCAATGAAGCACTATATCAAATTCAGGGATTATTATTATTATATTGCTGTTTAGGAATGAAGCTGGTTAGAAGTGAGATCTGAAAACATTTCTTCACTGTGAGATTGCACACAGCAGTGTCCCACCAACAGTCTTTGATTGAGTAAACATTATTATTTTTTTAAAGGGATTATTACCCCCGGAAATGAGATCCGCCAATTGACTAACAACCGGATTCCTACTTACTGCTAGATAAACAGAGGCGTGTGGAGTAAGGAAACTTGCTTAACGTTTCACCCTGTCCAGGAATCGAACCCAGTTCCCCTTGCTTGCAAGGTGAGTGTCCTAACCATTGAGCTGTAGGACTCCAGGACTTTAATGAGAGATAGACCAGTAGATACTAAGTAAGCGTACTTATGGGGTTTGGAGAAATAGGATTAAAAGATCTGACATGATCCAATAAACTGACAACATAGGCTAAATGACCTCCTCCTGTTCCCTTGAGCAAATATGTTTTTGTTGTTCTTAAAATATAACTATTGATTGGAAACAAACATAGTTTGGCAGTAGAGTGGAAGCTGCTTAAACCTGACCTCGGTTAATCCCAGGAAATCAAACAAAATGCCTGATTCATTTGTATTCTCAGCTATTCTAAATATGCCGGATAACGCAGAAAATCTGATTAATCTGGACAAAATGCTGCGCCGCTCGCTGCTGCGTCAACTCACTCTGTACTTGAGCTGCTCCATTCAGCCACGAGTGGCTCCGGGATGGAGATGGGAGAAGTCAAATTGTGATTGATTGACAGCGGACCCCAGACATTCCCAAGAAGCTCCATCTGTCAATCAGTGAAGGGGTGGGGGTGGGGGGGGGGGCAGAGAAATGGGGCAGAAACAAGAAGGGAGGATTGACAGTTGGAGCAACCAGTGAATGGATGGAGTACTCACCCGTTCACAAGTGTTTCCAGGCTGTCAATCCCGTTGGAGCCCATGCCAATTGGTCCCTTTCCCGTTCAATGGGAACGGCAATGGGAGGGAGGAGGTGCCGCCGGCCCTCTGCCGGCAGGAAGAGCGAAGAGAACCTTGGTTAACCCCGGACGCCTCTTAAACCGGACAAATCGTCCGCCCCCCCCCCCACCCACCCCATGTGTCTCCTGAAGCGGCTTCCTCTGCACTTGCCGTCCCTTTTGAGTTGAGAAGGGAGGTCCTCCTGGTGTCGCGGCCAAACGGTCGATCGGATAAGCGAGCCGTTCCCCTCGATAGCTCTGTCTGCGCGTGCGGGGTGTCGCTTTGCCCCAAAAGTACACCGCCTCCGCGTAACTTGCTGTGAAATAGTGCGAGACCTGGCGACACGATGGGTCCAACGTGAGGATTATTATGGAACAAAGCCAGACGTCGCAGGTCAGGCAGCATCTATGGAGAGAGGAAAGTGAGTCAACGTTTCAGAGCTGACGAAAGGTCGCGTCCGCGACCTTTCGTCAGCTCTGAAACGTTGACTCACTTTCCTCTCTCCATAGATGCTGCCTGACCTGCTGAGTGTCAGCCCCTCCCACTCCCTCTCAGCCCCTCCCACTGTTCCAGCCCCTCCCACTTCTCAGTGCCTCCTGCCATCTCAGGCTCCTCCCATCCCAACCCCCACATCTCAGGCCCCTCCCACCCCAACCCCCCCATCTCAGGCCCCTCCCACCCCAACCCCCCATCTCAGGCCCCTCCCACCCCAACCCCCCCATCTCAGGCCCCTCCCACCCCAACCCCCCCCCCCCCCCCACCCCCCCCATCTCAGGCCCCTCCACCCCAACCCCCCCATCTCAGGCCCCTCCCCACCCCAAACCCCCCCCATCTCAGGCCCTCCCACCCCAACCCCCCATCTCAGGCCCCTCCCACCCCAACCCCCCATCTCAGGCCCCTCCCACCCCAACACCCCCATCTCAGGCCCACCCCAACCCCCCCATCTCAGGCCCCTCCCACCCCAACCCCCCCATCTCAGGCCCTCCCACCCCAACCCCCCCATCTCAGGCCCACCCAACCCCCCATCTCAGGCCCCTCCCACCCCAACCCCCCATCTCAGGCCCCTCCCACCCCAACACCCCCATCTCAGGCCCACCCCAACCCCCCATCTCAGGCCCCTCCCACCCCAACCCCCATCTCAGGCCCCTCCCACCCAACCCCCCCCATCTCAGGCCCCTCCCACCCCAACCCCACAGCCCCGTCTA
This sequence comes from Callorhinchus milii, assembly GCF_018977255.1. Taxonomy (NCBI): domain Eukaryota; kingdom Metazoa; phylum Chordata; class Chondrichthyes; order Chimaeriformes; family Callorhinchidae; genus Callorhinchus; species Callorhinchus milii. Next base: position 21,167,027 of record NW_024704751.1, on the reverse strand, counting down.
TTCCACTGTGTTTTTTGGTGGTGGTTGTTGTTGTTGGGGCCACGCCCACATCCGCTCTGTTCTCTGACGTTGTCGTGCGGTTCCTTGCGCGTGACGTCAGTGAGTGCGTCGTGCGTGAGTCTCGGACGTTGGCGCCATCAACATGGCGGAGCGGAGAGAGGAGGTTCCCCGCGCCCCCGGCGGCCCCGGCTCTCCGCGCCCGGTAAGCACTGCCCCGCCCCCGCCTCCCCCCACCCCCCCGCCGCAGCCAATAAACTCAACCAACCGCCGCGGCCGCTCCTCACCCCCTCCCCCCCCCCCACCTCACCCCCACACACCCCCCACACCCCCCCCGGTCACAGCCCAGCGGCTCCTCAGCCCCTCACACATGCAGGAGGCGAGGCGAGGCCTGGGCCAGGAGGCTCTCCTCCCCCACCCACCAACAGCCCACCATCAGCCCCCCGCCAACAACAGCCCTCCCCCACCACCCCCCTCCCCCACCACCCCCTCCCCACCAGCCTCCCATCCCTACCAACGGCTTCCCCCCCACAACGGCTTCCCTCCCCCCCCCCCCCCACTAAAGGCTTCCCCCCAACGGCCCTCCCCCCAAACGGACCCTCCCCCCACCAACGGCCCCTCCCCCACCACCAAGAGCCCCTCCCCCACCACCAAGAGCCCCTCCCCCACCAACAGCCCCCCCCACCCCCTCCAACCAGCCCTCCCCATTCTCCAACACCTTCCTCCCAACACCCCCCATTCTCGCTCCCCCCAACAGCCCCTCCCCCATTATTCCCCACCCTCCCCCAGTCTTCCCCACCAACACCCCCCTCCCCCATTCTCCCCGCCAAATCAGCCCACCTCACTCCATCCCCCCATCAACCACAACCCCCCACTATTCCACCTTTTCCCCTACCTTCTCCCCCACTCACTTCACTGTACCCCTCACTCGCCCCAGTGCTACCATCACACCATCTCTTGCCCTCTACCCCTCTCACCCACATTCTTTCCATTCCTGTTGCAGCCATAAACAAATCAACCACCTGAGAAGTTTGGTTGATTTTTTCATGGTCTATTCCAGGACTCTCAGTCTGTGGTGCTCCGTAATCAACTGGTAGATGTTGTGAAAAGAGATATCAAAATGCAATGGGGCTGTAAAATTTCATTCATTGACTCCATTGGTGTGACTTGTTTTCCAAAACAAAATGACTCAGAAACAACATCCATCTGTTCCATACTACATTTACATTCTGTTTCTTTGCCTTTGGCCCTTTATGGTTTCGCGTAGCCTGCAGATTTGCTTTGCGTATAAAATCAAAGCTGTATTTTGTATTTTGTACTGTACCTGTATGAGGTGTGGAGTCCTGTGGTGTATTGTTATCAGAGCACTCGCCTTGCAAGCGAGAGGACCTGGGTTTGGTTCCTGGACAGGGGGAAATCTTAGGCAAGTTTCCTTACTCCAAGCGCCTCTGTTCACCTAGCAATAAGTAGATACCTGGTTATTAGTCGATTGGCAGGTTACTTTCCAGGGGTAATAATCCCTTCAATAAATAAATAAATAATAATCTGGTCACTCAAACCCTGACTTTTTGTGTGTAATTGGCTGCAGCGTTTCACCGAAAAAATATACAGTCAATTCACTTTACAATATTTTCTGTGAAGTGCTTTGAGACATCTCGATGACGTGATAAAGCTCTATATCAAATGCAAGGATTATTATTATGATTATTAGTTTTCTCCCATACCCTATCTCACCTAAAGCCAGTGAGTTTTATACTTATACAGTCACTATACTTTGCTGAAGTGATATTTCTTGCAAGAAGCTTGACTGAATATCGCTTGTTTTGACTGTGAGGATGTTGTGGCCACAATCAAACCTAACAGTATAAACACATCTACTTCAATGAGAGGTTTGTGAAAAACAAATCAAGGGTGTGACCCTTTAATGTGGAGGCTGATTGTGGAATCTTCACTGCTGTGGCTCACTAGTGGGAATGGAAGTCAGGATAAATATGTTTTGGCATTAACCATAGAATTATATCGAACACTGACTTTTCTATGAATCTAAGAGGTGGCAAAGCATTCTGATCCTAATCTTATTCAAATTGTGCAGTGGTTTTATTTCATCAGCCTTTTCTGCACAGTAAGTTTTAATGGGATAAAATTGTGTTGTTAATTTCCTGATCCAACTTCTGCTTCATCATGCTGTCATTCTGTTCTCTTTGGCCTTTCAAAGCAGGTCTTTTGTATCAAGCAATGAATAATAAAAGCTTGGAAACTTGAGCTAAAAATAAATTGTACAAACTTAGGAGCTGGTTAAAGGCAGACTGAAACATTTTTCTTTGCTATTTTTAATATCAGATTATTAAAAATAGTCTGTAAAATGTATACCCTTATTAGAGTAGAGATGTATTGCACTCACTCCCAAGGTGATCCCCTCTGATATTACATAGAAGGTTGTACTGTTATCCACTGTCACATCCCAACCCTGCCACTGTACAGTGCTCCGAATTGCTATCCTGTGTGAAGGATGCTGTATAAATGCAAGTTGTTGTCATATTGAAAGTTGCTTTTTGGAATCTGTTCTTTCTCTTAATCAAGTGCAATGTTTCTGCTAACAGGGTGAGGAAGCCTTTCTTGTCAGTGCAGCAAGTCATTCTCCTGGCACCTGGGCTGAAGATGGCGAAGCTTGTAAGTGTTTATTTTCTTACAATTGAAGAACCTGGGAAACCAATCTTAGAAAAACATTTCTATCAATCCTACAATTCACTTGCCATTGGGGTCAGACAATAAGGTTACAAAGTCAGGATAGAAATTGACAAAAATGATATGGCCACTATCTCAAACAAAGCTATATTGTTCTTCCAAATTTTTTCATGAGCCAATGTTCTTCATTAAAATGTTCAGTAAAAAAAAATTGAGAGCTTACCTGATATTAATAGCTGTTGCTGAGTTCTGAATTTTTTTTTACAAACTTTTCAATTTGGTTTTCATTGTTATCCGATGCTTAGTTTAGAATTTTACTGAATAATCCACCCAACCCAAAGTCTATTGACTGTATTGAAGCCCTGAGTAAATGTAGAGTGATTGATGTAGAGGCAGAGGTTGAAAACAAATGTTCATGTTATTTTGGGTACAAAATGGGGAAAAGATTAGGAAATAAGAAACAATGTTTTACACACAAGACTAATTTTAAATGGAATTGTCAACGCTAGCCCCGTATAAAGATGTGCTCACAATCGTTTGTAACTTATTTTCTTTTTGTGAACTTGGTCGACATTTTGTACTTAAAAAAAATTAAGGTTGAAGCTGTCATTTTAATGAATTCATCTCAGTTTAGCGTTAGAATTGCCAATGCAGATTTACTTTAAGGGGATTTTTTTACCATACTGTCTTGCAAACAGTGTAAAGGATATTAGATAGAAAAAAAGTGCTGCCTTTATTCAAAGTTTACTTCTTTCAAAATTGGTCACATTCTAAGAGAAACATTGGATAGCATATTCCTCATGCCAACTAATAGAATAACACTGATGTCCGATCAGTCACTGATGTCCATATATCAATGATATTGCACAGTGCAGCAGCTGGAAAGGTCCACCTTTCACTGGCAGCAGGAGGCCAGAAAGTGATGGTCAAACTTAATCCTGATATTCAAAGATAACAAAGTCTGTATACAAGTGTGGAATACCATCCAGTTTCTCTAAAATGCACAGAGAATGTACCGCAACTCAGAGAGTGAATCACACTGTTGACATTCTTCCAGTGAGACCACAACTCGTTTTGTACCTGAAATATCATTGAACATAAAAAGGAATGTTAAAATACACACGTGTCATCATCCCTTCGTTGTTGCCAGCTAATTCTTACCCAGGGTAATATTCCTATGCATTCTATTGGTGAAATGACTCATATTTATCAATTCTGTCAATTGAAACATTTTTTAGTTAATGAATACACTCCAAATCTTTGGAAGCCTTTGCAAATCTTGCAAGGACAAATCCTCCAACTACAACACATACATTTGTATACCCATATCTGTATATATCTGCATTTGTATACACATATATCTGCATATTTCTGCATTTGTATACACATCTGTATATATCTGCATTTGTATACACATATCTGTATATATCTGCATTTGTATACACATATCTGCATTTGCGCAATTTGCTGCTGCGTTTCGCCCACACATTATACAGTCATTCACTTTACAATATATTCTGCGAAGCACTTTGAGATGTCTTCAAGATGTGATAAAGCGCTATATCAAATGCAAGGATCATATTATTCATATTATTTTTAGTCAGTACTTACTCACTGACACAAACAGAATAATATTACCAATAATAGACACTTTAAGCCACAAACTGTAACGGGCACAACTAAAGCATTACTTTCACAATTCAATACATTAGAATCTGTTCTAACACACTTCATTAAAAAAATGTAAAACCAATAGAGTAGTGATAATGAGGGATTTCAATTATCCAAACCTAGACTGGGAAAAAAACAGTGTAAAGGGCAAGGAGGAAAACTTTCTTGATCAGTATGTTTCCAGCCCAATGAGAAAGGAAGTAGTGCTGGATCTAGTTCTGGGGAATGAAGAGAGGCAACTGGAGCGTGTTTTAGTGGGAGTCCATCTGGATAGCAGTGATCACAACATCATTAAGTTTAGAGTATATATGGAAAGGGGCAATGAACAATCAAAGGTGAACTGGAAGATGGTTAATATCACTGAGTTGAAAAGGGATCTAGCTAAGGTGGACTGGAAGAAAGATTGGTAGGTAGCAATGGGAAGCCTTAAGGGGAGATAGTTCGGAGACAGAACAAATACATTCCCATGAAGGGGCAAGGTAGGGCATCCAAAGATCAATGGATGACTAAAGAAATTGGGAATCAAATGAAACAGAAAAAGGAGGCTTATGATAATCGTCAGGTGCAAAATACAGAAGCTAATCTGAAGCTAATCTGAACAGAATATAGAAAGTGCAGAGGAGAACTGAAAAAGGAAATAAGAGGGCAATGAGTCCCGGAATCGTAAAATTATACAGCAAACAAGGAGGCCATTCAGCCCATCGTGTCTGTGCCGGCTCTTGGAAAAGAGCTTCCAAATCAATCCTGCACACCGCGCTCTCCCCATAGCTCTGCAAACTTGTCCTCTCCAAATAATTATTTACTTCTCTCTTAAAAGTTGTTATCGAATCGGCTTCCACCGCCCTTTCAGGCAATGCATTCCAGATCTGAACAACTCGCTGTGTGAAAAAATTTCTCCTCACCTCCTCTCTTTTAACAACTATTTTAAATCGGTGTCCCCACGACACACCCGCGGAAATAGTTTCTCCTGAAAGCTTCTATTAAGTCTCCATTTAACCTTCTCTGCTCCAAGAAGAATAATCCTAGTCTCTATAGCCTCTCCTGATAACTGAAGCCCCTCATTCCTGGTGCCATCCTGGGAAATCTCATTTGCATCCTCTCCAATGCCTTGACATCCTTCCTAAAGTGTGGGGCCCAGAACTGAACCCAGTCTCGAGCTGAGGCCTAACCAGTGTTTTATATAAAGGTTCATCATAACTTCCTGACTTGTGTACTCTGTGCCCCTATTTATAAAGCCCAGTATCCCGGATGCTTTTTTAACAGCTTTATCTCCCTGTCCTGCCACCTGCAAAGATTTCCTTATATGACCCCAGGTCTCTCTGTCCCTTCACCCCCTTTAAGATTGTCCCATCAGCTTATATTGCCTCTCCTCATTCTTCCTCACAAAATGCATCACTTCATAGTTCTCCACATTAAACTTCATCTGCCGCGTGTCTGCCCACGTTACCAGTCTGTCTATGTCCTCTTGCAGTCTGTTACTATCCTCCTCACTGTTCACTACTTTTACAGCTTAGTATCATTTGCAAATTTGGAAATTGTACTCCCTATACCCAAGTTCAGGTCATTTATATAGATCACAAACAGCAGTGGTCCCAATACTGATCTCTGGGGGACACCACTGTACACTTCCCTCCAGTCAGAAAAACAATCATTCACCACCACTCTCTGCGTTCTGTCTCCCAGACAGTTCTGTATCCGTTGCCACTGTCCCTTTAATACCGGGGCTTCTATTTTTCTTACAAGTCTCTTATGTGGAACTTTATCAAACACATTTTGAAAATCCATATAAACTACAACAAATGCACTACTTTCATCCACCGTCTCCGTTACTTCATCATAAACTCCCATCAGGTTTGTTAGACATGATTTGCCTTTAACAAGTCCATGTTGGCTGTCCTTTATTAACCCATATTTTTCTAAGTGAAAATTTATTTTGTCCCGGATTATAGTCTCCAGAAGTTTCCCCACTACTGACGTTAGGCTGACTGGCCTGTAGTCTCGGTTTATCCTTCTGCCCCTTTTTTGTACAGGGAGTAACATTTGCAACCCTCCAGCCCTCAGGCACCACCCAAGGAGGATTGTGGCCAGAGCCTCCACTATTTCCATCCACCCTTATTTCCCTCAATAACCTAGGATGCATCCTGTGTGGACCGGATGACCTATCTTACCTTGAGCACCGACAACCTTTTTAGTACCTCCTCTCGATTTATTCTTATCTTATCCAATTGCCCTACCTTCTCCTCCGATACTGTGGCATTGGCTGCATCCTCTTGTGAAGACAGATGTAAAGTTCTCATTCAGTACGTCAGTCATGCCCTCTGGTTCCATAAGATTTCCTCTTTGATCCCTAATTGGCCCCACCCTACCTTTCACCAACCTTTTATTCTTTCAACTGTTATTGAAGGGAAGTATTCAGTAGTGTCCCTCAGACGTCGGTGTTAGATCCACTGCTCTTATTAATTTATATAAATGACCTGGACCTGGGAATAGAGAGCACAGTTTCCAAGTTTGCAGATGATACAAAGCTAGGAAATGTAGTAGGTTCAAAATTATGAGAGGATTTGATAAAGTGAACAGGAAGAAACTGTTGCCACTGCCGGGTGGGTCAATAACCCGAGGAAACAGATTTAAGATAGTTGTCAAAAGAACCAGAGAGGAGATGAGAATGTTTTTTACACAGCGAGTTGTTCGGATCTGGAATGCACTGCCTGAAAGAGTGGTGGAAGCAGATTCGATAACAACTTTTAAGAGAGAAGTGGATAGATATTTAGGGAGGACAAGTTTGCAGAGCTATGGGGAGAGACCGGGGTAGTGGGATTAATTTGGATAATTCTTTCAAGAACCGGCACGGGCACAATGGGCCGAATGGTATCCTTCTGTGCTGTCTGTTTCTATGATTAGAATTCTGGTTTAGGTATAAGGCCAGTACCCTGTGGACCTGGGCTGGCTTCCCATCTGCTAAAAAAAGTGTCAGTGGCACTTCCTGTGCGCACTGTGCAGGAAGTGACTTTCTTTTGTGCTTTTGTTTTAATTCCTGAGAAGGGCCTAAAGACTGGACTTGAGATGATTACATTATAACTGGGTTGTACTGCACTAAATGCACTTCTGATTTTATGCTACATACACCACCTCATGTCATAGTTTGTTGTCACATTACGCCAGCACTGATGATGCCTGTCCTGGGTGGCCGTCTTCCTAATGTTATAGATATATCGGATAAAGGTTTGGTAATGAACCCTTACCTGAGCCTTTGTTCAAACTGTCAGGTTTGTGACTGCCAGTATTTCAAAAGCAGGAAGACACTAGTTTGCGAGGTTTGAAAAAAAATCTGAATGCTGCAGACCTGAAATTAAAACCAGAAGCTGAAAACACCCTCTGCGTCAATTAGTACCTGAAAGACAGACAATTAACAATTAAATCATCTGGAATTTCTTTCAGTGATTGTCAATTACATAATTAAGGGGACTTGTAATTCCCTTTGAATGTCTGTCTGTTTTTGTAGCTTTCCTGAGATGTTTTACGCCACTTGTTATAAATCCTATGGATTTCCTTGTTGATTTCAGTGCCCAATATTATTGATGTGGTAATTTTTAGGCTGAAAGCAATTTGATTTTAGAAATATGAATTTACATGCGCACACTGCACTTACTCCAAGTCTTCATAGCCTGGGTAAAATGCCCATCGTAAATACTTTTACTCGTTTTTAAAAACAAATGTTTCATGTCTTCTGAGTTAAATGCATTATTTAATGAGATTCAGTCAGTAGCTGTAATAAGTGATGATTCTACTGTATTAGCATCAATTCAGGAAGAGGGCCAGCAGACTGAAATGTCAGTATGGTTTGTGAGCAGACACTTTCCAGGGGATTTTCTGAAATTGAAAGTATCTAATATTCCACAGCTGCAATATTGTAGACCCTACCACATTATAGAAAGGATATTCAGGCAATGGGGAGGGTGTAGTGTAGATTCTTGAGGTTGATACTGGAGGTGAACACATATAATTGTAAGAAGAGGCTAGAGAGGTCAGGACTTTTCCCACTGGAGCACAGAAGTTTAGGAGTGATATGATCGAGGCGCTTAGGATAATGAAGAGGTTTGAAAGAATTAATCATGGAAAAATTACGCTGTGGTGGGTTAGAGGACAAGATGGCGTGAATTAAAGATTGTAACTAGGGCAGTAAGAAAGAAATCCCTGGGTATTGTCAGCCTATCGAATGATTTGTTAGGAGAAGCTGTGAGAGCCGAGTTTATTGGGGTCATTTAAAAAAGAATTAGACTAACAAATGCAGAGTATTGGAGGGGGAGGGAGAAAAGCAGAGGATTTGGATTGAGATGGGTGCCTTCTTGGAGGAGCAAACACCAACATGAGATTTGGCCAAATGGTTTCCTACCGGGTGCATTTCTATTAGAACATAAGAACATAAGAATTTGCTAGGTGAAAGAACAACAGCAAGATTACATTTGGATGTTGGGAGGACGTCCCAAGAAGACCAATGTTCATCTAGTTCGCCTTCCTCCATCTTGGCAGGTGCTTGACATGTTATGTCCCAAACTGTACACTGTATCCTGAGATATTATTTTCTAGCAGAAGTCTATCTAATTTGTTCTTGAAACAAATGATGTTTTCTGCTTCCACTGTCTCCCGAGGGAACCTGTCCCATAAGTTTACGACTCTCACTGAAGTCCTGCTTCCGCAGATTTGTTCTGAATTTACTGCCCTTCAATCATAGGCCATGTCCTCTGGTTCTGTTGTTCTATGTAAACAAGTAGTGAGAAGGAGCTGATCCTTTATGAATGTAATTAGTGGGATAATCAAACTTTATGTGATGAGATGTGAATAACATGGGGCTATCAGTCGTTCACCTCATTATTTTCAAATTATAATTTTCAGATTGAGTTGTTACCCTGAATGTAGAATCATAGAATTTTACAGCACAGAAGGAGGCCATTCGGCCCATCGTGTCTGTGTCGGCTCTCTGAAAAGAGCTTCCAAATCAATCCCATTCCCCCGCTCTCTCCCCATAGCCCTGCAAACTTGTCCTCTCCAAATAATTATCTACTTTTCTCTTAAAAAGTTGTTAACTGAATCGGCTTCCACCATCCTTTCAGGCAATGCATTCTAGATCTGAACAACTCGCTGTGTGAAAACATTTCTCCTCACCTCCCCTCCATCTCCGATCACCGCTTCATCTCCTTCACCACCTCCACCCCCCTCCCCACCTCCACCAGACCCACCATCATCTTCTACTGCCCCTGGAAGAAGTTACCCCCACAATCCCTAACCGCTACCCTGGAGTCCTCTGAATTCCTCTCCCTCTGGCCCTCAACCCTCACTGACCCCTTTTCTCCTCTCACCCTCCTCCACAACACCCTCTCCTCCACACTCAACACTCTTGCCCCCATCACCTCCCCGCACTGTCTCCTACTCTCGCTCCTCCCCCTGGTTCACCTCCCACCTCCGCTCACTGAAGAGCCAGGTGCGGGCCGCTGAATGCACCTGGGTCAAATCTGGCCTAACGGTCCACCGACAAATCTGGCTGGACCTCCTCAAAATCTACCGCTCCACTCTAGCCTCGGCCAAGTCGTCCTTCTACTCCAGGATAATCCTGGAAGCGAAGAACAACCCCGGGCTACTGTTCTCTACCACATCCCAACTCCTCCGTCCCCCCCCCCCGCCACCCCGCGCAGGTCATCTCCTCCAACCTTGGATGCTGGATTTCCTTGAATCCAAAATCAAGGGATTCCGCTCCGCGGTCACTCCCCCTCCAACTTCCACCCACCCCCCACCCCTTCCCTCCCACACTCCGACTCCTACCCATCCTCCCCTACACACCTTCGTACCCATTTCCCCACCCTCTGTCACCAAACTCATCCTGTCCCTGAAACCCACCACCTGCTCCCTTGACCCCATCCCCACTCCACTCCTCATCTCTCAGCTCCACCTCCTTGCCCCACATATCACAGACATCATCAACCTGTCCCTCTCCTCTGGCTCTGTTCCCATTCTCCTAAAAGCTGCCATCATCACTCCCTTGCCAAAAACCCTCCCTTGATGCGTCGCAGCTATCAAGCTACCGGCCCATCTCCAACCTCCCCTTCCTGTCCAAGGTCCTTGAAAGAGTTGTCGCCTCCCAGCTGCGCTCTTTCCTCTCCACCCACTCACTGGTTGAAACCCTTCAGTCAGGTTTCCGTGATGCCCATAGCACAGAAACCGCCCTTGTCAAGGTCACCAATGACATCTTGACAACAACAACAAGATTCCATTTCACGTCGGGAGGACGTCCCAAGGCGCTGTACAGTTGGGTCAGGACCCGAGCAGGGGGAAATGGTCAGGGTGAGGGGAGGGAAGGGAGGGAGCGAGGAGGGTGTAGAGAGTCGAGAGGAGAGCTGAAGGCCGGTCAAAGAGAAAGGTCTTGAGACCGGCCTTTAAGGAGGAAAGGGAGGAGGCGGCGAAGGCACTGGGGGATAGAGTTCCAGAGCCTCGGGGCTGAGAGGCTGAAGGCCCGGCCACCGATGGTAGGGCGGTTGGGGTGGGGGATGTGGAGCAGACCGGAGCCGGAGGAACGGAGGGTACGGGCAGGTAAGTAGGGGGATAGTAGGTCGGAGAGGTAGGAGGGAGTGAGGCCGTGAATGGCCTTGTAGGTGAGGATGAGGATCTTGAATTCGATCCTCTGGGGGATGGGGAGCCAGTGGAGGCGAGCGAGGGTGGGAGTGACCATCTGTGACCAGGGCTCCCTCTGCCTCCTCGGCCTATCGGCAGCATTCGATACGGTCGCCCATGCTATCCTCCTCCACCACTTGTCCTCCCACCTCAACCTTCAAGGCCCTGTCCTTGAGTGGTTTAGGTCGTACCTCTCCCACCGTCTTCATTTTGTTTCCACAAACGGCTTTTCCTCCACCCCCCGCACTGTCTCGTGCAGTGTCCCTCAGGGCTCTGTCCTCGGTCCCCTCCTCTTCACCCTCTATACGCTCCCCCTTGGTAACGTCATCTGCAGACATGGGGTTACCTTCCTGGCTCTACCTTTCCTCCTCTACCCTCAACTCCACGACCCCCGATGTCCTGACAGCTGTCTGTCCGACATCGAGTCCTGGACGAGAGACAACTTTCTTTAGCTCAACGTACACAAAACTGAGGCCCTCCTGATTGGCTCACGTCAGCGCCTCCGCACCTCAGGCGCTGACAGCATCAGCATCCAAGGCTGCACTCTCCACCTCTCAAAGCCATCAGGAACCTCAGGGTTCTGTTCGACCCTGAGCTGTCCTTTCTCCCTCATATCTGCGCCACAACTGGCACCGTCTTCCATCACCTCCGAAACATCGCCAGACTACGGCACTACCTCACCTCTCACGCGGCTGAAACTCTGGTCCACGCCTTTATCACCTCAAGGCTGGACTATGGGAACTCTCTCCTCGCCGGCCTTCCCGGCCCTCCCTCCACACTGCAGGTCATTCAGAACTCTGCAGCTCGTGTACTGTCCCGCACCAGACATGGTGCCCACATCACTCCCGCCCTCGCCCTCGCCCTCGCTCCCCTCCACTGGCTCCCCATCCCCCAGAGGATCGAATTCAAGATCCTCATCCTCACCTACAAGGCCATTCACGGCCTCGCTCCCTCCTACCTCTCCGACCTACTATCCCCCTACTTACCTGCCCGTACCCTCCGTTCCTCTGGCTCCAGTCTGCTCCACATCCCCCGCCCCAACCGCCCTACCATCGGTGGCCTTCAGCCTCTCAGCCCCGAGGCTCTGGAACTCCATCCCCAGTACCTTCGCTGCCTCCTCCCTTTCCTCCTTCAAGGTCGGTCTCGAGACCTTTCTCTTTGACCGTGCCTTCAGCTCCCCTCTCAACTCTCCACCCCCTCCTCGCTCCCTCCCTTCCCTCCCCTCACCCTGACCATTTCCCCCCAATGCTCAGGTCCTGACCCAACTGTACAGCGCCTTGGGACGTCCTCCCGACGTGAAAGGCGCTCTATAAATGGAATCTTGTTGTTTCCTTTAACAACTATTTTAAATCAGTGTCCTTGGGTCACCGACCCACCCGCCAGTGGGAATAGTTTCTCCTGTTCACCCTATTGAATCCCCTCATCATTTTGAAAACTTCTATGAAGTCTCCTCTTAACCTTCTCTGCTCCAAGGAGAATAATCCTCACTTCTCTGTCTCTCCTGATAACTGAAGTCCCTCATTCCTGGTACCATCCTGGGAAATCTTCTTTGCATCCTCTCCAATGCCTTGACATCCTTCCTAAAGTGTGGGGCCCAGAACTGAACCCAGTCTCGAGCTGAGGCCTAACCAGTGTTTTATGATCTTGGTATTATATTTTTTCTGTTCTCAAGCTCTGGTTAAACATAGACCAGGCTGATTCGCTAGTGCAGTGCTGGAGTGCAGCATTGTCAGAGGTGCTCGCTTTTGGATGGGATGTGAAATTGAGATATTGTGTGCTATTCAGATTGTAAGCAAACTTTGTTATTCAATTATGATGAAATAGTGTGTGCACGATTTGGATGTTAAACAGTTGTTTCCTTTATTGTTGTTACACAGTCAATGATTATGCAAAGAGCAATAACCCACTAACACAAGACACAAAAATGGTAGCAACCAGGTTATCAGAGAATAAGGTATCGATCATTTACCTATCCTGGGAGAGCAGTGGGCAACTGGGAGTTGTTCAGATCTGCATTATAATAATAATAATTCTTGCATTTGATATAGCGCTTTTCACGTCAGGAGGACGTCCCAAAGCGCTTCACAGAACACACTGTAAAGTAGATGGAAGGGCAGTCAGTAAACAGTTGTGGATTGAGTGACCAAATTATTAATCTTTTTTTTGAAGGGATTATTACCCCCAGAAAGTGATCTGCCAATCACAACCAAGTCCCTACTTACTGCTAGGTAAACAGGCATGTGGAGTAAGGAAACTTGCCTAAGGTTTTGTCCGCCCGGAAATCAAACCCAGATCCTCTTGCTTGCGAGGCGTGTCCTCTAACTGCTATAGGACTCATGAGAATGAGGAGTGATTGCATATGGATAGCTGGGGGCAATTCAAGGCGTTAATCTGAATGCAAATTTCAAATGGTACCAGAAAGTGTGAGAGCATGAATTTTTGCTTTTGAAGTCCCTACAACTCAAATCTTTTGTTTTAATGTTATGTATTGTGAACTTTGTATTAGTTGTAGATGAACTTCCCCTCTTCGCTCTCCTCCCCACAAAAAAACCCTAACATTACTGGGAAATACTGTAATGTGGCTAATATCTTCTGTCATATATAGCTGTATTCTGCACTTCTAATGAAGGTTGGGGTGGAGGAGTGTTACCCACTGTCTGGGTAACAAGACAGACAGCATGGCCCCCAATTATCCTTCCTCCCCCACATCCGGTCCCTCACCAGCACCGCCTTCTTCCACCTCCGATGCATCGCCCGTCTCTGTCAATACCTCTCCCCAAAATCCGCTGAAACCCTGGTCCATGCCTTTGTCACCTCTCGGCTGGACTACTCTAACGCCCTCCTCGCCGGCATCCCCTCCACTACCATCCCTCCAAATCCCCAAACAATAATAAATTGGTCATTTTCAATCTACGACTGTTTGTGGGACATTGCTGTGCGCAATTGGCTGCCGCGTTCGCCCACAAATATACAGTCAATTCACTTTACAGTATATTCTGTGAAGCGCTTTGGGACGTCCTCCCGACGTGAAAAGCGCTATATCAAATGCAAGGATTATTATTATTATTATTATTATCCATAAAATCCAGATCATTCAGAACTCTGCCGCCCACATTCTCTCCCGCACCAAACTCCGCTCCCCGATCCCCCCAGTCCTGGCCCTCCCCCCCTCCCCACACCCAAACCCCACTCCCCGATCCCCCAGTCCTGGCCAGACTGCACTGGCTGCCTGTCCCCCAGAGAGGATCGACTTCAAGATCCTCACCCTTGTATTCAAGGCCCTGCACTCCTCTGCACCTCCCGACCTCTCTAACCTCATTTCTCCTCAAAACAGTACCTGTTGCCTTCGTTCCTCCGGGTATGGCCTCCTCCTCGTCCCCCGAGTCCTCTGCTCCACCCTCGGCGGCCGTGCCTTCAGCCACTATGCCCCGAGGCTCTGGAATTCCCTTCCTCACTCCCTTCGCCTCGCTCCTTCTCTTCTTGTTTCAGGTCCATGTTGAAGACCTTTCTCTTCGACCGCGCCTTTGGTCACATTCCCCATGGCTCCTCCCCTTCCCCCTCCCCCGGCTTCTCCCCCTCCCCGGCCCCTCCCCCTGGCTCGGCCCCGGGATCCGTTACTGTAAAGCGCTCTGAGACACCGTCCGGCGTGGAGGGCACTATATACATCCAAGTTGTTGTTGTTTTTGGCATTCATAGGAATCTTGTCATTTCATAGTTGAAGGTTGCAGAGAAATCCTGTGCGATGCTCCTCCAGTATAATAAATATGTTCCACAGGTAAATAAATAAAGCTGCCCTGTGTTTTTTTTCTCAGGTGAGATTGAGATGGACACTGAAGTGGATTGGCATCAAGCTGAATGCAGAGAATCCTCTCCTAAGGCATTAGACTTTAGTATAACAAATCCAGCTAAAACTGAGAGAAGACTTGAACTATCTGTAACTGTGAATAAAAGCGGTTTTGATGCAAGGGACACTTTTGGAGGACGGAGTGAAACAATTAACAATAAAGAGCAAACTTTGTTAGACCGAGAAGAGTCAGTATCAGATGAAGTGGAAAATGATTGTGTGAGCTCAAGTGAACTTGCTGCTGTGCCATTAGGGGAAGAAAATTATGAATTTCATCCAACTGATGGTCCCCTGGCTCAAAATGCTGCTCCTAAACGAATTGCTGCTCTCAATGATGATATTGAAGAGGAAAACGGGATTGAGCAAGACATGCTTAAAGGAACTGAGGAAATGGAAGGCAACTCGGAAGATAATAAGCTAAAATATACAAAGATGGTTGCTGGAAGCAAAGCTGCCGTATCTGCACCATGTTGTGCTGCCGATGCCAAGAAAAGCTTTCTAATGGAGAACAATGGTAACAAGGACTTTGGTTATGAAGATGAAAATCAGGCTGCTGATGAAACAACAGGGATATCCAACGTGGATGAAGATGGTTCCAAATTTCGTAAAAGTGAACTGATCGACGACGTTGCTCAAAACGGTGATGATCTGGGGAGAGCGGGAGCTCCTGCTGTTCTGGGTGAAGACCTGGAGTCTCCCATACTATCGGGGAAAGGTGATCGCATAAAGAACTCTGTAAATTGGGCAGAAAAGAAGGATGTTGTGTTAAAAAGTGGGTCAACCTTTGAGGGTAATTTGACAAGAGTGCTTGCTTCTTTATCTGGAAGGACTGTGGAGGAAGGAAGGGGATCTCCCAGAGCTGATGGCCTGCATCAGAAAAAATCTGAAAAAAATCAGAAAGTGGATGATCACGAGGAGATGTGTATTGGTTAGTTCAAAATAACATGTGTCTTTCTGCATTTCAAATATTTTTAAGGTCACCTGCTGCAAAGCTATCCAAAGAGAACCCTCGGGATGCTAGCAAGCTCGAGAAACTATCCCTGTGTGCCAAGTGGCTGTGAATATTTTAAACTGTCACTGAAACAGAACATATTACAGTAATTAAGCTACTCAAACACTAATTCTACATATGGTCTTTAGGGACCAACGTGAGTAAGTTTATAAGTTGCTATCGAATTGGCTTCCACCACCCTTTCAGGCAATGCATTCCAGATCCCAACAACTCGCTGTGTGAAAAAAATTCTCACCTCCACTAATTCTTTTAACAACTATTTTAAATTGGTGTCCTCGGGTTACCGACCCACCTGCCAGTGGAAATGGTTTCTCCTTGTTCACCCTATCGAATCTCCTCATAATTTTGAAAACTTCTATTAAGTCTCCTCTTAACAACAGGAACAAAATTATATTAATAGAGTGTCTTTCACATCGGGAGGACGTCCCAAAGCGCTTAACCTTCTCTGCTCCAAGGAGAATAATCCTCACTTTTCTACCTCTCCTGATAACTGAAGCCCCTCATTCCTGGTGCCATTCTGGTCAATCTCCTTTGCATCCTCTCCAATGCCTTGACATCCTTCCTAAAGTGTGGGGCCCAGAACTGAACCCAGTCTCGAGCTGAGGCCTAACCAGTGTTTTATATAAAGGTTCATCATAACTTCCTGACTTGTGTACTCTGTGCCCCTATTTATAAAGCCCAGTATCCCGGATGCTTTTTTAACAGCTTTATCTCCCTGTCCTGCCACCTGCAAAGATTTCCTTATGTGACCCCAGGTCTCTCTGTCCCTTCACCGCCTTTAGGATTGTACCATCAGCTTATATTGCCTCTCCTCATTCTTCCTCACAAAATGAATCACTTCACGTGTCTGCCCATGTTACCAGTCTGTCTATGTCCTCTTGCAGTCTGTTACTATCCTCCTCATCTTTTACTACTTTTACTACTATTTTTTGAAGTTTACACGTTTAGTGTTTATTGAGTCAGTTACACCAGCATCCTAAGTGTTCCATGACTGAATGTCCTGTCTTGGTTTATTTTGTTTTTGTTGAAGAAAACTCCCAGTAACTAAGAAAATCTCTTTCCTATTATCTCTCCTCTGACAGTCTTCAGTTCTGCTTTTCTCTAAGTGCGAAACCAAAAAGGTTTAAGAATAGTAACAACCAGGGCTGCCGCTATTTAACTTGGAACGTTATCAGCCAGGTCTGCTGGGTGATGTGAATAAGCTGCTTCCAATTTCCTTTGTTTGGATTAGGGGACGGGAGGGCAAAGAGACAAGCAAGTTAAAAAGGAGTAAAAACATAAGTCGCTGGGAACATGCAGCAGGTTCAGGCAACATCTGTGGAGAGAGGCAAATGAGTTAACGTTTCAGGTTAATGACCTTTTGTCAGAACTGGGGGATTTTAGAAGGGAGCAGATTATACCGACAAGCAAAGAAGGGGGTGGGGAAAAAAAGACAAAGGAAACATTTAGATGGAGGACAGAAGATGACGAGATCAAAGGTGTTGATTGTCCAAGTCGAAAGAAGGCAAAATTGGGAAATTATAGAAAGCAAAAATGTGTCTTGAGACTCAGCGGATGTGTGAATGGTTATAGAAGAGAGGGAGGGGGTCTGAAAGAAGATGGGTGCTATGTTTAAGATCTGAAGAAGTTAAAATCAGTGTTGAGTTCCAGAGGTGCCTAGGAGGTACATTAAGTGCTGTTCTTCAAGCTTGCGTTGTGCTTGCAAAGCTGAGGTTTTATAGTCCTATAGATGCTTTTGGGGCTGGCATTTTTATTTTAATTTGATGTCCAGTGGATATGAGCCTCTGAAAAGTCACAAAAATAATAGTAATCCTTGCATTTGATATAGCGCCTTATCACGTCTTTGAGACATCTCAAAGCTCTTCACAGAATACACTGTAGTGAATTGACTGTATATTTTGCGGGCGAAATCTACATGGGCTTCTTCCTATAATCTCTGTGCATTAGAATGCAGGAAGCATTGTGGGAGATGCATATTCTTTTTTAAAAAAGGTTCCTGAGGGCTGTGACTCGTGTTGGGTGCGTCATTCTTTGATACCTCATCCAAGTGCCTATTCAAGTTTGAGCCAAGACAGAAAGTATTGGCAAGCTACTTGATTATAACATATTACTGCCACTCTTGTGCTCACTCCTCTAACATCTGCCAATATGCTTTCAAATCGAAGGTAGGAGTCCTGTAGCTCAGTGGTTAGAGCACTCGCTTTGCAAGTGAGAGACCTGAGTTCAATTCCAGGCAGAGGGCGAAACCTTGGGCAAGTTTCCTTACTCCACACAGAGCCTAATAATAATCCCTCCAAAAACCAAAAACAATAATAAAATTGGTCATTTTCAATCTACGACTGTTTGTGGGACATTGCTGTGCGCAATTGGCTGCCGCGTTCGCCCACAAATATACAGTCAATTCACTTTACAGTGTGTTCTGTGAAGCGCTTTGGGACGTCCTCCCGACGTGAAAAGCGCTATATCAAATGCAAGGATTATTATTATTAGTGTTAGTGCATTATCTGTTCCAGTGTGGGTCTTATGATATTTAGACTGTATATTTAGAAGATGGATGAATGGACAACTTGCCAAGCCAGAAGTATTAGGGTCCGTAGTATTTCAGGGCACTGCTGATGACAGCGCAGAGACAAACAAGTTAAAAAGGAGTAAAACATCAGCAGGACCTGGAAGGGCAGACCAGTCATTATGGGCAGGGAGTTATCCCACTTAACTCCTGTTAACCCTCAATGCCAAAGCCCTCACATCTAGGGTGGTCCTAACAGGACAAGTAACGAGAAAGCTTGCTGGACAGCAGTATCATTGACAACAACAACTTGTATTTATATAGTGCCCTTTACCCGGGGTAGCTCCCGGAGCGTTTTACTGTGGCAGAGTCTTGACAACGAGCCAAGGGGAGAGGGAGGGGGGAGGTGACCATAAGCACAATCAAAAAGGAAGGTCTTTAAGTGGGATTTGAAGATGGGGAGGGAGGGGGCAAGGCTGAGGGTCAGAGTTTCAGGGCACAGTGACTGAAGGCACGGCAACCCATGGTGCAATGGAGGGCACGGGGGACACCAAGCTATGCGGTTTAGCTGGTTAGACCAGCAGTTACCCCAACCACACTCTGTGGTTCCCAAGCCTTGGCTCTTGCTAACCTGTGCCTAATACTTTCCGAAATTGGGTAAGACCATAAGACGTAGGAGCAGGAGTAGGCCATTTGGCCCCTCAAGCTTGCCCTGCCATTTAATAAGATCCTGGCTGATCTTCTAACCTAATTCCACTTACCCGCCCTTTCCCCATATCCCTTAATCCTTCTATCCTTTAGAAATCTATCAACTTCAGTCTTCAATATGTTCAGGGACTGAGCATCCACAGCCTTCTGAAATGCTGTACTCTGTCCAGTGCCTTGGGACGTCCTCCTGATGTGAAAAGCGCTATTCAAATATTGTTGTTGTTGTAGAATTCCACAAATTCACTACCCTCAGAGTAAAGAAATGTTTGCTCAACTCAGTTCGAAAAGGCTGACCTTAATCTTGAGACTATGACCCCTAGTTTTAGATTCTCCAATCGGGAAACAATCTCACAATAACTACCCTGTCAAGATCCTTAAGAATCTTATAGGTTTCTATAAGATCACCTCTAATTCTTCTATATTCTAGAGAATATAGGCGTAATTTACTCAACCTCTCCTTGTAGGTCAACCCCCTCATAATATTAATAATGATAATAATAATCCTTGCATTTGATATAGCGCTTTTCACGTCTTCTCGACGTCCCAAAGCGCTTAACAGAATATGCTGTAAAGTGAATTGACTGTATATTTGTGGGCGAAACGCGGCAGCCAATTGCGCACAGCAATGTCCCCCAAATAGTCGTGGATTGAAAATGACCAATTTATTATTGTTTTGTTTTTGGAGGGATTATTATTAGGCTCTGTGTGGAGTAAGGAAAATTGCCCAAGGTTTCACCCTCTGCCTGGAATTGAACCCAGGTGTCTCGCTTGCAAAGCGAGTGGTCTAACCACTGAGTTACAGGACTCCACAGAACCAACCTCATCCCAGGAACCAACCCAGTGAATCTACGCTGCACCCCCTCGAATATGTCCTTTCTTAAATAAGAAGACCAAAACTGCACATAATATTCAGATGTGGTCTCATCAAGGCTTTACACAACTGCAGCAAAACTTCCTACTCTTGTACTTTAACTGTTTTGCAACGAACGCCAACATGGCATTAGCCTTCCTAGTTGCATACTAACTTTTTGTGACTAGTGTACAAGGACACCCAGGATGCATCCCTCCAGGGAGAAAGAGTGCATTCCATTCCAGCAATCTATCTCTGGGATTTCCATGTGTAGTTGGGATGCATGAAAATCTCAGCTTGGTTTGGATACTCTTAAGCACTGTGATGGGTTTCTGCTTGTGTCAGACACCTGGCTGACCAAAAGAAAATGATTAGTTACCAATTTGAGCCTGATGAAGATATTATAATTTACAATACATTTTGATTTAGGATTCAAAAGGTACCTGTTTCTCTTGCCTCTTTGCCTGTGTTATACTCTGCCCTATTAGCGAATATATCATAATGGTCAGTATTAAGGCAGCTTGTTGGTCAACCTTTTAAGGAAATGTGCAAAACTGATATGGGAAATAACAACTCCTTCCAAATCTGGCTTTGACTCTATTCTGTTTGTAACTCCATCAGGACTGTCAAAATGTCTAACCAGGCAAAAAAATAGAGCAAATTCTGACAGAGATTGGGTTTGAAACTTTCCAATTTGTGGGTAATGTTAAATATTGTAGCAGCTCTAAACACATCTCATTCATTATTAGGGCTGAGATAAATAGGGCTCTCGAAAAGATCTGTGGTAAATGTTCCACCCATTGAGACGGGTCGATATAGATCAGGGAGATCTACGGTTCAGTTCTTTTCTGTGCCGAGTTTGCTGATTTCTCCTGTGACTCTGGTTGGGACACTAAGTAAAATTCAGCTCTGTGTGATTGAAAAAAATCAACTGGATATCCTTTCTTAATCATTATGCAGTGACTAATGCAGTAATTCGTGACTATCCTTCGAGGAAGGATATTGAAGAGGATAGGGAAATAGCAGGTGAATTGAGTTTAGCTTGGATGGCTACTTGGAGGAGCAAACATCCAAACGAAAAAATTATATCTGCTGTATCTATGCGTACATCTATGTGCCTGTGTAGATGTTTTGGATCGGATGGTGCTCAGCTATGATGCCTTTATCGTCAAATACCCTGTTAGCACTGCTGGAGCCAATATTTTCACATGTAGAAGAATGTCCAGAAATAGTAACCATGCATTTACATCAACATAAACCTTCATGAGGGAATAGGAGACAATTGGCACGAGTGGGGGCTGTCACTGCTTTTTATGGTTATTGGTGCTCAACCTAATGTAAAGGAGTGTATTGTTTTTCATGTGTGACATCGTAAAAGGGTGCCACAATCAAGGGAGCTAACAAGTTCCAACCCTATGTGATAATTGGCTACTAGCCCTAAGTGATAATTAAGCACCAGTATAAAACTGGGAGCGAGTGAGCGTTAAGGGGAGTCTGGATGTAAAAAGGCAGAGCTTCCTTTTCCAAATAAACCTTTTTTATTATTAAAACCATTGTGTTTTCTGGGCGTGACCCACACCCCCATAGGAGAAAACGTGAAAAATTATGAAGGATTAACAGAAAAAGATGTCCAAAAATGACGTAAATGGAAGTCCTAAAAATGCTCTCTTAACAATTCTAAAGATTTGGCAGCAGCTTAGTAATGGATGGAATTAGTTCTGTGAGGGGAGGAAAGGTTGTTTGAGTGCCTAATCCAAGACAGCCACTTTACAGTAGCCAAATACAGGCAGGTGGAAGGTATAATTCTGAAACTATTAGTTGGTGCCTGGGGTGTTTTTAAGATTTATTATTTTACATAGGAGTTCTGTAGCGTATTGGTTAGAACACTCGCCTTGCAAGCAAGTGGGTGCGATTCCTGGGCAGGCAAGTTTCCTTACTTCATTTGTTTACCTGTTTACCTAGCATTAAGTAAGAACCCATTTGTTAGTCGATTAGTGGATTGTTTTCCAGGAGGTAATAATGCTGGTCACTCAATCTACTCTGTTTGTGGGGCATTGCTGGGCGCAATTGGCTACCACGTTTCTCCCACAAAATATCTTTGTGAAATGTGACATTACTTCCAACTATTTGGATGCTATTCTCTCCATTCTGTGCGTGTTTCGCCCACAAAATACACAGTCAATTCACTTTACAGTATGTTCTGCGAAGTGCTCTGAGACATATCAATGACGTGATAAGTCGCTATATCAAATGCAAGGATTATCTCTTTTTGTTGCAAATTGCACTTTTAACAAGTTTTCTGATTTATAGATGAAACATCAGACATTGATATTATTGAGCAGGAAACAACTGTGATAGCAGAAGCAGCGTCTCCTGGGGCAGCAGTGGTAAGTGATGGTGGGAGTGGGGGAAGATGAATGATTATTAAATAACTATCATACTGTCAGAATAAGAATGAAATCGATGGTGTTGAACAATATAAGCTGAAACTGTGGGAGGAAAACAAATTTGGGATGCTGTGGTAAATCTGCTCAAACAGTTCAATGATTTGCATCATTTAGGACCTTTAAGAAGAGGCTTTAATATTTTTCATCGCCTGGACATTAGATATATGCGCTCCAGCATGGCATTGAGCAACACAGAAAGGAAAGTCCCGGGTTTGTTATCTGTAGGGACAATGATGATTTTATTGAATTGGAATTTTTTTTAAAAAGCCATGTTTCTCTTTAGAACTGTGTAACTGGTTCTGAGTGAATTTTCCATGAGTATGGATTTAATTTTTGTGACGGAGGATTTGTCTCCGATCCTTCAACTCAGTTGAATGGAATCCTTTAACCTAACCTGTAGATCAGTGAGACATGATTTCCTTTGGTTCTTTCCTTGTGCTCCTCTAGCCAGTGATCCCAACTGGAAGTAAAACAAGGAAGCTTGAAACAGCAGATGTGAGTTAAATGCACAGCCTGTTAATGAATTATGATCTCACCCAGCCTAAGTTTCCAGGGATGTTTGGTGCGCTGTATGTTGTTCAGTTCTTTTTGAAAGAAAAATCCTTCAGAGGAAAATGGTTTTGTTTCACATTTTGATTTTAGGAAAAGAAATCAGATTTACGCAGGAATAGCGAGGGTCCCAAAAGCATGTCAACTATGAAAATAAAGGACGAACCTTTGGATGAAGAGTATGAGAAGGCCTTGGCTCCCCAATCAAGTTTGAGGGTCAAGGATGAACCGGATTGTTTACAGGTAAGATCAGGTTTGTTTTTACTGCACAAAATATAGTGAATTCAGGATTAAAAGTAAGCCCGAGTCAGATGACAGCACTCTCATCTCAAAATCAGAAGATTGTGGGTTCAAGCCCATGTCAGGATTTTGCACTCAGAACTTAGACTGACCATCCAATACTGTCTTGGAGGAGCACTGCATTGCAAGAGGTGCCGTCCTTACGATGAGATGTTAAGGTTCCTGTTAAAATTCCCATGGCGCTAATCGTGAAAAGAAGGGAGTTTCTCTCTCCCGGTGTCCTGGCCAACAATCCCCCAAATGAAAATGGTCATTCACTTTCTTGCTGTTGTTTTTCTTTCAATGTAATTGATAACCATTTTGTTATTATCCTTCACATCTCTTGCCATGTTCAGTTCAAAGTTTTTCTTTGCCATTCTCATGCATTTTTTTACAGTCATGACTTGCCTTTTGGTATCGAACCTGACTTAATTCTGCGCTCTTTCTTTCATGGTCTTAAATGCCTTTTTTTTCCCCTTGATGAGTTGCTTGACGTGGGTATACATTGTTCCATTGCTTTCATAATCACCTTCTTGAAGGAGCTCCATAGTTCCTCCATTCCCTTCGCCGTATTGAAGCCTGCCAGGCCCACTCTGACAAGATTTGTTCTTATGAACCAACATGCCTCTCATATACTATTGTACACTTCCATTTTCTGCCAGCGTCATTTTATAGTAATATAATGTAAAAGTTAACACAGGTGACACATATGCTCACAAAGGAATGAAAATCTCTGTTTACTTTTTGTTTCAGCATCCAAAGCCTAACGATTCTGATATTCGCATCAGTGCGGTGTTTTCAGTGAGTAGCAGCCCCCTTGGTAAGGCTACACTTTGTGAAATCTGAGACCAATGTTGCTCAATATAAATTAGGTTGTCCCCAAGTATGCCATGTAAAAACAATGTAAAAAGCGAGAGGATCTGGGTTTGATTCCCGGGCAGGGTAAAACGTTGGGCAAGTTTCCTTACTCCAAACACATGACTCTGTTCACCAAGCAGTAAGTAAGAACCCGATTGTTAGTCAATTTCCGGATCGCTTTCAAGGGATAATAATCCCTTCAAAATAATAATAATAATGTGGTCACTCAATCCACAACTGTGGGACACTGCTGTATTCAATTGGCTGTTGCGTTTCGCCCACAAAACACAGCCACTACACTTTACAGTGTATTCTGTGAAGCGCTTTGAGACATCTCGAAGACTTAATAAGGCCCAATATTAAATGTAAGTATTATTAATGCTTCAAAAAAATCTACAATATTATGCGACAGGATCAGTCTCCTAAGTGGATTTCCTCCAACATTTTCTTTTGTTTGGTTCTTTACAATGAAGCATTTCAGGTCTTTTGTAACTAAAAAGATTTCTAGCTGTATCTGTAAGAAAAAGGAAACTAGGCTATTAATTTTCTTTCATTGTTTTGAAAATGGATTCAAGTTTTTTGTGACCGAATTTTGTAACAGGAGCAGACAGTTTGTATATTTAAGCTGCTTTGCACCCTGTTTCTGTGTGTAACTGTTTAATTACAGAATCAGAATACCAGGGCACAGAAGAAAGATCAGCACTTTTAACAACACATGGCCCATGACATTGGTCTCTCTGCACATTGGTCAGAATTTGATGTAATTTTACATCTTATTTCATCATGACTTTAGTGTTTGCATTATTTACAGTGGGATTTTACTGAGTGAACAAAATAATGTCTCCTCTGAGCTCTTGTAACAGTTACAGAACCATGCAAACATGGTTATTAACAAAGTATTTATTTTCATTACTGAGGAATGGCGAATGATAGTTTTGTGCCTATGTAGGCTTTTAAATTTTATAGCTTGTGCTGAATTCTCTTTGATGCATAAAAACAATTCTGTACACATGCCAAATCACACAGAATGTATTTTAATAAACTATAGATAAGCTATTGCAATGATTCAAGGAGCTTGTTAAAAGTACAGCCATGACAGTGAGCTAGATGTGGAGCAGAGCCAGATTTTTATTGGCTTTGGAGCTCAGCAAAATGCAATTCACTCACTTTACAATATTGTATTTACATTAAACTGAACAGTTTACAGCCCCTATAACCCCGTGAGTATACGTTTAACATGTTTTATAACGCAATGATGTGTTATAAAAAGGATGCACCAATGTGGCAGTACATTGTCTGGGGCACAAATACACAATGCTGCAGATTAGAGGGATTTATATTTACAACAGCCCCCCACCCCCCCACCACCCTTCCATTAAGCTAATGATAATCTAAAAATAGAGAAACATCATTAAAAATACTTTCCTGTAGAGAGCGAGAGAGAATATCAAAGAAATTAAAGATTTATTTCTCCAAAGCTCGCACTTCCCTTTCAATGGTTGAACGTAACATTAGTGAGGACCTGGAAATGGATCGCCCATCTGCCTTATCAGCCGCACTTGAGGGGACCAGGGAGAGCGTGTAAAATTAAAAGTAGGGCAGAAAATAACTGAGAAAAAGAGGGTCAGGCACTGAAAAACGTGTGTGTCGCAGTTTATTCTTCTGCGTGTTGATTTTGTTGTGATTGTTCCCTCTTATTGCAGCATCACAGCTGGTGCAGCAGAGCACACCCAGTGCTCCCAGCACAGCGAAACCCACTGGGGGCAATGCACCCCCTTCAGCCCCTCCTGTAAGTGTACGGGTAACGTGTTCAGGGTGCAAGAAGATCCTACAGAAGGGGCAGACTGCTTATCAGAGGAAAGGTTCGGCGCAGCTCTTCTGTTCCACTGTCTGTCTTACTGGGTTCTCAGCATCGACTCGACCTCTGCCCACCGCAAAGAAATCCTGCTATCACTGCAACAAGTAAGACCTGCCTTTAGTCTCCTAGCAAAATACACAGTCAATTCACTTTCCAGTATATTCTGTGAAGCACTTTGTGACCTCTCGAAGACGTGATAAGGTGCTGTATCAAATCATAGAATTATACTGCACAAAAAGAGGCCATTCAGCCCATCGTGTCCATGCCGGCTCTTTGAAAGAGCTGTCCAAATTAATCCCACTCCCCTGCTCTCCCCATAGCCCTGCAAATTTGTTTTGCTTAAGTATATATCTAGGATTATTATTATCTCCTTTAGTAGTATATCTGTAGTCTACCTCTCGTTAACTTCAGTGCTGTTCTTTTTATCTCTTGATTTTTACAAGAGCTAAACCTGCTGCAGTTTATACAATACAAAATTACATTTCTATAGCGCCTTTCACATCAGGTGGACCTCCTAAGTACATACAGTGATCAGCTGTTGCCCTTCTCACTTGCACACAGAGTGGCATCAGCAGCAGCCACAAAGAAGGACGTAATCTTGACATTCCGGACAAAAAGGGAGAAAAAGATGGGAGCCGTGCAAAAAAAAAACCACAGAGAGAAGGAATATTTATTCAATTTTACTGTTTTTCAGTGAAATTTTAAACTCAAAGGAGATGGTGATGGGTCAGGTCGATGGCAGACGCCCGTACAAAGAGTTCTGTAACCAGGCCTGCTTGTTTGAGATGAAAAGAAAATCTGCATCAACAACGAATAATATTACTACTAAGTGCAGCATCTGTCAGAAAGTCTCTGTTGTAAGTTCCAGATCTCTTCTGTGCTGTCAATCTTAGCTGCCCTTTCTTGTACAGTGTGTAACTTTTGCTCTGCAAACTTCAATTCATTATCAATCAATCAAAGTTTATTGTGAGAGCTCTCATTTTTCTAATTGTAACAGAAGGTTTTGTGAAACATAGAAGTGTTGTTTTGCTTTCTTTTTGGTGAGGAATTGGTTTGAAGTGTAACATAGTGAGTGACATCTTCCTTGTTTGCTTTTTGGAGGAGACATGGATGAGAATGGGTGTCATTATAGGGGTTAATTTTCCAATTGTTACCAGTGGACGTACTGCAATCTGCATCAGTTTAGTTCCCCATCAGTTCATTAATAGTTTACTTTGACATAGGCAATTGATGGCAAGTGCAGTAACTATATTTTGGGGGCAAACATGGCAGCCAATGTGTGCACAGCAAGATCTTACAAACCATATATTTATCTTTCCCCCACAAAATATACAGTAATTTCAGTTTACAGTATATTCTGTGAAGCGCTTTGAGACATCTCAAAGACGTAGTATGTCAAACACAAGGATTATTATTATTATATGGAGGATTGGTGGCCAAAACATTGATATATTTGAGTAGTGCCATGGGATCTTTTAACATTTAGGGAGGCAGGACCTCGATTTCACATTTTATCTGAAAAAATGTATGACAATGTATTGTTCCCTTAGTACTATCCTGGAGTGTTAGTCTAGATGGGAATAGAGGTTTCTCCATGTGGAAAACTGCAGGTCTGCAAAACTGTGTGTGTGAACACTCCTATCATTATTATAGCCACATGTTTCTGATTAATGTTACTGTGGAATCATTATAATGGTCTGATATTGTAATGTTTTACTGCTTCAGGTTCGCCATGAAGTTAACTACCAGAATGTGGTACACAAACTTTGTAGTGATGCATGTTTCTCCAATTTCCGAATGGCTAACAATCTCACCATGAATTGTTGCGATAACTGTGGAGCCTACTGTTACAGTGGATCTGCACAGTGCCATGTGCTGCAGTCTGAAGGGCAGTGTAAGAAGTTCTGCAGTTCATCTTGCTTGTCTACATTCAAACAGGTTTGTTACACTTTTTTTATTGAAGTGGAATGTAGCAAAACTAGAATCCAATTCTCTCCCTCTCCTCAGTCTCAAACTTGATATTCAGCTTAGTGATATGAATTATTTTGGTACCATGTCCCAGTCATTTTTTTTTACTTCCAATAATTTTCACTTCCAATTTTCTCCCCTATGCATCTGAAAATGACCTGTGCCGCCATATGGCTCCACGATTGCCAGGTATCCTTTGTTACATCACCTATGAGGCCATTGTTTATATATGAGGTTGAGACAGTGAGTGTTGACAGTTTTGACTGTTGAGGTCATTGAATCTGAGCCCAACAAAGATTTTGATCAAGAATATTCTTTGGTCCATTAAGTCTCATTATTCCACAATAAGAGCCCAACTGTCTGCCCCTTACAGCTCTTTTTAAACCAGTCCAGTTCTATTTGACTATCCTTGGTAATGTGTTCTGGATGTTGATTACTGTTTCTTAAAGGTAATATAGTGCAGAACTAAGCCAATCAGAAAAGAGGGTAACAAGATTGAATCCCACCTCTGCATCAAACTCCCTGTATGATGTCGGACATTTTATTTATTTTTAATTAATTTATTGAAGCACCAAGCCCATTACCCTGAACTTTCAGTCACTAACATTTCTAGGCATAAAAGAAAAGGGCAAAAATTCCACCTCCCTTCACCAACCATCATTGTTATCATTATCAATAGCCCTTGCGGTTTAATTCACTGGTGATAATGTTGTCATCTAAATTCTTCTCTAGTTTTTTCTGACGCTGTCTGGTTTCTTCAACAGAAAATGGTAAAGATTACTCCCTGCACTTGGTGTAAATCTCTGCGGTCGTCCTTGGAGATGATTGAAAACACCAACTCTTTTGGAAAAGTTGAACTATTTTGCTCAGTGCACTGCCTCTCAGCTTACCGAGTGCAAATGGTAACTACACAAGGTAGTAATCTAATTTCTTCAAACGTTAAGTGTTGCATTTGTAAAGGCCTCTCTTTGAACAGTTGATGGTTAATTCAATACTTTTTTATGTGCTGGTTGAAAGGAAATGGATTTGCTTTTCTTCAGTTTGAGATGGTTAGCCCTATCCAAAGTAGATTTAAATTCTTCTGTTTTGGACATGAGCAGTGATACTTTAATTACTTTTAAACAATAGTCAACTCCTCTGGTGGCCCAGTGGGCAAAACCTTAGCCCACTGTTGTACTAACTCATACAGACAAAAAAGTTGACATTAGTTTTCCAATCTGCTGAGCAGGCTAATCTCATCCTAGGGAGCAATTTGGGGCAGTATAATTGGGTTCATTTTCTAGGTGTGAGGAGAGGTAAAATCAGCCATGGTTTCTGCTCCTGATTATTATCCATTGATTGCTACCGGAAAGCTGAGTCCTGGAATTGGTTGAGGGCAGAATCAAGGTCAGCTGTTTTACCTGCATGATTGGCCTCCCTGCATTGCTCACTGTCTAGCCTCATGTATGTAGGAAGGCCTTTGTCATTTGAGGAAGACATTGGTGGGAGGCCATGCATGGAACCAGTACCTTGGTGTTGGTGCTTTCATGAGAGAAAAAAGGGAGAAAAATAGGTTGAACCAAAAACAAATTGCAAAGGTTGTGAATAATGCACCAGTTATTTATTAACCTTTCTGAAAACCATTTGTGCAAACTGTTGTGCTGCTAGGAGCACAGTTGAACATCTTGATGAAAACAGGTTCAGTGTAAGATAGCTAGCAGGATGGTTCTTGTTTTACACACTGGCCTGGTGTTCAGGCCTGGTATTAGGCTGATGTAAGGTTATCGAGTGTATTGTGAGAATGTCTCCTTTATTTGCTTGATTAGGAACCAGTGTTCAGTGCCATTACTGTAAAGTCACCACAACTCCTCAGTACCATCTTGCGATGTCTGATGGCAGTATCCGGAATTTCTGCACTTATAATTGTGTGGCTTCATTTCAGGTACAGTTTTGCAAA
Source organism: Callorhinchus milii (assembly GCF_018977255.1). Lineage (NCBI taxonomy): Eukaryota > Metazoa > Chordata > Chondrichthyes > Chimaeriformes > Callorhinchidae > Callorhinchus > Callorhinchus milii. Next base: position 21,137,196 of record NW_024704751.1, on the reverse strand, counting down.
CTCCTGAACTCACTTATCACCTTGATACTGCAATTGGGAACTTGCGTGGGAGGAAGGTGGGGGAGGAGAGCAGAGAGACTGGTATAAGCACTAATTCATATAGCTGTTTATTTTCTAATTGTATTCCACATGCAGTTATTGTATGGGAGATTAAGGAAGAGACAGGGAAAAGATGGGGTGCTCTGGTGTTCTGTAATCAACCAGGTGTAGTTGAGCAAACTTAACAGCTAGGAAGGTCTCACATAAAAGATCCATAGTGAGGTCGTTCGGGAGAAACTCCTTTCTCTTTTCGAATAGTACATGGGCTCTTTAACATTCACCAGAAGAAGTAGACAGGGCGTCGATTTAATTCTTCACCCAAAAGCATTGCTCTAAAATAAAGTGATCAGTTTATTCAAATGTATTGTTAAATTATTCCCAATCGATACCACTCAATGTTGTTGCAATTGTTTATGAAAGCCAGTTTCATGTAAAGTACAAGATCAAAGTTTTAAATGTTCCAGTGGTCCTGTGCTTTTGTCTCAGTTGCCTCTCAGCTGAGTGACAATAGTGTTAACCAAGTGTTTATGGTATGCTCACATCTCTAAAACCTGCAAAGTATTTTTGAGTATAGTTGTAACAATGGTCAGTACATGTGACCATAGTGTTGCAAAGCTGCACAAATTTCACACATACAGTATAATAGATTTTGTCCAAGTGACAAGTAAACAAAATGCCAATGTTCTTGTTGTGTGCTCTGCAGTCTGACTGGTTTTGCTTCTGAGTTTTGTGATTGATGGCTTCTTGTAACCTGCAGTTACCGGATACTCATCAGAATATCATCCTTTAGGATCAAGGAAGTTGTGTCGTGTAAAGTTTCTAAAAGTCTTGTTTTTTTAAAATCTTTTTCATTGTCTGTTACCCGTAGGGTTTATTTAACCAGGCAGCTCCAGGCTCGCAGACTGTGGTCCCTCTGTCCCCAGGACAGGTAACGGTAAACATTCCTCCAGGCACGTCAGTTGTGACCGGTTCTCCTGTCATAACTACAACTTCTGTCACCTCTTCGGCGGCAGCGGGGCTGCAGAGGCTCGCGCAGTCCCAGAAGGTGACCGTGCCTCGGCCAGTTATACGGTTGAAATGCCAGTATTGCCAGAGAGTATTATCCTTGAAGCCAGAACTTCTCGAGTACAAGGTAAGAGCATCTGATTCAAAGTTTGCATGCCTTTGTTTGGAATAAAATGACCAGTGACATTATGGACGATAAACACAATATTAAATGTCTGGAGAGAGCGAGCAGGACACTGGGATTAGACTGGATGGCTCATGCGGAGGAAAACGGCAGCCAAGACTTAATGTGCTGCATGGCCTGTTTCTGTGCTGTAATGTTCAACACGTCTACGTGGTTCAGGGCAACAACAACAAAAAATTACATTTGTAGTGCCTTTCACGTCAGGAGGACGTCCCAAGGCACAGGACAATCAGTGTTTTAGACCCGAGCTGGGGATCGGGGAGGGTGGAGGGAAGGTGGGGAAAAGGAGCGTGATCGAAGGCACTGTTGAAGAGGAGGTGCCTTGAGACGGGTCTTGAAGGAGGCAAGAGAGGGGGTGAGGTGGAGGGATTGCGGGGTGGAGTTTTAGAGGATTGGGGCAGAGTGGCTGAAGACCTGCCCGCCAATGGTGGGGTGAGCGAAGTGGGGGACGTGAAGCAGGCCGGAGCCCGCTGAGCGGAGGAAGTGGACAGGTTAGTAGAGGGTTAGGAAGACTCAGAGGTAGGGGGCAGCAAGACCATGCAGGGCTTTGAAGGTGAAGACCAGGATCTTGAACTGTATCCTCTGTGTGATGATAGAGCAGTGAAGCTTTTTGAGGGTAAAGAATTCAAAGGGTCGTCTCAAGTCATGTTCAGTCATATTCAAGTCATATACATATTCAAGACTGAAATTGATAGGTTTCTAAAGGGTAGAGGGATTAAGGGATATGGGGATAAGTCCGCAGATGGGGTTAGGTTAGAAGATCAGCCATGATCTTATTGAATGGCCGGGCAGGCTCGAGGGGCCGAATGGCCTACTCCTGCTCCTAATTCCTATGTTCCTAAGTCATTCTTTGTGTTTTTTTCTTCCTGTGGGAAAGTTCCCCTTGCCAATTCCAATGATAGCATATGTAAATGTTTGGAGTCAGTTGTGGACGGTTATGCAATAGCACTTGCTACATTGAAAAACCAGTTTGATAAGCGCATAGTGCAGTATTCCAACAAAGCTGAAAAAATGATATAAGATGTATAACCACCACTCCATTGTGTAAACTAATTAGCTTTGTTGAACAGTTTAATTCACTTGTAAGTTTGTAGAAACATCATCATGAATGGGTTTACAATGAAACCATTTACTGCTGCCATTTTTTGGCTCACTGCCTACTTAATTAGCATGATCAAAAATAAGATTAATCATTTGTTTCAATCTGTTTATTTCTATTGAATCGTCCTGTTGACTGCTAGTGACTTCATTGGGGGCACTGACATGGCACAAGTTAGTGTTCTTGATGTCAACAACAACTTGCTCTTATACAGCGCCCTCCACACAGGGTAGCATTTCAGAGCGCTTACAAGTGGAGGAGCCTGATTCTGAGCTGGGCGGAGAGGTGGCCGTAAGCACGTTCGTAAAGGAAGGTTGAAAAAGTGGAGAGAGGGGGCAAGGCAGAGGGATTGAGGGAGAGTGTTCCAAAGTGTTGGGGTCTAGTGGCTGAAAGCGTGAAAAGTTGATTCCGGCAGTGAAACTTCCCTCTTAAAGTAAATGCCTGATTTACAAAACATTTTGTCATTCTCATACAATAAAACCCAATATTCAAAAAAATCACAGTATCCAAACTCAACATCTTAAATTTTACATGGCCAAATTACACTAACAATAATAATCCATACATTTGACACAGCGCCTTTCACGTTGTGAAGGTCTCAAAGCGCTTCACAGGATTACTGTAAAGTGTGGTGACTGTGCAGTGAGTCTATGTTGGCTGCAAATTTAAATAACTTACCTCTATGTAATTGGTTGTACGTTCAGCAAACAAGTGAAGAATTTTGCTAAGCTTCAACATTTGGTGTGGGAATAGATTTTTAACGTGAATAATATAACAGATTTATTGTAGTGAAAGTTGTTAAAAGATGCGATCGATCATAAATTAACCATTTCTTTCTCCGGGTTGTTTGAATTTAGTTTCGTCACTTCTTTAAAAAAAGTATTTTCTCAAATGAAAGGTTAAATTGGCTTTTTTCCCCAGGGCACCACATTCACTTTTGTTGTATTTTCTCTCCCCCCTCCCATACAGAGTAAAATGGTTCCGTTCTGTGGCAGGGCTTGCTGTGATGAATACAAGCGGATTAACTCTGTGGTTGCGGTGTGCGAATACTGTAGATCCGAAAAGATTGTCAAGGAGACCCTAAAGTTTTCAGGCGTTGACAGGTCATTTTGTAGTGAAGGTAATGGACAACTTTTAAGCAGGTGAAGAAGGAAGAAGCAAAATATTGCAACAAACCTAAATATAGTGACCTGACCTAAATTAAATTTGTATCATCAGTAAAATTAATGCTGCATCAGTCTTCTGCACAATCTCCCTTACACTACATTGTTGTTTGTGCCAAACAGATTGGAAATTGCTTTTCAATTTTCAATAGGATACTGTTGGATTCTAACCAGCTAACACTGTTCAAAAGTATCAGTGGCCATCAGTACTAGCCAGTTAAGGGTTTGAAATGTATCTAACTTTTTAATCTCCCTGTTGGAGAATGCTGAATGAATACAATGCTTTTCCTTTGGTAGTGCACTTGCGAGATATAGACCTGATGCCATGCCAAACTTGCTTTCCTTCATTTTCTCTTCTCTGCACACAAGCCAAGGCTAGCTTAGTCTGCCCTCTGGAGGAAACTTAAATAAACTCATTAGTCATTGGAATTTAAACACGGGTCTCCCAGATGGAATCTGGAGGCATACGGTCAGGGAAAGGTGGAGGAGTGTGGTTTGATTTTATTACACAGAAGAGTACAGTAGCTTGTCATTTTAGACACATGTTTTATTAAGACAAGCCTGGTAGATAATTATCTGGTAGATAATTATGCACTGTATTTTATAAGACAGTTTTTTTTATTCAAACTGTGTCCATGCAACACAATCAATGTTTTATTTGTTATCCATCTTCTCTAATGTTCTACCCTGAGATAATAAGGCTTTATATCAAATGGAAGGATTGTTTACCACGTCATTGAGATATTTCAAAGCACTTCACAGGATATCTGTCAAGTGAATTGACTGTATTTTGTGAGTGAAATGCGGCAGTATGTTGCGCCCAGCAATTGTCCCACTAACAACCATGTTAGTGTTCAGTTTTATTTGTGGAATTTATTGGCCAGATCACCGGGAGAAACTCCCTTCTCTTTTCAAATAATGCCATGGGATCTTTAGCATCCACCTGAACAGGTAGACTGGATCTCATTTTAATGTCTCATCCGGAGGATGGCATCACCCAGCACCACATTGGAGAATATGTGATTCCAAGTCCTGACATGAGACTTGAACCCACAAGCTTTTGACTCCAAGGCAAGAGCACTGACACTATGGGTGCTGGCATCCTTCCAGTGCCCAAGGCCAAGTGACCACTATCTGTATGTGAACGATGGGCGATTTGATTAACCAATGTGAATACTTGATGCAGTGTTAGCACTCTCACCTCTGAGTCAAAAGGTTGTGGGTTCAAGCCCCCACATCGTTACTTGGAATCACATAGTCTAAGCTGACACTCCACTGCTGTGTTTTGCTCACAAAATACAGTCAAAACCACTTTACAGTGTATCCTATGAAGTCCTTTGAAACGTCTCCATGACGTGGTAAGCTGCTATTTCAAATTGAAGTATTATAACGTATTCAATCAATCTATTCTCACTCAGTGTTCACAAATGGTCATTTTCAATGACTGTGATATGTAGTGATCAGCAGGGGAATAGATTGTCATCCTCTCGTGCTTTCCTGGTTAAGATTGACAAACTCAACCTATCTGAACAAGCCTGTGCTCTTCCTGGTGTGTATACCAGGTGGTACAGGTTCCACTGAACTGGTCGAAATGATTTGATTAGATTAAGGTATCTGATCCTGCAGATCAGCACTGTACATTAACACCAGGCGTTAAGCAGGATGTTAATCCATCTCTTTCGTTGTTGCATCGGCAGGTTGCAAGCTACTTTACAAGCATGACTTGGCAAAACGTTGGGGACCTCACTGTAAATCATGTAGTTCCTGTTCACAATCCTCAAGACGATTGCTCACTCAGCAGTTTGGAGGGAAAAAGGAAGAGTTCTGCAGCGAGGAATGCTTATCTAAGTTCGCGGTGCTGTTCTATCAGGTAACAAAACTGTTCTATTCAAGTGGCTCTCAGTATTAATATAACAATTAATATTAATGTAACTGTTTGGGGAATTTTCACACTGAAATGAAACTTTTCCCAAGCACTCCCAGATCATGTACAAGATCTGGATGCAGAGCAAAACTCTTCAAACTGATTTTTTTTTCTTAAAGGAAATGAAAGCATTTCCTCTCAGCAGGGGACTTTTGCTGTAAGAGTTGTCTAACGTCCATATCTCATTTTAAGCTTGTGTAAGCTAAATTGAATATGCACATAAACTGAAAGAGAGTTCCTGAAACAGACAAAAGTTGAGGTATTATGTGTTTCAGACTTGTTGGAGGGCTGGATTTGGACAAGAGTTTCAGATGTATTAAGCGAACTTCTGATAATAAGACCCTGGCTTATATCGTTATGACTTGTAGATCATCATGCTGTTAATATCGTGGCTGCTTCCCGTGCAAAATTACATCACTTGCTTATAATGTATAAAGTCATTTTATACATCCCAGGAAGTAAAATATCAGATATATCACTTACCCTTGCCGCTCAGCCAGTCATGCGATCAGTGAACTTGCAATGAGCAGCCTGATATTGTGGGAAAATATCGATAGTCTGACTTTGACTATCATGGACTATTTTTCCCAAGAAAACAGATCATTTACAGCATCTTGTGAGCTTTTTTTACTTTCTGATTTGAGTTGTCTTGTGGCTCTCAGCAATATTGCTCTTAATTATATTACTAGAATGACAGAGTGGCAAGATGGTTAAACTCACCTGAGCTCTTTTGTGAAATACAGTATCTTGCCCATTGGAGAGGGAAAGTTGTGCATTGGTAGGATGGATATGTGATATCTGACTGTGCCATGTGTTGTCATGTTGAAAATCATGTTGAAAATACAGTTCAGTGTATTTTGTTTTATATAAATTGTTTTACATAAAGATGTTTGGTGTTCACCTAGAACCTGGAAATACAGTATCCTCTTTAATACGCTTTAATACATCTCCCAAGAAGTGCACAATTTCCAATACAGTAACAGGAATAGGCGATAGGAAATAGAAAATAAGTGCATATATAGACCCATATGCCTGCACGCAAACTTATACTGTATTTAACGTAAATGAGTTTTAACAAGTAAACTGACAGCTGCTCGCTCTGTGTGTGTTGGTGTAGCTCCTGCCGGCTACAGCGCACACTCATGGCCCCCGAAGGATTCGTGCCTACATGGTCACCCCGGATATAGAGTTGCTGAGCTCTTTTCCCTTGGAGTGACAATATATACAATATCAAGAGTTTACTGTATAATCTTTAAATCTCATTAAATAATCGACTACAGAGACAGTTACCGTGTACCAGCCACTGGAGGGCGAAGCTGCACTAAATGTTATCTTCTGACAAAAGCCATTAAAAAGCTTTTCACTATATTAAGCTTTTGAGTATTTTTGAATTTAACATTGTTTTTTGACTTACTGTTGGCTTTTGTGAGACATTAGGAGGACGTTAATTTTGTAGGAACAGGAAAATGAAATCAACAAATATATTTGTTTTATACAAGCATGCAATTTGTGAAGATATTTTTCAGTAAAACATTGCTCCGAAAAAGACAGGTTATCTAGTTTAAGAATTGTTTGCTCTCAAATTTGTGCCTTGAGATTAGTTCAAGACTCGTTGTTCCTCATATCAGTCTCTAACATGGAATTGTAAGTTTTTTTTTTACAGACACGTGATAGAAATCTAGTCATTTGTGTCATGCAGACCCCTGTCAATGATCCATTTCATTTATTGTGACTGGAAATTGACATTCTGTGTTTTCTTACAGATGGCCAAGTGTGACTGTTGCAAACGCCAGGGTATGCTAAGTGATTCAATTAAATGGCATGGAGAAACCAAAAATTTCTGTAATCTGCACTGTGTACTAACATTCTGCAATCAACAGAACCTCACAGAATCAACATCTCCAGATGGAAAAGGTATAGCACCTCAGTACAGAAACACTGCCCAACAAAGTAAATTATTTCGTGATGGTTTTCTGATTACCATACAACAGCTGTCCATAGGTGGATGCAATGCAAAGTAATTCACTTTGGCAGAAAATAATAAAGAAGCTGGCTAGATCTAGATATATCTAGATTGGCACAAAATCTGAATGACAAAACCCACAGAAAGCTCAAACTGTGTTAAAATAAATAAGTGGGAGTGATTAAAGGTAAAGAGCATTTATCTGACTGTTCATCTGTCATGCTATTAAGTGTTATGGTGAAAGGGCGGAGCACTGGGATTAAAAGATCTGACAAGATCTAATAAACTTGTGAAACAGGATGATTCAATGAATGAATGAATAACCTCCTCTGTTCCTGTGAATCGCCACTTAGTCCTAAATGTCCTAATGAGCACCTGTAACATGTCCATTGTTTCTACTTGCGATGCTTTAAATGTACTGTCAAAAGCAGCCTGCCAGCAGCTTGTTTACGGAAAATCCCATTTAACAATGAGGAATGTTGCCCTCCACTGCGCAATTCGCAATTCGATCACTTCTATTGTACCAACAACTTGGATTTATATAGTGCCCTCCACACCGGACGGCGTCTCAGAGGGCTTCACAGTAATGGATCCCGGAGCCGAGCCAGGGGGAGGGCGGGGGAAGGTGATCAAAGGCACAGTCAAAAAGAAAGGTCTTCAGCCGAGACCTGAAAATAGGGAGAGAGGGGGAGAGGCGAAGGTAGTGAGTAAGGAAGTTCCAGAGCCTCAGGGCATAGTGGCTGAAAGCACAGCCACCGATGATAGAGCGGAGGACTCGGGGGACAAGGAGGAGGCCAGACCCGGTGGAGCGAAGGCAATGGGCATTGTTGTGAGTAGAGAGGAGGTCAGAGAGGTCGGGGGGTGCAGAGGAGTGGAGGGATTTGAAGACAAGAGGGAGGATCTTGAAGTCGATCCTCTCTGGAACAGGCAGCCAGTGCAGTTGGCAATGACTGGGGTAATTGGGTAGCGGAGTTTGTTGCAGGTAAAAATGCAGGCGGCAGAGTTTTGGATGACCTGGATTTTGTGAATGGTAGTGGAGGGGAGACCGATGAGGAGGGCATTTGAACAATCCAGCCGAGAGGTGACAAAGGCATGGACCAGGGTTTCAGCGGGTTTTGGAATGAAGTATTGGCGGAGACGGGCGATGCGTCGGAGGTGAAAGTGAGGGACCAGATGTGGGGGAGGAAGGATAATTGGGGGTCGAACCTGACGCCTAGGTTGCGTACGGGTTCGGAGAGTTTTAAGGGGAGGTCAGGTGTGTGGAGGAGGTGAAAACCATGTGATTTTAGATGCTGACAAGAGTCAAAGAGTATGGCTTCCGTCATGTCAACATTTAGCTGAAGGAAATTCATGCTCATCCAGCTCCTGAGGTCTGACAGGCAGCTGACAGAACATCAGGGGACTGGGGGTCGCAAAGTGAGGTGGAAAAATAGAGTTGGGTGTCGTCTGCATACATGTGGAAGGGTACCCCATGTCTGCGGATGACATCCTCTAGAGGGAGCATGTAGATCAGAAAGAGGAGGGGGCCAAGGATGGATCCTTGGGGTACCCGCAGGTGACCGGGTGAGAGCGGGAGGAGAAGCCGTTTGTGCAGATGTACTGCTGGCGGTTCGTGAGGTAGGATTCGAAACAGGCGAGTGCGGTCCCACTGAGGTGGATGACGGAGGAAAGGCGGCGGAGGAGGATGATGTGATTGACTGTGTCGAATGCAGCGGAGAGGTCCAGGAGGCAGAGGGAGCCCTGGTCACAGATAGAGAGGATGTCATTTGTGACTTTCACAAGCGCAGTCTCTCTACTGTGGGTGGAAACCGGACTGGAGGGGTTCGAAGAGGGAGTGGGAGGAGAGGTGTGCGCGGAGTTGATTGGCAACAACGCGTTCTGGGACTTTGGCAAGGAAGGGCAGGTTTGAAATGGGGTGGTAGGGGCTGGGGTTTGAGGGTTCTAGGGAGGGTTTTTTGAATAGGGGGGTGATGACAAAAGTTTTGAGGGAGGCAGGGACTGATCCAGAGGAGAGGGACTGGTTGATGACATCAGCCAGTTGTGGACAGAGGAGGGGGAGCTGGTTGACCAGCAAGTTGGTGGGGAGGAGGTTGAGGCAGCAGGTGGTGGGTTTCATTGAAGTGATGGTGGGTGAGAGAGAGGAGGGAGAGATGGGGAGGAAGGAATGTAGGATAGGGGTCATGGTAGGAGCTGATGATGGGGCGGGTGAGGGGGACGGAGAGGGTGTGGTGGTGGGTGACAAGACGCAGGAGGATGAGGCTGCCTGGTGGATGTTATGTATTTTGGATGAAAAGAAGTCCATGACCTCCTCGCACGTGGCATTTGATGTGAAGATTGAGGTGGCCTGAGGGGGCGCATGGAGGAGGTAGTGGGTCGTGGGGGAAAAAAGACTTTAGGGTTCTTTTTTGCCTCCAGATGATGTTGGAGTAGAAGGCCGTTTTTGCACGCGTCAAAGAACAGCGGTCGCTGTGGAGATGCTCGAGCCACAGTTGGTGGTGAACTGTCAGGCCAGTTTTCTGCCATCTGCGCTCGAGCAGCCGGGTTTGGGTTTTTAGGGAGTGGAGATGACTGTTGTACCGGGGGATCGGGTGGGTTTGGAGATGGTCCTGGATTTCAGGAGGACGAGAGAGTTGAAGGTGGAGGAGAAGCGATCATGGAGCAGCTGGACGGCCTCTTCAGGATCTCTGCGAGTGGAAGGTCAGGGGGATAGGATATTTGAGGATGTGAGGGCCTTTGTGAGGGTCTCAGGGGGTAGCCTTTTCCAGGGGCGGTAGAGAATGGTTGAGGACTTGGTGGAGGAGAGAGGGATGTGAGAGGAGAAGGAGATGAGGAAATGGTCCGAGATGGCCTTGTCCACTATGCTAAGGTTGGAATCACTTGGAATCACACATGCCTCTGCAGCAAAGAACTGGGAGAGAGCAGTGCATTGATACCCCTGTCCCAAATTTGTTTTTTTCCACATTTTGAGAACTCCGAGGTGTCCAGTTACCTGTGTGAAATGCTTTGAGGCGTACTTCCTGATGTAAATTGTACTGTAATTATGCGGTAACATTTACAGAACTAGATTTGTAAAAGTCATTGCATCCTCCTATGCAAGCTAAAATGATAACTTGTTGCATTTCAATTTGGTACAAAACCATAAATCAGTCCTTAAACTGAGCTGATTGGAGTAATAAAAAAGACTGACAAATATCATTTGATAAATCAGGTGAACTAGATGATTTGGAAACGTTTGCCTAGCTGTTGAACGTTTTGTTTAATAAATGCTGCCTTCTTTTGACAGTAACTGTATCAAATGTTGCCAGTGGCCAGCGGAAAGAAGCTGCTCCTATCATTGCAAATGTTTTATCCTTGACGAACACACCACCAGTCCAGAATGCTGCTAGTTCAACCACAGCTGTAAATGGTATGGAATGTGCTGCAGGCGACACACAGCTCACATTTAATATCATCTAAAGTCAAATTGTCAGAGATTTAACAGATGTGTTGGTTGTCAGTGGAGGGACAGGGATTCTCATCTTAACCTGAAATATTGTTTGAAATTGTGATAGTTGCAAACCAAATTTTGTTTGTGATTGTGAGATGAGTGGCAAGGTTTGTGAATTGGCATGACCTAAGTGGGCACTGTCTGTTCAGATGGTGGTTGGTGATTTGTGAATCTTGTGTTCTGATATTCGCAAGATTGAAGCTATAGTTACTATTAGGACAGTTTATTTACTCCTTAGCCCACGAGGGTAAATCTGGAGCTTTCCTAGTCTCCATTTTTTACATTACTGTAATATTACACACAGCTATGAAGCACGTGCCCTCTGAGCATAACCTCTTCAGATTGTTTGAGCAATGCCATAACTGCAGGTTATAAAGAACACCACAGCAGAGTGTGCTGATGAGCTGCACCATTCAGTAGAAATATGAGGTTAGCACTGAGATTAATTTCCAATCTAGAGGCTAGCGTCCATGAGAAATGAGAGTGGAGTGTTAGAATGGGAAAGAGAATATCAAGTATATTAAGAGGTATATTATGCCCACAAATATACAGTCAATTCACTTTACAGTCTATTCTGTGAAGCGTTTTGAGATGTCTAGAAGACGTGAAAAAAGCACTATACCAAATGCAAGGATTATTATTATTAATGTGTTATAAATTGCAATGTTAAGTGTGCAGTTATAATCTCTCTATTCACCAGTAATTAGGTAGAACAGTGGCTTTTTACACCACTGTGCAGTCAGCAAAGTAAAACCCTTCATGACTGCGCTCTGAGATTTATTTCTATTTTAGCAGGAGGAACTCGTATCACTTCAGGAACTCAAGTTTGTGTCGAGGTAAGGAAGAGATTCGGTTGGTGTTCTCAATGGAGAACAAACAATGAATTGTTTGTAGTGAATGGTTTCTTTACATCAGGTTTCTTCAATCTGTTGATAATTAGACCAGCACGCAGACGGAAACTGCTCGACTCCCACCTTCTGTGCCACCCAAGGTTCTCAAGAACAAAGCTCTATTGTGTAAACCGATCACACAGACCAAAGCCACGTCCTGTAAGCCACATACACAGACCAAGTCTTGTCAGACAGGTAATAGATATGTGTGTGTTATGTAGATGTATGTCTCACCGTTACTTACTAGATTGGCAACAAGTATTGTATTTTTTTTCAACTGTGGTTGGACAGATGGACAATATCCCATTTAATATGCTTGATAGTTCAAATAACAGGGAAGAATTTACAACCAGAAAGAAGAAAATGCTTTTTGGATGACTTTGTCCTGCAATCTGTAGAGTAATTATCTGCATATATGTCTAGATACAGTCAGCCTGTTACAGAAAGGTTGGACTTGATTCTTATCAAATGTCTTGTACTTATTTGCACGAAGATGGATTGAATGTTGCTTTTACTAGGAGTGACATGTTTTGTTTTTATTTTCCAGAAGAGGAATGGAAGCCAAAGCTAATAGTGGTGCCCATTCCTGTGCCAATTTACATCCCCGTGCCTCTGCATCTTTACTCTCAGTTCACACCATTACCTCTAGGGATGCCTGTGCCTGTAAGTTATACTTAAGCAGTGTCTTAAATCTTTATAATCCTACACGGATTTTGTAGTTTCTAAGTTGTGACTGTCTTGTAGCTGCCAATATGCGCTAGCCCTCGTGTCCTAAGACTATTGTTCATTACATTCCAGCTGCCAGTACCAATGTTCATTCCCACAACGCTCGATGGCGCAGACAGAATCATTGAAACAATCCAGGATATAAAGGAGAAAATTCCCTTGAATCCCTTTGAAGCAGATCTGCTAACAATGGCTGCCATGATCGCAGAAGAGGAGGAGAAAGATAAGACAGTTACACACGGTGGTGAGTACAGAGTAGAAATCTCACCATTGTGCCTAATCCACCTGCTCAGGAATTAAGTTGTGAATCGTGAGTTACGTCACCCACTGAATTGCCATATGCCAGCTTGTTGCAACTACTTTGTTCAAATTGTTAATAACCGTTGAATAAGTTATTTTAAATAAGATTATATAAAGACTTCCCAGCTGCACTTGGAGATATCCCAAGTTTTCTTGTCAGTGGCCAGTTTTCATGAATTACTTACTTTACACCACTGATAAGTGGCTATTCCTATGGGTTCCTGACAGTTGCACAGACAGGACTGAGGGACTCTGCATAAAGATCAGTCAGTGGTGTGAGCATGCAGCCAGGCTATGCCCTGAGCCAGAGATCAAGCTGCTCCCTGTTGCAGAGGTTGAGGTAGACCTGGAAGCAGACATAACAATAGGTCAGTAATGATGAGCTTTATCTTCAAGGTTAATGCAACTGGAACCAAAAACAGTAAAGAAAATTCTCAGCTGAATGACGAGGGAGGGCCCACCTGTGGTTGTGGAGTCCCTCAACCACATAAGTTACTGCTGTTTATGCAATGCAAAGTTATTAACTGGGTTTTCATTGGAAGCTCTGTCCACAGTATATCTTGCAAAATGTTTTGATGTGTCTTGATGATGTGATCAAGCCCTATATCAAATGCAAGTATTATTCCTATTATTAATAAGTCCTGTAGCTCAGTGGTTAGAGCACTCGCCTTGCAAGCGAGACACCTGGGTTCAATTCGAGGCAGAGCGAAACCTTGGGCAAGTTTCCTTACTCCACAAGCCTAATAATAACCCCTACAAAACAAAGCAATAATAAATTGGTCATTTTCAATCCATGACTGTTTGTGGGGACGCTGCTGTGCGCAATTGGCTGCCGCGTTCGCCCACAAATATACAGTCAATTCACTTTACAGCATATTTTGTGAAGCGCTTTGAGACGCCTCGAAGACGTCAAAAGCGCTATATCAAATTCAAGGATTATTATTATAATAATAACTTAATAATGGTAATCATTCATTATTCCCTCCGTGAGGAAACTCTCACGTTGCATCTGAGATCAGGAAGCAAGTGGGGGCAGGAGGAGGGATTCCATCCAGGAGAGGTAGATTTACTCTCCTTTTCTTAGTGTCTTCAAAGTGTCCAGAATTTGGAAAATGGTTGAATTCAGTCTCATCTTTGAAACTGTTTTGTTCGCGTTAAAAGAACTTGCAGTAAACAGACTTCTAAATTAAAAACTAATTAAGAATCTGCCTATGCTGCATAAATAGTCAGTCTAGAGTTGGGTGAAATTTCTGCCTTTGAGCGTGGAATTCATTTCAAGATCCTGGTCCTCACCTACAAAACCCTCCATGGCCTCGCCCTACCCTACCTCTGCGACCTGCTAAACCCCTACTAACCTGTCCTCACCCTCCGCTCAGTTGGTTCTGGTCTGCTCCACGTCCCCCGACCTACCCGCCCGACCATTGGCGGGAGAGCCTTCAGCCATTCTGCCCCCAACCTCTGGAATTCCATCCCCAATTCACTCCACCTCGCCACCTCATTAGCCTCCTTCACATCCCGCCTCAAGACCCTCCTCTTCGACATGCCATCGGTCAGCTCCCTTCTTCTCCCCCCCCCCCCCCCCACCGACCCCAGCGTGGGTCTGAAATGCTGTACACTGTCCAACGCCTTGGGACGTCCTCCCCACGTGAAAGGCGCTATGCAAATGTAATGTTGTTGGAATTGTAGGTATGAAAGCTTCCCTAGCGCAGTGTTCTGGTGGGTATTAGAGCACTGGTTTGTGTGTGTTTATCTGAAGTGGAGAGTGATTGGTCTCGAAGACCATCAGTCAACATGCTGAGTAGTGATTAAGCCGGATAGCCTGCAGACATTCCCAGCTTTGGCTCTTGTTTGAAGAATGGTGAAGAGTACTTGTAGAGCTTTGAGATCCATATCACAGGAAGGGTTCATGTCTTCACAAGGAGAGAAGTGCCAAAAGAGAAACAGTAAATAAAATGCAGATCAGTCAAGCAACCTACTGATAAAGTGGACAGAGGTGAAAGTACATCGGAAAAATAGCCATGACTAATCCTGATGGGAATGTTAATACTTTAGATATCCTGGAATTCTTTGATCATGCCTGGTGGAAAACTGCACCAGGAGATTTCAATGTCCGTTGTTGCCAAGATCAGTTTTGTAGAAAAACAACTTTAGTCCTTTTGAGGAAATGGAATGCCACTTAGCTGTAGATTAATAGTCACTATTGCTATCAGTGCATCAAAAAAAAATTAGATACTACTGTAAACAAAAATGAGATTCTTTTATAAGAATATAAAGTTGCAATTTTCTGCACTTTGCCCTTACGCTGTAGTTACCCTTATTAGTTAGGTATGTTAACTTCTGAACCGACTGCTAAGTTATCCTGAGCAACTGATGGCTCTTCTTTCAGACCAGGGCAGCACGTACAGTGGGGACCTGGAATCAGAGGCTGTGTCTACGCCACATAGCTGGGAGGATGAACTGACCAATTTTACTCTGAAGCATTCTCTCGCATCTGCACCTGAGCCAGATATCAAGCTGCTCCCTGTTGCAGAGATTGAGGTAGACCTGGAAGCAGACATAACAATAGGTCAGTAATGATGAGCACACCATGCAATGATCTAATCCTCTCCCCGCCCTTAGGTTCTTCCCTTCCTCCCGTCCCTTCTCTGGATGAAGGAAATCTCCAAGCTTTCCTTCCCTGAAGATTTTGACACCCAGAGTTGCGATGTGCAACTGCCTCTTCAGATGGATCACAAAAGTCTCATCTTCAGGCCCTGATCTGCGCTGTATTAGCTGATCGCCATCAACGTTTAGTTTGTAGGGTGTTTGTTTTGAACATTCATCCGGGCAATATGAAGATGCCTACAGATGATGTTGGGTGTTGAAGCTTATTCTATTGCTTAATTCTTTCAACAGATACCTATGAATCATCACGTCGCAACCAAATAGCTGTGGCACGACAGAATAGAGCAAAGCAGCGTGCTAAGAATAATGCTGGCTTACCACAACCAAGGAAAAGGGTGAGAGTGGACAAATAAACTTGCTTATATATAATAAATTGTGGAGTCCTGTAGCTTAGTGGCCAGAGGACTTGCCTCAAAGCGAGAGACCTGGGTTTGATTCCTGGACTTTACACTACATTCCGTGAAGTGCTTTGAGGCATCTCGAACACATGATAAGGCTCTACATCAAATACAAGGATTATTATTATGGGCACAGTGTTATTATAATCCTTGCACTTGATATGACATCTTATCGCATTGTTCAGACATTTCCAAGCACTTCACAGGATTTTATTATTGTTAGTGACTAGTTTGTGCTGAACGCAGCATCCAGTTTGCACATAGCAATGTCTCAGATTGAAGCGAGTGACCATTTACATTTTGGGGGCGGTGGGGCGGGGGGGTGTTCACCAGGACAAGGAGAAAAAATAATTTCTCTTTTTGAATGCCAAAGGATCTTTAACATCCACCGGAACAGGTAGACCCATGAATGTTAAAGATACTGAGAACCAATGTTATTTTGCATAAGCATTTTTGTAATCCAGTTTGACTATTCCATGGAGCAAGACTGCCTTGTCATTTGTCAACTCATTCAGGGTATAATAATAACTTATGTACATGTAATGTACATCTTTTATTTTTCAAAAATGTGAAGAATGAATTGAAGCTGACCTTCTAATTGTATTGAACAGACCTTTTAGCTCTGTTTTCTTTGAATTATTCAGGGAAGGAAGAAATCTATTGTTGGATTAACGCGAGATTTTTTACCAGAGCCTGTAGCTGGAAAGAGTCATGTGGGTCTCTTTCTGAAATACATGTATGGAGTGAATGCCTGGAAACGATGGGTACAGCGTAAAAACACACAGGGAAACCATTCAGAGGAGCTGAGGTTTGGATGTAAGTGGAGTGATGAGAGATAATTAACTCCTTTTAAATTTACAACAAAATCAATGTTCCTTTATTTGTTATCCTTAATGTAGCCCAAGCCAACAAGAAGGGAAATCCCAAGCAGTTTTTCTTCTTAAGATCCATGTTTTAGTGAAGTTCCCTCCTTCCTGGATTTTGTGTGTGTGTGTCTACAAAACTCTGGTTCTTTTCTGACCCTTTCTAGTGGATTTAGCTGCACTACTGATGCCAATTTATTCTGAGGTTTAAGTTCTGTAAGAAACATATTTCTATTATTTTTCCCTTTTCCAGGAGCACAGCTATATACTGCTGCCAAATGTTACTGGGAGGCTGGGCACTGGGAGCTGTGCTGGGAGCTGGGCACTGTAACTTGGAGCTGGGAAGCTTTGACAATGCCTTTAAGAGCATTCCCTTAGTGGCATTCCCTCCTTGCCTGAAGGTGTTAGACCCACTCTCTTCCATTGTTTATTTTACCCTACATTCCTATAGGAAAGCCCCATGCCACTTGTTGCCATTCTATGCTCGTGTTGTCGGTTCATTTATTTACAGTAACTCCTCCATACCTTTGGGCTTCTCTGTAAATAGAATAACACAAGCTAGAACTGTGTCAACACCTGGTAACCTGTTCTCTGTGCATTAATGTCACAGCCAAGGCAGCGTGCTGATCTTAGAGAACCACAGGATGAGATCATAACACTGCCATCCACGGCTTTATCAGGGATTATTTTCAGAGGCACAGTATTGAGTAACTTACGCATGTTTTGCACCTTGCAGCTCGACTAGTGAAGTTGAAGGAAGACATTCTCTCGTGCACTGCTGCTGAGCTCAGTTTTGGGCTGTGTCAATTTATTCAGGACGTGCGGAGACCAAATGGGGAAAAGTATCACTTGGACAGCATCTTCTATTTGTGCCTAGGAATCCAGCAGGTACCATCTGATAACAGTACGCTGAGGGTTATGTTGGCCAGACACTCTTTATTAATTATTTGAAAAAGATACAGTGGCACCTAGTGTAAATAATCAAATATTTTGTATACATATAAACCACTATTGAAGAAGTCATCGCTGTTTGTTCAGCAGTGCTTATCTGTCTATTAGTTACTTCGCCCAGAAAATATACATTCAATTCACTTTATAGTACATCCTGTGAAGCGCTTTGAGACGTCTCGAAGATGTGATAAGGCGCTATATCAAGGATTATTATTATTACTCAACAAGAATTCTGAGTGAGGGAATGCCTCCTTGGCGAGATGTCAGACTTGAGTTGTGGACTGAGATAGGGAACTAACCTGAATGAGGAATCAAATGCCAAGCATTGACGTGGGTAAGTATTGAGGATAGCTCGCGAGGAAAGGGAGGCGGCAAATTCTGTCCTAATGTAGAAGTGGAGCCGCTTCAGAATGTTTACAAGGTTTCTTTCAACAGATGTGTCCTTCGTAACTGAGATGGCCACTGAGATTAAACTATCAGATCCCTTCATTTCAGACATTCTGTTTTCTTTCAGTACATCTTTGAGAACAGTCGGATTGATAACATCTTCACTGATCTTTACTACATGAAGTTCACAGCGGAGCTGACGAAAGCTCTGAAAATGTGGGAACCACAGCTCCTGCCTAGTGGCAAGTATAGCACACATCAACTGCGTGAGGCCTGACTACCAGATTTTTACTACATTTAAAAAGAATTTAGCAGTGTATCTAGATCATTCACCCCCCCAATGATATCACTTCTTAGTCTTTGATGTAGCAGCACAAAGATCTGTGTGGACTCTTTTAAATGCTCCTTTGCTGCTGTGAGTTGTACTTGTGTTCCAAATTCCACAGCTCCTCACAACCTCATTAACCTTGGTCATGGGCAGTGAAGGCAGCTCAGGTATAAATATGATTCCTATTCAAATATAGTTCACAATGTACATAAGTTTTCTCTTCTTTCCTTAATTTTCTTCAGACTCCTCTTCTGAAAGTCTTTGACTTTGTTCCTCAGGGTGCCAGTCAACCTCCAATACCTCGTAGCTGTTCTCAGTTTGACAGTGAGCGTCAGCCCAGTACTCAACCATAGAATGCCTTAGTCAGACCTGATATGTTACGAACATAAGAATTTTATAGGCAACCAAAGTTCATCTAGTTTTCCTTCCAGTCGCTTACCATGTTGTGTCCCTTTTCGCTGTTCAGTGCACTTAAAGCAAGGACTTCAGATAGCTTTCATGACAAGAGCCCTGACTAATTGTTCCTTACCCTAACCCAGTCTGTTGCAGGGAACTTTGGCATCTCCAGTGTAGCCTGGCAGAATGCAGTATTACTCAGCACAGACTGGCAGCTGAACTTGAGCCTTCCTGGTCAGTGTCTCAGTGAGTAAATTTAGTGAGCTCTCAATGAGATTTAATACAGCTGTAAGGATGGTTTATAGAGTCTCAGGATCTTTTTACCCGTTTTAATATTGATAGTGTCTTTGAGAGAACAAAGTAAGGATGTTGTGCGTGAGTGGTCGGTCATCCATTGACCTTGCTACTCTCCCCACACACTCAATTTATTCATTCTCTTCTTTGTCTTTAGGTCAGTTATTTTGTCGGATTGAAGAGGAACATTTATGGGAATGTAAACAACTCGGAGCATATTCTCCAACTGTTCTCCTCAACACACTGCTGTTCTTTAACACCAAGTACTTCCAACTGAAAAGTGTCAGTGACCACATGAACCTCTCCTTCACCCACATCATGAGATGTACAAAGTCTCTCAAGCATAATACAAAGCTGACCTACCTTCGATTTATCCGACCCATGTGTAGAAAAGATAAAGACATAGGTGCGTACAGTCACATTCAGTCACAGGAGCCTAGCTGGAGGCACGTGTGGATGTGTGTGTGAGGGGGGGGTTGGGGGCGGGGCAAGATTTAATGCAAAACTTTTGCTGCCAGTTGCTGAGAGCTGTAAAACATGGAATTTGCACATTTTTGGGCCCCAAAAGATTCATTTTTCTGATTGAATATTTCTTGATCTATGCCATAAATGAAGAAGCATTCAGTCAAGAAAAACCTGAAACAAACTACTGGTTGAACATGGATGAACCTAGACTCGTGCGGATGTCCGAGGTGGCCCCTTCTTGACGGTCCCATGGGCTACAGATTGGCCACTACGGCTCTAAGGTTTAGCTTCAGCTGAGTAAGCCTGGGTTTGTTTTCATGGGAAAACAGAAATCGTTGGAAACACTCAGCAAGTCAGGTAGCACTTGTGGAAAGAGGAAAGTGAGTTAATATTTCAGGTCGATGACCAAAGGTGCTGCCTGACCTGCTGAGCGTTCCCAGCGACTTCTGTTTTTATTTCAGATTTCCAGCTTCTGCAGTGTTTTGTCTTTTGTTTTCTGTAGAGTTCGATGCACTAATTACAACAGCTTGCATTTCTATAGCGCCCTTCACATGGGGTAGCGTCTCAAGAGCATTGGGTATCAAATGCAAAGGGTTATTACCTGTTGCTGTGACAACCAATGGATGTGGTGTTGACGTCTAACTTGTTTACAGATTTATGGGGAAAGAGCATGGGAATGGGGCTGATTGGGTAGCTCTTTCAAAGGCAACGGCACGATGGGCTGAATGGCCTCCTTCTGCACTGTGATATTCTATGATTCATGAAAAATAGAGGGTGCAAACAGTGAACAGTAGGTCGGGTTCGGGGGCTCAGGGACCGACCGGTTGGATTTATTATTGTTCTGTTCCTTACACAGATAAATTACAGTTTGGAAAGAGGAAACGCAGTGACGAAGAGGAGGAAGAGGACATAGGAATGTCTGAGAACACAGATAACCCAGTCCGATGTCCAGTGCGTCTCTTTGAATTCTACCTGTCTAAATGGTACGTACGCTGTAATCATTGTGTTTATCACAGCATCAAGTTCATTCTGTTTTGAAAGATGAAACTAAGAGTGGAGGGAAAGGAACACGCCTGCAGACGGTGTGCAAGCATTGTTATTAAAATGACTAAGTAAAATCAATTAATGGTCCTTGCGTTTGACATAGCTATAGTGCCTTTCATGTCGGAATGACGTCTCAGAGCACTTATAGTAATAATAATTATCGCATTTGATATAGCACCTTATCAAGTTTTTGAGACGTGTCAAAGCTCTTCACAGAATATACCGTAAAGTGAATTGACTGTATATTTGTGGGTGAAACATGGCAGCCAATTGCACGTAGCAGTGTCCCACACACAGTCGTGGATTGAAGCGACCAATTTTTTTTCTTGAGGGATTATTATCAGGCGTATGGAGTAAGGAAACTTGCCCAAGGTTTCGCCCTGCCGGGAATGGAACCCAGGTCTCTTGCTTGCGAGGCGAGTGCTCTAACCACTGAGCTACAGGACTCCACTTGTAGATGAACATCAGCCTTCCCAACTCTTCCCTTCACAAGCTGCAGATCATCCAAAACTCTGCAGCTCGTGTACTCTCGCGCACCAGGCTCCGTGACTCCATCACTCCCACCCTCGCCCGACTCCACCGGCTCCGCATCCCTCAGAAGATTGAGTTCAAGATCCTCGTTCTCACCTTTAAGGCCATCCATGGCCTCGCCCCCTCCTACCTCTCTGACCTGCTGACTCCCTACCAACCTGCCCGCTCCCTCCGTTCAGCGGGCTCTGGTCTGCTCCATGTCTCCCGCCCGACCTGCCCTACCATCGGTGGCCGGGCCTTCAGCCTCTCTGCCCCACACTCTGGAACTCCATCCCACGGTCCCTTCGCCTCGCTTCCTCCCTCACCTCCTTTAAGGCCGGTCTTAAGATCCTCCTTTTTGATCGTGCCTTCAGTCGCCCTCTCATCTCTCTGCTTTTCCTCAACCCTACCCCACCCCTCCCCCATGCTCGGGTCCTGACCCCTGACTATCCAGCACCTTGGAACGTCCTCCCGACATGAAAGGCGCTCTATAAATGCAATTGTGTTGTTGTTGTTGAACATTTTGCACACAGCAGTGTCCCACAAACACATGGAGTGTATCTAGGGGATTGTTGCCAGGTCACTGACACTGATCAGATTTATGAGGTCAAATAAAATTAAATAACCTATTTTTCCAAATTGTTGTTAAACGCTAAGAAGCTGCGTTCTCCATAAAGCTGTTGAATGCAGAAGTGAAGTGTTCCCTCGCATCTCCCTACCTCTGACCTGCTTGTCGTCCACACCTCTGCTCACCCCCTCCCTCAGCTAACATACACCTGCTGCAAATCCCCTAACCTGTGGAACTCCCCTCCTCAATCCCTTCATTCCCTCCCAGCTTTTCTATCTATAAATCCCATTGTTCAACTTTCCTATGGTCACCTCTCCCCTCCCCATTTTCCTCGGTCTCCGCAGACACAAACTTTGCAGGGCTCTGAGACCCCATTCTACGTGACTGGCATGATAGAAGTGCAAGTTGTATTTATAACTGATTTTACATTCTGGTTCCTTCCCATAGCTCCGAGAGCGTGAGGGCAAGGAGTGATATTTTCTATCTTCAGCCTGAACGATCATGTGTGCCTGACAGCCCAATGTGGTACTCCCCACTGCCCACGGACCACGCCATTCTGGATGCCATGCTGACCCGCATTCTCATGGTCAGGGAGGTTCACGAGGAGTTGGCAAAGGTCGCTCAGGGAGCCACCGCAGAGGAGGACATCTCTGAATAAACTCAACGTTTATTCACTTTTAAGCACTGAATTTCCGAATCGCACGTAACTGCGTACAGCTACAGACGTAAAATCAATAGGGTCTAATGCCTGCGGGGTCTTTGTAGGGTTGGAAGGACGTGGGGTGGGAGGGTAGACAAAAACAAACCACTGGTCAACGGAAAAAAGGAAATTAAATTGAGAAGAAACCTTTGGTGCTTTGAAATAATTAAAATTTATTAAAAAGATTTTTTAAAAAAAAAAGATAAGGACAAGCAATGTGGACTTGTTTTCCTTTCCAGGGTCATTTATTGAAAAAATTCCAATGTGAAACCTGATTTTTAAAAAAAAATACAAAATAAGTAAGATGTAGTAATTCATTTTTCATAATGGAGGAAGAAATAGATGGAATTGGGGGGTGGGGGGTACCCACAGCAAGAAGTATTTAAATGGCATTTTACCATTTTCAGTTGTTACAAGCTGGGCTTGGTGGGCACAGATGGACAGAGCGCTTAGTGAGAGGGTGTTCGGATGTTTTAATGTTAACACCTGTGAATGAAAACATAATGGTTAGTTCCTAGATTACTGTTAACTTTAAGAAAAAAAATCTTTTTTTAAAAAAAATCACACTGAACCACATCTACTAATCAATCCCTTGTTAAAAATGTCCTGTGCTCGCATTTCATTTAGGAGAACCGTGTGCTTTGCGTTAGGTGTAGATGTGCACATGAATATAAATTTGTATATTTGGAAGGTGATGGGGCAGCTATAAAGGATTGTTGTAAGTTTAGGATTCTTTCTGACATGTTTTTGTACATACATTTTAATTACATTTGTATCTTTACTGTGTATAAAAATAAGTGCACGTGTGAAGCCTGTTCAGACTTTGCATCCTGCAAACTCATTACATTTATAGAAAAAAAATGTACTTTCTGTTATATAATACAGTTTGCATTGTTAGTAAATGGGCGTGCGTGTGTGTGTGTGCGTGCGCGCGAGAGAAAGTACCTTTTATCTCTGCATTAACCGAGTAACACACTACTCATCACTTGCAGATTGTGTGTACAATAGAAACTTGAAAGTAGTTGAATACTAGAATATACCATTTTCGATTTGGTTCCAAAAAAAATAAATTTACATGAAAAATGCTTTGAATTCAAACCCATCAAGCCTTTTTCATTGTGAAGCAAAGGACAATGTTTCAACTTATTTTCTTTTGTTTTTGCTTAATGAAAGAGCCCGTACTCCACACTCCCCTTTTTTTCTCTACCCCTTTTTACTGTAAAACAATTACCATTACCAGAGACCGAGCACTAATTTTTTAGTGCTATGACAATGCACAATCCTGAGCAATTTTATGCTATAGCCTTGCACTGACTTGTGCACCATCTCCCAGTGTAACTTGTTCCCAAGCAGACTATTCATTCCCTCTTGGGGAGACCCATGGAGATCTCAGGGCATTGCTTATGGGCAATTGGTCATGTAGATGTGCCTCGCCGTGGTGTGCTGTTGTAAATGATTTCAAACAAACCATCAGCAAAACATTTGCTTGAGGCTATCATTGTCGTGTGGGTCAGTGCTGGCAGAAATCAGTGCTGGTGTTTTGCCTCCATATCAATGTTCACCTCATTTCAAATTGATCTAATTCTGTACAAAGCTTCCAGATACCTCTCCTATTAGAAGGACGCTCTATGCGTGTAAGTGGAAATATCCTGAGGAATCAATGCTTGATTTTCTATCTTTCTATTTTTTTTTAAGTTGGATATTTGGTGCAGAGTTGATGATGAGGACAGGAAATGTTCTACTTCTTGCACTCTTGAGTTGAACATTTCTCACCTTCCTTTCCCCTGATTACAACATAGGTGAGATACAAGTGAAGTGTTAGTGTCCTGAAAATGATTTCCCATCACACAACAGCCACCATTACCAGAGAGCGAGAGAGACTGAGGGCTAATTCAGTGCCATTATAATGCACAATTCTGAGCAGTTTTGTGCTGTAGGCTTGCACTGACTTGAGCCTGGATTGAGCTACCCCCAAGTCTGAATCTTGTTTAGAGTACCAGTGACGGGTCCTTTCGTCTTTTTCCCTGGGGGTGATTTTGGATGAGTAAGGAGGTACTGGCCAGGAGACGGAGAACTCCCTCCTCTTAAAAATATTATTCTGTTCTCATGGTTATCAAATATAGATTTGAAACAACCTTTATCCTATGGTCCAGTCATTAAACTCCATATCCAATGCCACAGATCAGTCCTTCACTCTATACTTGACACAAAGCCCTCCACTCCTGAAAGTCAGACCGAGTTTATTTTACTGTAGTAACTGTTGATGCTGCTCAACACTGGATGATGTTTTTGCCTGGGAAAAGGCTGCCTCACCACACTGACCAGGCTTCAAGTTAGATTTGCCCAAAGACTGTTTTTTCAGTAAAAGTAGAAGCATTTTTTCCAAAACATTGTTTATTATTTCAGCCTGAAGCCCTCTGCAAGCTGCCAGAGGTTAGTCCTGGTCAGAACTCGTTTAAAAAAATCAACTCATAAAGAATGACCTTTCATGTTTGATGGACAATTTGTTATGTTAAACGTGCACTCATCAACAAGGAAATTCATATTAAGAATGGTGGGAAATAGTTGTGGAGCCAGTTAGTGGGAGAGTTTACTGCTAACATTGAATTCTGCCAGGGAGGAATATTGTTTTGGCTGTGAGTATCCTTCACAAAATATACAGGAGGAAGGTAGCAGTGAGCTAAAGGATAGTATTTCTTGTATTCAATCCTTGCATTGAAACATCTCAAAGCACTTCAAAGGATAAGTGTTGTGATTATTTTGAACATGGCAGCTGATTTGCATTTAAACAGACATAAAGCAATGATCAAAGTATTTGGGGGATTGTTGACCAGGACACCAGGAGAAACTACTCTCTTTTTCGAATAGTGTCATTCATTCCTTACATCACACCTGAACAGTCAGATAAATGGGACCTCAGCAGGCTGAGACTATTATAATAATAGTAATAATAATCCTTGCATTTGATATAGCGCCTTATCACGTTGTCAAGACATCTCATTGTGCTTCACGGTATAGTGTAAAGTGTATTTTGTGGGGAAAACAGCAGTTAGTTTGTACGCACCGCTGTCTCACAAAACAGCCATGAAGGAAATCACCAATTTTATTGGGGGATTAAATAAATCCCCCTCCTGTTGGCCAGGAGTATGAGTACAAAATAGTTGAAAGATGATTGATCAGAATGTGATTATTCGACAATACACACCAATGCATCAGACACTATCCGTTTCATTTGGTGTTTAAAAATCTGTTGAGAAATAATTCTCCGTCCACACCCAGATAACTGACTGCTGATATAATCTGTGGGCTGGGTAGACTTGGATCGGAAGCTCCAATGATGGATTAGCCTAAATACTGTTACGCTGTTTGAAAATTGACATAACCAAAGAAAATGAGTTTCCCACATTTGCACATGTGAAATGTATTTTCTAAATGTTAATTGCCAGTGAATTTAACCCACAAAGTGATCCCACATGAAAGGAGCTGTTTCAAATACAGTGAATATTTATCTCTCCTGCTCAATTTCAGAGATAATCCACTCTCTTGCACACCTATCTGTCTGTCTGTTTCTTCCTCTCTCTCTCACTCTGACTCTGTCTCTCGCTTCCATGTACATGTCTCTCACATTCTCTTTTTGCACATTTGCTGTTTGCTTTATTAATTTGCCTGACGAATAAAAGCCAACACAAACAGCTGGAGATGGATGTGGAAGTGATGGAACTGCCATTAGCAAATCTGTAGTTTTCATAACCCTGAGCAGCCTTGGTATTGTTTTCTCATACATTTTACTGATTAAAAAGTGGCACAGTGAGAAGGCTGTAGAGAACAACGGTCAGCAGACTGCTGTTTCCAAGAATACTGTAAAACACACAAGCCTAGTTGGTAATAATAATAATAATAATTCCTCCTTAATGAGTAAATACTAATTGTTGGTCACCTATAATTAATTGGTTGTGATGGCACGCTTTGAAACAGGCTGCAATTACTGCAAATGATTTATCAATACAACTCATGATTTAAGACAACTTCATTAACTAAGGCACCAGGCATTTCCTGCAGGCGAAGCCACTTCCGTTGAAACTGACAAGTGTTCTGAGTTGCCCTTTGTAATCTGCCCCTCTGATAAGTTTATCACAACAAACATTTCCTGTTTACTGATCGCATTCATCATCTAAGAAGTGTTTTGAGTGCCACAGGTAATTAGCTAAAATAATCTTCTATTTTAATTTAAATTATGTTTGATCAGAGACATCAATGCACAAGCCGTCACACGCAAACCATGCATCTTTCAGATAATTTTTTTTGGGTTGCGTAGGGTATTTGGATGTGTATCAGGAATGTTCTGTGATTAAAGGGATTGCTGTTGCCATGTTAGGGAGGATTTAGACTCCTTTCGTAATAATCATAAATAAAAATAATAATCCTTGCACAAAACGCAAAATACTGCAGATGCTGGAATCTGAAACAAAAACAGAGAGAGCTGGGAACACTCAGCAGGTCAGGCAGCATCCATGGAGAAAGGAAAGGTCCACGTGGACCCGAAACGTTGACTCACTTTCCTTTCTCCATAGATGCTGCCTGACCTGCTGAGTGTTCCCAGCTCTCTCTGTTTTAATAATCCTTGCATTTGATACAGCGCTTTTCACGTCTTCTCGACTTTTCAAAGCGCTTCACAGAATATGCTGTAAAGTGAATTGACTGTATATTTGTGGGCGAACGCGGCAGCCGATTGCGCACAGCAATGTCCCACAAACAGTCGGGGATTGAAAATGACCAATTTATTATTGTTTTTGGTTTTGGAGGGATTATTATTAGGCTCTGTGTGGAGTAAGGAAACTTGCCCAAGGTTTCGCCCTCTGCCTGGAGTTGAACTCAGGTCTCTCGCTTGCAAAGCGAGTGCTCTAACCACTGAGCTGCAAGACTCCATAACCTACAAAACCCTGGTAACTAGTGGCAACACAATTCTGCACAGCAACATCCCACAAACAGCCACTGTGACTCAGATTGTTTGCATCCCATGAGCAGAAAATAGGTAATTCGTTAGCTTCTGCTCACAGGACGGCATTTTTGAAAACATGCCGGTAAATGCCGTTACCCCGAGCCCAAAATTACTCTTCGCTGGACCAGATCTACGCCCCCCGGGGTTTCAGTGTAACCTGCATTTACACAGCGTCCGGCACACAGGATAGCGACTCGGGAACCCTGCACATAGGGCAGTGGAAGAGGTAGATTGTAAAGTAGGATGTAACAACAGATAATGGGGGAGAAAGGTGGAGGGATTGAGACACGGAAGTAGTCGTTGGTGTTGTTATAGCGCTCACCTGGGAGCAACCCGTCACTTCCTTACTGTTGGATTTGGCTGTGCTTTAGGTCAACGTGGGCCTACAAGCGGCCCCCGGGCCACAACTGGCCCCCGGCGGATGATTTTGGCTGGCCTACAAACCATTTCTGGCAGAGGAATCCCGCTCCGCCCCTCCCCGGCACGTTTTGTGCTGACTCGAGCCTCGTGCAGCGGGTGAGACTCAGGAACCAGCAGCAGCAGCAGGAGCAGACAGAGGAGTATTTCACAATTCTAAAACAACACAACTATGATTCTCAGTAGGAAACTCAAGATAGATATAGAAAAAAGAGGATTTCAGCGTGAGTGGGAAGTGGACAACTTATTTATTGAAAGTAATGGAAAAACCCAGTGCCTTGTTTGCCTGCACGTCATATCTGTGTTGAATAATTTCAGAGTTAGTTTTGCAATTATGGATTCATCTGTTCTGGTTTTGTTGAACATTCTTTGTCGGGGCCTCCATATGCTGGGTTGATATCTTGTGTTTTGAGTTTAATACATCAAAAAAAGATGCATAAACCGTATTTCCACTTGGGATGATTATTATTAAGTAATAGTCACACAAATCAAAACTTAGGATTTCTGTACGATTCTTTTATGTCTCTGGAAGGGAAAAACAATAATATTGATTATGCAGCCATGGATGTTTCTCAAAGGTGGCATCCGGCCCTCGACACCCAAAAGGTTGGATCTCCCGCTTTAGATTATCTCCCCACCTCCCCCTCCCCCGTGGTATATCCCTTTAAATCATTACCGAGCTTCATGCTTGAATTTAATTGAGAAACTGAGGTGACCCTGCAGGGTGCCAACACATGTAACTTTGTTGGTGGTGTTGTTATATGTGTACAGAGCCTTTCACGTCAGGAGGACGTCCCAAGGTGCTGGACATTCAAGGTTTTGGACCTGAGCTGAGGGTCAGGATCGGGGAAGGTGGAGGGCAGGAGAGGAAGGAAGGTGATCGAAGGCACGATCGAAGAGGAGGGGCTTGAGATGTGTCTTGGAGGTAAGGGAGGGGGCGAGGCAGAGGGACTGCGGGATGGAGTTCCAGATGGTGGGGGCAGAGTGGCTGATGGTGGGGCGGGTGAGATGGGGGACGTGAAGCAGGCTGGAGCCCGCTGAGCGGAGGGTGCAGGTAGGTTGGTAGGGGCTTATGAGGTTGCAGAGGTCGGGGGGAGCAAGTCCATGGAGGGCTTTGAAAGTGAGGACCAGGATCTTGAACTGTATCCTCTGTGTGATGGGAAGCCAGTGGAATTGGGCGAGGATGGGGGTGATGGGGTCATGGAGCCTGGTGCGGGAGAGGACACGAGCTACAGAATTCTGGATGATCTGTAGCCTATGGAGGGAGGAGTTGGGGAGGCCAACAAGCAGGCAGTTTGTGTAATCGAGCCTCGATGTTATGAATGCATGTATGAGATGTCTAGGCAGGCTGCGGTGTGAGACAGTGGTGGAGATATAAAAGAACAGGAGAGAAGAAAAAAGGGACTTTAAATCCATTTAATGAACACAAAAAATTGAACTATACCAGCTCATATCACAGAGGTTCTTCCCAGTTCAAGGTGAGGTTACACATGGAGACCAGTCTGGGTGTAATGCTCTCTGAGGTCCAAGCCATCCAGATTTGCTGTCTGCCATTATCATTAATAATAATCCTTAACACAGAGTGAAGTACAAGACAATTGATCACAACACTTTCATGGATCCAAACAATATGCCTGAACGGGGGCACAACCCAGTGTTTACTGGGGCGTTGGCATTCAGCACAGGGCACCACCCTACACATTGACAATCGACCTTCTGAGTGTTTAAGATGATAAACAATAATATTTGATGGCTCTGATTACAGGGTGGAAGAGGAATGCACAGATGTGGTTCTTGTGTCTACTGTCATGGGGAACACTCGATACCAAATCACATTCAGAATTTTTCGGATCTATTTCCTCTTTTGTCTCCAAACTCTGCTCATTCCCGTCCCTGCATAAACCTCTGCACAGCACCGAGATTGCTCTAGTCAGAGTCACCAATGACATTCTCTCCATCTGTGATCAGAGCTCTCTTTGCCTCCTCATCCTCCATCTATTCCTCCTCCACACTTTTGACCTTGTCTCCCCCTCTTCTCTCACTTCCATCATTTCCTAAATGAAGCCCACCACCTGCTCCTTTGACCCCATCCCTGCCCTTCTTCTCACCTCCCAGCTCCACCTCCTCACTCCCATTTTAACAGACATTGTGAACCTCTCACTGTCTACTGGCACCTTAAAAACAGCCATCATCACCCCAACCACAAATCTCTGTTCTCCAACTACTGTCCATCTATAACCTTTCTTTTTGTTTACCCAGTAGAGTAGGAACCCAGTTGTTAAGTCGACTGGGGAATCGCTTTTCCAGGGGGTAATTATCCCTTCAAAATAAATGAATAAATAATTTGGTCATTCAAACTACAACTGTTTGTGGGACATTGCTGTGCGCAATTGGCTGCCGGGTTTCGCCCACAAAATATACAGTCAATTCACTTTACAGTATATTCTGTGAAACGCTTTGAGATGTTTCAAAATGTGATCAGGCGCTATATCAAAATGTAAGGATTATTATTATTTCTCTCCAAGGTCCACTTCTCTCTTTCCTCTCCCATCGCTCCCTGTATGAACCTCTTCAATCGGGTTTCTGTGCTGCCCGTAGTACAGAGACAGCCTTGGTAAAACTTACAAATTACTCGTCCGCCTTGTCCTCTTTACCGCCTTTGATACTGCCTTTCCGCTCAGCTCCACCTTCATGGTTCTGTCCTTGCCCGACTTCAACCTTACCTTTCCCACCAGCTCCACTTTGAATTGACTAACAGCTTCTCCTCCAGCCCCCAGCACCGTCATGTTCAGTGTTACCTAGGGCTCTGTCCTCAGTCCTCTCCTCTTTAATATCTACATGCTTCTGCTTGGTGATATCATCTGCAGGCATGGGGTTAACTTCCACATGACACCCAACTCTATCTCTCTGCCTCCACCCTCGATTCCAGGACCACTGCTGCTCTGGTGGATTGTCTATCAGACATCAGGTCCTGGATGAGAGCTAACTTTGTCCAGTTGATTGGCTCCCTTCAGCACCTTCTCACCTCAATCTGCATGGATGCACACTCCACCTCACGGAGCCAAGGTGGACCCTCGATGTCTTGTTCAACATCAAGTGCCGTTTAAACCCTACACCCTGATCCTTTCAGCTTCCCCCACCTCTACAACATAGTTCCCCTCGACCACTATTTTTCCCGTTTATCCATGCTTTTATACAGGCTTGACTAGACTAACTCTCTCCTCACTGGACTTCCCAACTTTTTCCTCCGCAAGAACTCAGATCTCTGCAGCTCACGTCCTCTCCCACACCAGGCTCCACAAGCCTATCACACTATCACTCCCATCCTCGCCCGGCTCCACTGGCTCCCATTCCCCCAGTGGATTGAGTTCAAGATCCTCGTACTCAGTTTTAAATCTCTCCGCAGTTTTGCCCCAACCTACCCCTCTGACCTTCTAAGATCCTTCCAAACCCGCCTCTGCACTCAGCAATCACTAGGCTGCTTTACGTCCCCATCCCTGCTCAACTCACAGTTGATGGTGGGGCCTTTAGCCCTTTCTACCCCACCCATCCTGAATCCAAACCCCAGCTTGGGTGCAAACTCTTGACTGTCCATCACCTTGGGATGTCCTCCCGACATAAAAGGCACTTTGTAAATGTAATTGTTGTCATTGTGATAAATAATGCCAGCCTGGTAGCACCCTCGTCTTACCCGAGTTAGAAGGTTTTGGGTTCAAGGGTCAGCATAGACGGTGAGCCGTGAATTACAGCAGGAACAGTGCTGTTCCTCTCCACTGTGGGGGTGGGAATCTGCCATTGGAATACATCAGTCACAGTGCACTCCTCAAAGGTTCAGCATTAAATCTTTTGACTCGTACTTTCTTAGCGAATTTTCAAATTTGTAATTTTTATACCGTATTAGAATAAAGACTGGATAATAATTTTGAGATTATTATTATTTTACAATGTAAAGATTAATGCAGTGCCAATTCTTAGGGCTTGTTCCCCATTTGTGTTGTGTTCCTGATCTCAGTGGGAGTTTCAGGAGAGGCTCTGCATTGACCTCAGGGAAAAATCAGTCGTTAATTATGCTCTTGATGACAGGGAAGTGCGTGTGAATGGAGATCAAGGGAAGCATTTGACTGGTTGCGATACACCCATTGTCACACATTGCCTCACTTACTAGCGAAACTTGCCCACGAAGAACATTAACTTGGGCAAGTTACCAGGCTGGAGAGGGTGAAAGAGAAACTAAAAAGAGACAAACCTCGAATCTTGTTGACATCTATTGTGAACAACTGCGAAGGGTTAAGAACGTCAAACAGGAAAGCTTGGAGCAGGACTTCTGCTTGGACAGGACAGCGCACAGTCTCCTGAGGTCGTGGGCATTGTGCGGAGAGCTGGGACCGAAATAGCTCTGAGAGATCGCAGCTGCCGATATCAAATAGTCACAACAATTTCATAAATTAAAACAAAAAAGCCTTGTGTGAACGGTTTGATAATGGCTAACGTTCCCAGGCATTGTTTCCATCACAGACTTTCAAGAAAAGAGCCACTTGGAAACAATTAATTGAAGGAGTGTTGTGTCCGGCGTCTGTCTATGTACAGCCAAAGCCAAAACAGCCGCTGTACAATCTACATTCGCTCTTATCGTAATAATAATAATCCTTACATTTCCTATCTAACCTTTCATGTCAGGGAGCTGCTTTAAAGTGCTTCACAGGATCTACTGTACATTGTAGTGACCCTGTTATTTTGTGGGTGAACGTGACAGCTAAATAATATTAATAATCCTTGCATTTGATATAACAATAATTTGCACTTATATAGTGCCCTCGTGGCAGAGCCTGCCTCCCAGCCGGGGTGGGCTGGCCATAGGCACGGTCGAAGAGGGAAGTCTTCAGGCAAGACTTGAAAAAGGGGAGAGAGGGAGCACGACGAAGGGATTGAGGGTAGAGAGGGGCCAAAGAATGATATAGTGCCCTATCATTGTGAAGTCCTGTAGCTCAGTGGTTAGAGCACTCGCTTTGCCAGTGAGAGACCTGAGTTCAATTCCAGGCAGAGGGCGAAACCTTGGGCAAGTTTCCTTACTCCACACAGAGCCTAATAATATTCCCTCCAAAACCAAAAACAATAATAAATTGGTCATTTTCAATCTACGACTGTTTGTGGGACATTGCTGTGCGCAATTGGCTGCCGTGTTCGCCCACAAATATACAGTCAATTCACTTTACAGTGTGTTCAGTGAAGCGCTTTGGGACGTCCTCCCGACGTGAAAAGCGCTATATCAAATGCAAGGATTATTATTATTATTATTATCATGTCTTCGAGACGTCTCAAATTGCTTCACAGACTATACTGTAAAGCGAATTGACTGTATATTTTGTGGGCGAAACGCAGCAGCCAATTGCGCACAGCAGCGTCCCACAAACAGTCGTGGATTGGGTGACCAGTCATATCCCCCCCAGCACAGGATTGTCAAGCCGGCTAATACTATATTCATTCACAGTCCTGATGTGCTCAGTGCTGGGCAGTGCTGCAGTGTCAGAGGTACTGCCTTTTGGAGCAAATATTAAACCAGCATCTGCCCATTTTCAGGTGGGCAACATTAAACATTTCACAAAAGTATTTGGTAAGAGAAGAGAGTTTCTCCCGCCATCTAGATTTATGGGACCTTCACTTCATTGGTTGTTGACTCCTTGCTTGTCGGCCTCCCCAACTCCTCCCTCCACAGGCTGCAGATCATCCAGAACTCTGCAGCCCATGTCCTCTCCCGCATCAAACTCCGTGACCTTATCAACCCCATCGTTGCCCGACTCCACTGGCTTCCCATCACGCAGATGGATCCTGGTCCTAACCTTCAAAGCCTTCCATGGCCTTGCTCCCACTTACCTGTCTGCTCCCTCCGCTCAGCGACCTCTGATCTGTGTCACATCCCCCGCCTTGTCCACTCCACCATTGGTGGGCGGACCTTCAGCCCCTCTGCCCCACCCTCTGGAACTCCATCCCACAGTCCCTCCACTTTGCACCCTCCCTTGTCTACTTCAAGACCAGTCTCAAGACCCTCCTCTTTGACCGTGCTTTCAGTCACCCTCCTACTCCTACCCTCCCCACCCTCCACCGCTCATGATCCCAACTACCAGCTCAGGTGTGGTTCCCTGACTGTCCAGGGATGTCCTCCTGAAGTGAAAGGCGCCATACAAACGTAATTTGCTGTTGTTTGTGGACCTTGCTGGTGCAAATGGTTGATGTGTTCACTTACAAAAATAGTCACTGTATTTGACAGTAATTACTTGAAATATTTTGATATAATAATATAATATGATATCAATGCGGAAAACATCATTTCTGTGTTTTTTCGACTGGAGGCAAGTATCGTTTGTATCAATGATTCTGGTACTTTTTCCACAAACATTCCGATTCCGCTGTAAACATAGTCTTCAGTTCAGATGTGGACACATTTAGGTTTGGTGTTTTAGTTGCTGTTTTATGCTGTTTTATACATGGCCTGTTATTGTTCCTGGGAGCGGGCTTTGTTTTAATGGGAAATATTCCATTTCCTAACCTTGTCTGTCCAAACTCTGCCATTTCCCCAGTAACACTGGGCCGGGCTTTCACAGAGCTGCTCACTGCTCTGAAACAACTGAGTCAAAGATTAGGGCAGGAACCACAAAACATGTTCCAGTTCCAGCAATGTTTACACAACTTTACAGAGTAAATATTGTGAGAGTGGAGAATAACTGGAGCAGCACAACTGATCCCCATCACAGCACAACATAGCACCTTGTGCCACAGTCTGTCTGTCTGTCTGTCTGTTGTTTCTGATGCCCGTTCCATTGGAACCGATTCACCTCATTCTCTTATAAGACGAGAGACTTTTTAAAACAAAATCAGACCATTGGTCCATCAGCCATTCTCCTTCCATAGTCCAGTCAAAGCCTAACTTACGCTCGACTTCATGGCCCCCAGTCTATTGTCTGGTTAGAGCTCTGCACAGACAGTGCCTGAGCCTCCTCATAGCCAGCTCCAGAGCAACACTGCGGGAGAGAGGGCCGGTGTCAGAACAACTGACTTCACAGAGAGAAACAAGAGAATGAAAAAAGATTTTTAAAGAAGATATAAAAGAAAAAGTAGGGCAGATAGTACCTGAAGCGAGAGACTTCACAAGAGGTGTGTGAATGAATGTGTGTGTGTGTGTGAAGGTGTGTGTGTTTGGGGCGGGGTGGGGGGGGGTGGAGGATGCTGATTTGGGGGATAGTTTTGCTCCATGTATGGAATCCATTGGGTTGCGTCATCCTCTGTTCCACCTTGTTCATCACGTGTGATCAGTTTGCAGCTCTCCCACCTTTAGCTCCTGAAGAGCTAAATTATAAATAGAGAACAGAATTCTAGATGTAATAATATATCTTTCGTAAGTGCTCGGTGACAAATTCAGGAAATGCATGTTATATGGAGCAGAACAGCCCAGAGCAAGCAGTGAATACAAGGTACATATGGGCCAGAGCTCCTCCTCCGCTCCCAATCCTTACGTTTGGTCCAGCACGTTTCACATCAGGAGGACGTCCCAAAGAGCTTCACACGATACAGTCAAACCTGTCTTCAACAGCCACTGGGCCACCATGGTCTTTATATAAGGGTGGCCTCTCAATAAGGGTTCATTGGTGTGTTTTCTACCTGTGTCCAGATTGATCTAGGGTGCTTGTTAAGAAGGGGTGGCTGCTGAATGGAGGTGGTTTGCTTGAACAGGTTTAACTGTAAAGTGTAGTAACTGTGTATTTTGTAGGCTAACACGTGAGCCAATTTGCGCACAACAATGTCCCACAAACAGCCGTGAAGTGAATGTCCAATTTTATTTGGAGATTGTTGTCCAGGACACCAGAAGAAACTTGTTTCTATTTTCAAATAGTGTCGTGGGATCTTTACCATCCACCTGAACAGGCTTGGTTTAACATCTCATCCGAAGAATGGCACCTGGACACAGACACTGCCAGACCCACACCATCTGTGCTGTGTGACTGCTCACATCCTGTTAGCCACAGGCAGGATACAGCCTGTGCCTGTTCTATCCCCGGCCTCCCAGTGCAGCGCAGCCCAGCCCAGCGCAACCCAGCGCAACCCAGCCCAGCGCAATCCAGCCCAGAGCAGCGCATCTTAGCGCAGTTCAGCTTAGTGTAGCCCAGCGCAGCCCAGTGCAGCGCATCCCAGCCTAGCGCATCCCAGCCCAGCCCAGCCCAGCGCAACCCAGCGCAACCCAGCCCAGTGCAGCGCAGCGCATCTTAGCGCAGTTCAGCTTAGCGTAGCCCAGCGCAGCCCAGTGCAGCGCAACCCAGCCCAGCGCAGGTGGATGGAGGCTACAAAGCAGTAGCGCAAGGGAGAAGGAGGAAAAAGGAAAAAAAACAAATCAACAGCAAATGTTGGGGGAGTTTTCAGCCATTCCGCCCCCACTCTCTGCATCTCCATCTCGGACCTTCAGCCCTTCATTCATCGCCTTCTTCCTTACCTTTCAAGCCTGCATTGACTCAGCTCTCTGCCTGCACTTTAATTCATTTTGTCCCTCTCCCCCCATCCCCTACCACCCCCCAACTCCTCCCACCCCCAACCTTGGGTGCCCACCAGCTGTGGGAAGCTATTTGAGAAATCCTTCTGACGTGGAAGATGCTGTGTAACTATAAATTTACTATATTAAAATAGATTTTAAACTGTTCAAATACCTCAGTAATAACAGGCACTGTCTGATAGTCAACTCGTTTTAACTCTTTAACATTTTCTTATCAATTACACTCACAAAATTGACGTCTCAGCCCTCAGCGTGAGCAGAGACTGAGCAAGCTAACCCTACAGAATGAGAACATTACCTATGGCTCAGTCAGTAGCACTCTTGCCTCTTCAAGTAAGAAGATTGTGGGTCCAAGCCCCCACGTCAGGACTTTTGGAGAAGATGGAGCTCATATGGTCTATGGTGACGCTCCAGTGCAGTGGTGGGAGGAGCGCTACATTGTTGGAGGTGCCGTCTGCCTCTTCAGGTGAAAGTTAAAGATCCTGTGACACTTTTCGAAAAGAGAAGGGAGTTTCTCTCTCCCGGTGTCCTGGCCAACATTCCCCCAAATAAAATTGGTAACTCACTTCATGGCTTTTGGTGGGACACTACTGTGCGCATTTTGGCTGCCGCGTTTCACCCCACAAATTATACAGTCACTTCACTTTACAGTATATTCTGTGAAGTGCTTTGAGGCATCTGAACAACGTGATAAAATAATTATCTCTGTCCACACTCTCATTCATCTTTCCCCATCTGGGTCCCAGACACACCTTTTCTCTCTCTGGTCTGCCTGTTTTGTTATAATTTCCATCCCCCCACCAACCCCCCACCCATTTGTTTTGCATTATTAACACCTATTTAACCCATCATCATCCTCTGTCCTCTCCCAATTTTCTCCTTTGTCTTCCATGCGCTGCCTCCTCCCTCTCTGTTAGCCCTTAAAAGCCTCTCCCTCCCAACTTGCCCCACTTCTGACGAAGGGTCGTGGACCTGAAACATTGACTCACTTTCCTTTCTCCATAGATGCTGCCTGACCTGCTGAGTGTTCCCAGTGACTTCTATTTTTGTTTTCAGATTTCCAGCAACTGCAGTATTTTGTGTTTTGTGATAAAATAATTCTTGCATTTCATATAGTGCCTTATTTCATCTTCGAGACATCCCAAAACGCTTCACAGAATATACTCTAAAGACTGTATTTTTGTGGGCGAAACGTGGCAGCCAATTGTGCACAGATAAGGGGCTATATCAAATGCAAGGATTATTATTATTATTATTATTTGCTAAGTTTCTCCCAATGTCCTGGTCAATGGTCCCCAAATAAAATCAATCATTCATTCTATGGCGGTGTAGGACATTGCTGTGCCCAAATTGGTTGCTGTGTCATCCAGATCATACAACGGTGGCCCTATGCAGTGAATCCTGTGACTGTACGGATGATGATTATATGAAAGCTAAGCCACCCTGGAGGAGCTTGAAGTCAGTAGCCTGATGTCAGGTGGTCAGTGATGAGTTATCAGATTCCATGGCTTTGCTCTAATGCCCTCAATTCTGTAATTGTAATAATAATAGTTATTGTAAACACTCTCTTAAATCACATATTCTCTGTGATTAGATTACGTTCTGGTGAAGTCTCACAGGTATTCAACGCACTGAAACATCTGACTAGACAGCAGAAAGCCTGTGGCTGACTCCAGTTTTCTGTACTGCTCGGAAAACTCAACTAACACATGCTCAGAGTTACACAGAGCGATATGCCAAGGAATCAGTTCATTTAGCCCCACTTGTCTGCGTTGGTCCATGCCTTTGTCCATAAAACCCAAATCATTCAGAACTCTGCCGCCTGCATTCTCACCCGCACCAAACTCCGCTCCCCGATCCCCCCAGTCCTGGCCCTCCCCTCCACCCCCACACCCAAACCCCACTCCCCGATCCCCCCAGTCCTGGCCAGACTGCACTGGTTGCCTGTCCCAGAGAGGATTGATTTCAAGATCCTCAGCCTTGTATTCAAGTCCCTGCACTCCTCTGCACCCCCCAACCTCTCTGACCTCCTCTCTCCTCAAAACAGTACCCATTGACTTCGTTCCTCCGGGTATGGCCTCCTCCTCGTCCCCCGAGTCCTCCGCTCCACCCTCGCGGCCGTGTCTTCAGCCACTATGCCCCGAGGCTCTGGAACTCCCTTCCTCACTCCCTTTGTCTCGTTCCCTCCATTCCCATTTTCAGGTCTCTGCTGAAGACCTTTCTTTTCGGCCGCGCCTTTGGTCACCTTCCCCGCCCTCCCCCTGGCCCCTCCCCCGGCCCCTCCCCGCCCCTGCCCCCTCCCCATCCCCTCCCCTAGCCCCTCCCCATCCCCTCCCCTAGCCCTCCCCCTGGCCCATCCCCCCTGGTCCCTCCCCCTCCCCCTGGCTCGGTTCCGGGATCCGTTACTGTAAAGTGCTCTGAGACGCCGTCCGGCGTAGAGGGCACTATATACATCCAAGTTGTTGTTGTTGTTGGTGTTTATCCCCCAAACAAGCCTGTGTCCTGTAGCTCAGTGGTTAGCACTCGCCTCGCAAGCGAGAGACCTGGGTTCGATTCCTGGCCGGGCAAAACCTTGGGCAAGTTTCCTCATTCCACACGTCTGATAATAATCCCTCAAGAAAACCCCAAAAAATCAATAACAATTTGGTCACCCAATCCATGACTGTTTGTGGGACGCTGCTGTGTGCAATTGACTGCTGCGTTTCACCCACAAAATATACAGTGAATTCACTTTACAGTACATTATGTGAAGCGCTTTGAGACGTCTCAAAGACGTGATAAGGCTTTATATCAAATGCGAGGATTATTATTTTTTATTGTCAGCCTCCATGTCTCCTGCCCTCTATTCGCTTCTTCCTCAATGCAGACACTTGAACCTTTAAATCTTTTGTGTGTGTAAACATGAGCCATCAGATCTGGGTAAAGCCAACCAGAATGGCTTGAGGAAGACTTAGACCAGAATCAGGCTGTTATAGGAACAGGAGGAAGTGCCCAGTCAGCCATGAGCCTGGCTCTAAACTACATCTCAACTGAGAGCCGAGCAGTGACTGGTTCTCTTGCTGTGGACAGTTGAGGGGACATAAAGGCTGTTGGTGTGTTTACGTGAAGCGCAGTGTCAGTGTTGAGGGACAGTTGTTATTGGGAGACTCTGAGTTCAACAACAACAATAACTTGCATTTATATAGCACCTCTCACGCAGGGTAGCTAGCGTCTCAGAGCGCTTGTTCACACAGCAGCTGACAGTCCTGGGAAAGTGACACCGAGTGTGTTCTCTGGTCCGACCCTTCCCCCAGCAACATGTCACCACTTGTCAGAGAAGCCAGTCACAGCTTGTCACAAACCCAAGGCAGACAAGGAGCGCACGGGCTGAGCTTAAAAATAAATTGGGGCATTCGAAAGCAAGGAAGTGCACATCAAGTCAGCTCACAATCTCAGGATACAGGAAGCTATTGGGGCTATTGAGAGGCACTTCCTCTCCGAGTGAACATTCACACACTCTTAATGCGACTCATTTCTGTCTGGTTACAAAGCCACTGTGTGTGTGTTCGGGCCTCGCCATTGTCCATAAGCTGCAGGGTGGACAATGGCGGTGTGGGCGGTGTGAGCCGGCGGAGGGAAGTTTCTCGTTGCTGAGACATTGTACATTGGGAGTGACTAATACTTGAGAAGAAAGGGGAACAATTTATCATTGCTGTATTTGGGTTCAACACCTTATCTCAACGAGGCTGAGATGGGCCATCCACACGGCTTAAATTACAGGCGAGAATGCCATCAGCCAGTGCGAAGGCTCCCGAAACACTAAGACATTTTGTTGAAGCTCAAATGACTTATCTCGGAGTCTAGTTCTTAATGTGATGAGGATTTTGATCGCTGTGAAATTATTTTGACACACGTCAGAGAATTCACTGCAAAGACAGTACAGCTGTGCCACATGTACTTTAAAAGACCTGAATTCAACATCTCTGAGTAATTCAACTACAATAATAAGTTATGTTTCGGCCATAAAACATATCCAGTCAATTCACTTTACAGTATATGCTGTGAAGCGCTTTGAGACATCTCGAAGACGTGACTATATCAAATGCAAGAATTATTATTATTATGTTAGCTAACACGATGAACTTTCTCCCTCTCTTTTGCTCTCTCTTGTCAGTCGTTAGTTTATTCATTAATCAGGTTGAGTTGTGTTCAGATTTAGCTCCAGGTCCAGGGTGATTGTTTAAGGGCTGATCCTGAGGCAGAGTTGGAACATGGGAAGATGTCTCACGTTCACAGGCCTGCGCTGCACATCAGACCACCCGCTGGGAGGCCCGCTCTCGCCCACATGTGGACACTTGGATTTTAATTGAAGGTGATGATGGAAGCAGGGCCAGATCTCTCCAAGCGTGTGTCCTTCAGGCTGTCCAGGCTGCCAAGCCAGCTGTGCTTCCCTCTCCTCCCCAAACATCCCTCCGTGGGATATCAGAAGCCACCTGATAAACAGCACTCAGCCTTGGTTCTGCCGTGTAAAACACTGCGAAGCTCATTAGCACCCTGTAAACTTCACAGCCGCACAAAGAGCAACCTTCACACATTCTGACTTTAAATGTTGCTTTTTCTGATCAGATATTTGGGAACAATCCAGATATCCCAAGGTTTGAGGGACAGGATTATTGGTTTATTTGATAGAGAATGCAGAACAAGAACGTGCTGGATAAGTTTGAAAATATTAATATAAAGAAGGAACAATCTGTACAAACACACTCGGCAGAATTCTCATTTGTTCTATGTCTATTCCAGTTCCATTTATCATAATGTGGATAAAACAGAAACATGAAACATTTTGTTCAATTAATCACACAAGATTCAAAACCTTCACAGAACTTTCACACACTGTGAGCTGGAAGAAAAGTTAGAAGAGAGTAAAAGAAAAGCCAAGTAGGTAGAAAATTGTAATAAATACAATAATAATAATAACAACTTGCATCTATATAGTGCCCCTCAGGCAGGGTAGTTCCAGAACATTTGTAATAATAATAATAGTTTGCGTGTAGACAGCACTTTTCACGTAGAAAATAAATGTTTCCAAGCACTTTACAATGTATAATTGATTAGAAATGAAGTGACTGGTGTTAGACTGGGACAAAAACATTTTATTTTTTAGTAAAACTACAATGGAAAACTCAGCTTCTGAACATGGCTGCCGTGTTCACCTACAAAACACTCACTCCACTCCACAGTAAAACATTGTGAAGCACTTTGAGAACCTCAATGAGGTGATATCAAACCCAAGGATTATTATTATTG
Organism: Callorhinchus milii; assembly: GCF_018977255.1. Lineage (NCBI taxonomy): Eukaryota > Metazoa > Chordata > Chondrichthyes > Chimaeriformes > Callorhinchidae > Callorhinchus > Callorhinchus milii. Next base: position 21,095,610 of record NW_024704751.1, on the reverse strand, counting down.
TTATTTTTAGTGTACTGTTGCTGTGTAAAGAGAAATCAATGCCCTGTGATTGGTTTGTGTAGCCTGAGGGCACCGTAAGGAGGTTTTTGTTCCTGGATTACATTTTGTTGTTTTTTGCTGTAATCCAGACAATTACCACACAAGTCTAAGATCTTTGAGTAATTCCACTACAATAATAAATTATGTTAACTAACATAGTAACTTTCTCCCTCTCTCTTTTTCTCTTGTTATTCATCAGTTTATTATTTCAGTGACTGGGAGCCCGAGTCAGATGCTTGTTCAAGGCTCACGCTCCTTCGACCTTCCCTGTTTTCCCCAGGGGACATGCCTCCACTCACAGCCCTCCTCCCCCCACTCCCACCGGGGACACATATACTCAGCTCCTGTCACTGGGAACTGACAAACCACTTCATTGCCAAAGCCTCACATTCGCCTTCAAAAACACAGTCACTATAGTTCTCAGGTTGTTTTCCTGACTGGAGGGAAGTGTACAGTGGTGTCCCCCAGGGGTCGGTATTGGGACCACTGCTGTTTGTGATCTATATAAATGACCTGAACTTGGGTACAGGGAGTACAATTCCCAAGTTTGCAGATGATATTAAGCTGGAAAAGTAGTAAACAGTGAGGGCAGTAGCAGACGGCAAATGGACATAGACAGACTGGTAACGTGGGCAGACACGTGGCAGATGAAGTTTAATGTGGAGAACTATGAAGTGATGCATTTTGTGAGGAAGAATGAGGAGAGGCAATATACGCTGATGGGACAATCTTAAAGGGGGTGAAGGGACAGAGAGACCTGGGGGTCATATAAGGAAATCTTTGAAGGTGGCAGGACAGGGAGAAGTTTTATTGTGATTAAAACCAATGTAGTCGGTTCTAGGTACATAGCTGGAGAGGGTCACAGTGAGAAGCTCAGGCCAGTTCACAACCAGTGGTCATGTCCCGAGGCTGCAATGGGCCACATGGACCTTTGGCATCCCATGTGACAGGGTCAGGGTCCAGCTGTGCAGGGTAGAGTGTGGACTGGGTCGACAGAAAACCCCAGACATAATTAGCAGTCTTTTGCTTGCGTAACCTCCTGAGATTAGTGGCATCTATTTTCCAGGAACACAGCGTTATTTCCCAATGAGATAAACCAACAGATAAGAACTCTATGTCTCTGGGTCCTTTTCCCAGTGATGTTTCTAAAGCTGGAAAAGAAACGTGGAGCATTTGGCTCACGTATGGCTATCAGTGCTGTAAACATTGTTTCTCCTCACTGCAGTGCCTTAGGCCCTCTTCTCAATGGAATTTGGTGTTGTGCAAATATGGTTGAATCCTCCTGCGTGGGCTATTTACACAAGGCTGTTTAATACTGTTACACCAACTGGGCTGTCAGCCTGCCCCAGGCAGCAACACTCTCGCCTCTGAGTCAAAAGGTTGTACATTAAAGTCCCACCTTTGAAGTCACACAGTATAAGCTGGGGGGGGAGCCTGCGTTGTCGGAGGTGCTGTCCTTCTGATTCAAATGTCAAACTGATGTCCCTTCTGCCAGTTCGGGCGGATATTATAGAATTCCTATGACGCTATTTGAAAAGAGAAGGGCGTTCCTCTCTCCCAGTGTCCTGGCCGACAATCCCCCCAAATAAAATTGGTCACTCACTCCATGTCTGGCCATGGGACACTGCGGTACGCCTATTGGCTGCCACGTTTCGGTTTGATCAGTCTGGTCGGGAAACTCCTAAGCAAGTGTCAGACACCCAGCAGACCAAACAAAATGAAAAGTGCTGGCACATTGCTTCAAAGAAAACATGTTTTTCAGTTCTCACCAGAGGAGGTGAGTGAACTGTGTCTGTGAGCACCACAGCGGAGCAGACAGACAGCTTGTGTATTACCCCTGCAGCCTGTCCTCACTCCCTGCCCACCACCCCCCCACTCGGCACCATCTCACGCAGCACACCATCTGTGAGCACAGCAAGTAACTGTGTTGTTTTTGGAGTGTGAAGATGGAGCCAGCGCCCGGCTGGTGGGGCACACTGCAAACACGAAATGTGAACTGTCCTGTGTGTGATTAGGTCTGGGCTCAGCTTCAACCTTATCATAACATGAGACAATGGGAGCAATTACCAGTAAAATCCTTCACAGCACTGACTGGGGCAGCCTCACATCGCTTACTTTTCCAGACTATTTATCATATCCTGTGACACTCTTTTCACACTAACTTGATTGCTGACCTGCCTATTGTTTTTTTTTGCAGAGAAGCAAAGTTTTCTCTCGCAATGACGACACGTTTTCTCGAAGTGCAAAATGTTTTTATTTTCACTCACAAAGTACAGTCACTCCACTTTACGGTATATCCTGTGAAGCACTTTGAGACATCGCGACGACACGATAAGGCACTGCATCAAATGCAAGAATTATTATTATTAAATGGAAATAACGACAACTGTATAATAACTTACATTGGAGACTGGGCAATGAGTTCAGATAGGCTGAGGTTCTGGGTATCGAACCTTCCTCAACCCCCCCCACCACCCCCTAACAGGTGGATAAACCCTGTCCCTGCTTTCTATGGACATAGGCGTTCCACTTATGTGTGAAGCCCCTAACCATCCCCCTGTCGCGGGCAATGGCCATTTGAGGCTCAATGTGTGGCTCCCCAGCCCAGCGCTGGAGCTACCTGTAGCTCAGTGGTTAGAGCGCTCGCCTCACAAGAGAAAGGGACCTGAGTTCGATTCCCGGCAGGGCAAAACATTGGGCAAGTTTCCTTACACCTCACGCCTCTGTTTACCTAGCAGGAAGAAGGAACCCGGTTGTTAGTCAATTGGTGGGGGTAATAATTCCTTCAAACAAAATTAAAAATAATAATTTGGTCACAACTGTTTGTGGGACACTGCTGTGCACAATTGGTTGCCGCGTTTCGCCCACAAAACGTACAGTCAATTCACTTTGCAGTATATTCTGTGTAACGCTTTACATTATCTCGAAGATGTGATAAGGCGCGATATCAAAAAAATGCCAGGATTATTATCTGATCTCTGACCGCTCCCAGCATCGGGAGCAGCTCATTGTGTGGCTGGCATTGTCAGTGGCCAACAGCAGGGAGGTTGGCTCCCGCAGGACTCTCCAAATCCTTAAGCAGATACAGAGCAACTTGGGCTGAATTCAAAGCTGCTTCCCCAAAGGACAATCCACACAATGCACCACCCAGCTTCCCACATCACTTGTTTTAAACATATTGAAGCCTCATATCTGTCCCTTAAAAACTCCATTCAATTCCTACTTTTGTTTCCCCGATGACTGAGCCTTAACCAATTGTTCTCAAGTGTGGTGGATGTTTGAGTCTATTCTACGCTCCACAGAACACATTCAACCCCTTGTGCCTGTGGAGCCGTTGTCAGTCAATCAATCAGTCAGTCATAGAGTCAGTCAGTCAGACAGAGGTTCTGGCTCATTGGGGAGGGGTGAGGGGAGGTGGGGTGATTGGCTTGATATTAACAGAGATGTGGAGGTGTGAGGGAGGTACTGACTCAGCACCCTATATCTCAGGCAGTGAACGGTGCACAATGTATTATAGGAAAAGGCTGCAGGGAGAAGGACAGCAAGAGAATTCATGTTATTTCCTGACAACCAACTGCGGACTAACTTCCTGTTAGCTTGGCGATTCCACGTCTAATCTGCCAGGGAGATTCTGCTTCTGTTTTCTCTGCAGTGATGTGCTATGGAGGAGTCTGTGCGTATGTGTGGATGGTGGGTGAGAGCAGGAATGGGCTCTCACTGCCCAGTTCACATTCAACAACAACTTGCATTACAATAGTATCCTTCATGCAAGTTAGAGTTTCAGAGCGCTTCAAACCTCAGGTCCTCTGACCCAATCTCCCAGTCCCGAAAATCACATGCAACACTTCAGAACTCATTAAAAAAAACTCTGCACAATCACGTCACTGTAATTTAATTTTATTTTAAAATTTTCTCTCCAGAGAAAACAAATTGATTGCAACCAAGAAGCTTTTGCTTGAACATTAATCATAACAAACATGTGACAAAAAAGGATAGAATTATTTACAGAAGTCACAGCTCTGTGTTTGCTAATACTATATAATAGTTCTAGTTTTGGAATGCCACCTTATGTCTAAAAGCATTTCATTGAGTTTTCCGTAAAGTGTAGTGACTGTGTATTTATAACCAATTTGTGCATCAACAATATCCCACAATCAGCCATGAAATTCTTCTCTTTTTTAATAGCGCTGCAGGATCTTTAATGTCCACTTGGAAAGGCACAAACAGGACCTTAGTTTAATGTCTCATGTGAAGGACGGTGCCTCCAACAATACCGGCAGAAAAAGATCCTGTCGAGGAATTTTCCGAGGCTGGATCAGCTCTGGTGCCAGAGAAGAGGAACAATGGGTTTACTGAAAAACAATACCTGTGTGACATGGGGTTAAACCTCCTCCAGTGCATTGCACAGTAATGGATCAGTGTTTGCTGTAACCTGAGAGCTTCCTTTCTCTGCACTTTAACTGACGAGTCACCGTAGTTGCAATCTCAAATACAAAATCCTAGCTACAAATAAATATATAAATAACCATCTCCAGGAGTTTCCAGAAACTCCCTTTTCTGTTTGAATAGTACTATGAGATCCACCTGAATAGGCACTGATGGGACCTTGGTTTAATATCTTATCCAAACCAATAGCACCTCTGCCAACACATGTTGCCTTCAGGACTGCATTGGAGTGTCAGCATGGACTGTGTGCATTCTATGTCCTAATGTGGGGGCTTGAACCCACAATCTTCTGACTCAGTACCAAACTGAGTCAGGCTGACTTTGCTTAGAGTGTAAAAGCTATTGACAATTATTTATGGATATCATACATTAATGTTCTGTTGGAATTGGGCAGTGCACGTGCTGAGCTAGCGAGGGAGGAGATGTTATTTTTTGATAAAACCCTTTGTCTTAGTTATTAATTTGCTGGGGTGACTGGCTACGGCAGAATTAGCCTGACCTGTGCCAACTGATAACTCCACACTGAAGTTAAACAGTGAAAGCTTACACACAATCATCTTCCAGATTGTGACTTGGGGAGGAAAAGGAGAGGATGAGAAGAAGTTCTTTGTGTGGAATTATTTGCCAGATGCACAGCAGAGTCGAATGGGGCTATCTCTCTTCAACCTGCTCTCTCCCTACACCACTACCCACTGCCGGCAATTGCAGAGGAGGGGTATTAGAGGGAAAGAGCAGGGGATTGGCATAATTGATAGGGTGCAGTAATAATTGATTTGGAAAAATACATTAAACGGCATCCTGTGTCACACGTTTTTGTGCTTTTATGAACAATAATCGAATCACAACAAAGCGCTGGAGGCTTATGCTTCACACGGCTCCCGGCTAGATTGTGGCTCCTCTCATTCTCTACCTCTCTTATCCTCTGATTGAAGCGACAATAACAAAACTTGCATTTATATAGCGTCCTTCACGCCGGATGGGGTCTCGGAGTGCTTAACAGCTTATAACAGTCGAGCCAGGAGGAGGTAGGGGTGACCGTAGGCATGGTTAAAGAGGAAGGTCTTCAAGCACGATCTGAAAATGGGGAGGGGGCAAGGCGAAAGGATTGAGGAAGAGAGTTCCACAGCTTCGGGGTGTAGCGGCTGAAAGCACGGCCGCTGATGTTAGGGTAGAGGGTCCGGGTGACACGAAGGCTGGAGCTAGTCGAGCGGAGGCAGTGGGTAGTGGTGTAGGGAGAGAGCAGGTTGAAGAGAGATAGGGAGTCGTGTGCTGAAGCTGTGCTGCACAGACAATGGGGAGGTTACACAGAGAAACCCAAAGAGGAATTGGGCATTTTACAAACATAGCAGCAGATTTTAGTTTGGTTGAAAAATTATTCACATCACAAAGTGTTCCCCACTGTCAGGCCGGTGCTAACACTGATACGCTCTCAATACCATTGCCAATAAATAGTCGTACCAAAGTCAATGTACTTTTATCTGCTGGTGACTATTCTATTCGTGAGCAATCATTAAATTGCTCAGATGTGATCAAAGCGGCTCTTGATTTCAGTTATATACTCACCACATCTTGTCACGTGAAGACATCTCAAGGAGCTTCACAGGATTTGTACTGTAAAGTGTAATGACTATGTGCTTGTAGGTGAATGTGGCAGACAATTTGCTCACATCAATGTCCCACAAACAGCCATGAAGTGAGTGACTGTTCTGGGGAATTGTTGGTCAGGACAGATGGCAGGCCGATGTGTGCAGGGAACATGTGGGATTGTGGCGCCTTTTTACATTGGAAATGGCCTGGGAGGAATCAGGAAATGGGACACGGGGAGTGTGAGTGTGGAGGGGGCTCGGTGAGGGAGGGATTTAAAACGAGTGAGTGAACAATAAATAAAATATTAATACTGAGACAAGCCTTTTCTGTAGATTGCTTCTGACCTAATTAGGTCAGGGTATTAAGGGATACGGGGCAAGGGCAGGTAATTGGACTGGAGGTACTGATCAGCCATGATCTTGTAGAATGGCAGAACAGGCTCGAGGGGCTGAATGGCCTCCTCCTGTTTCTATGTTTCACTGTTTATCAATGCGACATTGTACTATGGGAATGGTTATTGGTTGGAAAGATAAATTAAATAAAGTCTGTAAGTAATTGATGGGATCTGTTCCATGGTTTGACTGAGTTGGATATTCCCCCCGGGAAACAAGGGAAGTTTTTATCCAGTTTTTAGTGAAGCGGTTTTGTTGCAGAGCCCAGGGTTCAAGGTTCAGCATCGTGTCAAACCGCAGTGGAATGTCACCTCCAGGATGTGGATGTCAGGATGAGTTTGAGAAACGTCCCCTCAGGGCTGCGAAAGCCACTCACAGGAGCAAACATCACCAGATCACCAGCCTCGGGTAGAGAGGGGCCTTTTGCCTGTCTGGTCTCTGTCCCCACCCCCCCGGGAACACCCCCCGCACTGTCTGCCCGCCACAGCCCGGAGCCGCTGTCCGTTCGCTGTCGCACAGCTCAGACTGTGATGTCCCCCTGCCGTCTCCTGCTGCTGCTCAGGCTGCTGGCGCGGCTCAGCTCCCGGTGGCTGTGGGGGGGGTCGGGTTCTGCCTTTTCCATGCCCGAGTCCAGGAAGGAAAATGTCTGCAGTTGGGGGCTCGGGGGGCTCGGGGGGCTGCCCAGCTTCTGCTCAGCCAGTCTCTGCTCGGTGGTGAAGTTTGTCCAGTTCTGTTCGGTGGATGTCTTGTATCCCTGGCACGAAGGGTGCCTTCCCTCCACCGAGGGGTACATGTAATTGATGGGCACGGAGACATTGCCATTGAATGGGCTCTCGGGGGGGCTGTACATCTTCTCCTGCAACTGCTTGTTGGGCCGTTGCTGGATGCTCCTCATCAGACACTTGCCGACCAGGTGCAGCATCTCCAGGAGGTTGAGCATGAGTGAGATCAGGGCTACGGCGAGCATGAAGAGAATGAAGATGGTCTTCTCGGTGGGGCGCGACAGGTAGCACTCCACCTTGTGCGGGCACGGAGATCGCTGGCAGGTGTAGCTCGGCGACATTGTAAAGCCGTACAAGTACCACTGTCCCAGCAAGAAGCTGACCTCAAAAAACATTCTGAAGATGATACTCAGGGTGTAGGTCCACATCAGCGCCCCCTTAATGTGGACCTTTCCTGTTTCATCGATGCTGTACTTTTGCTTCTTCCTTTCAATCTGTTCCAGGTCCAGCTTGTCCTGGCTGTCTTTGGTTTGATGAGATTTCAGGATCTCCTCCCTCAGTCTGAGCTTGGCTTCCTTCCTGCTGATGTGCAAAACGTGGCCCAGGTAGACGAGGGTTGGGGTGGACACGAAGAGTATCTGCAGGACCCAGAACCTGATGTGAGAGATGGGGAAGGACTTGTCGTAGCAGACGTTCTCACAGCCCGGCTGTGCCGTGTTGCAGATGAAGTCTGACTGCTCGTCCCCCCACACATACTCAGCCGCCGTGCCCAGGATCAGGATGCGGAAGATGAACAGCACCGTCAGCCAGATTTTGCCCACGGTGGTTGAGTGTTCCTGTACTTCATCCAGGAGTTTTTCCAGGAAGCTCCAGTCTCCCATGGCTGCCCTGCCAATACAAGACAGAGTGGTCACTGTAGCTCAGTGGTTAGAGCGCTCACCTCACAAACGAGAGGATCCGGGTTAGATTCCCGAGCAGCGTGAAACGTTGGGCAAGTTTCCTTACTCCACACGCCTCTGTTTACCAGTAGTAAGTAGGAACGCGGTTGATAGTGCACTGGCGGATCGCTTTCCTGAGGGTTATAATCACTTAAAAAAGTAATTAAAAAATAATAATTTGGTCACTGAATCCGCGACTGTTTGTGACACACTGCTGTGTGAGTTAGCTGCCACGTATTGCCCACAAAATATACAGTCAATTCACTTTACAGTAAGTATATTATGAAGCGCTTTGAGACAACTCAAAAATATGGTAAGGCGCATATCAAATGCAAGGATTATTATTATTATAATATCACACAGCTCACGACTCTCCTTCTCCACAATGCCAATGGAAGGAAATGCATGTGATTTTTTGGGTCAGTCTGACTCACGTGGAAACCCATCATCATGTTAAAGAGTATCCAAGCCAAACTGGGAGTTCCATACATTCCACTTACACATGGAAATTCCCCTTAATGGAACAGAATATGCACTCAGTCCCTTAGAACACATTTGTTAGTTACAGAATCTGCACTAAAAGCCTCACATTTTCACCCATTTTCTCTTCCTACATTGCCTGTCATCCCGCAACACTGTCACTGTCAGGGTTTGCCCTGAGTTTCCTGGTCCGATTGTTGTCTAACAAGTATTGATTTACGTCATGTGTTGCAGACTCCGCTCGGGATGCTAATGGACTGAAGGCAGAGATAGAGCAGTAAGGCAGAGGCTGTGTTAAAGCCGGCATCACACAAGGTAATTGGCCGTTCCCTTCAGATTATTTTATAGAAAATGTTAAAGCTGTCAACACACAAAGCCTCACCCAATCCCCACACTTCTCCTACTTTGACTCAATTAAAGCACTTGGCCAACAACAACTTGTATTGATATAGTGTCCTTCATCCAGAGCAGCGTTTAAACAGACTCCAACAGCAGCCTAATCTGATCCGCTGGCAATTCATTCACATTCGTGGGATGATCAGCTATGTCTGTTGACATGTAGATTGTGCTAGTCTTTTTGTGCAGTGGACTTGATTCCTCAGACACTCCACCTGACATTTCTCCAGATCTTTTCCCTGAACCTTTCTCTCCCCTGATTCACCGGAGAGCAATTGCTGGGGATCATTTGGGGAGTGAGAGACTGGTGCACTTTTCACCTGATTAGATTCTACAAATGTTAGTAAAGAAAAAGGGGGAAATTTAATTCCCATCAAAGGGGAAATCAACTTCCACATATCAGGCATAAAACATCACAGAGACCATGGAGACGAGTTTGATTAGAACAAAGATCACTCCATTCCTATAATCCTTATATTTGATACAGCGCTTTTCATTACAGGAGGATGTCTCAAAGTACTTCACAAGATATACTGTATAGTCCAGCGCCTTGGGACGTCCCCCCGACGTGAAAAGCGCTCTATAAATGGAATCTTGTTGTTGTTGTTGTTGTTGTAGTGTAATGACTGCATTTTGTAGGTAAACACAACAGCCAATTTGTATACAGCCAAATCCCACAAATAGCCATGAAGTGAATAATCAATTTTATTGGGGGATTGTCGGCCTGGAAACTGGGAGAAACGCTCTCCTTTTTTCAAATAGTGTAATGGAATCTTTAACATCCACCTGAACAGACAGACTGGTTTAATATCAGTTTAAACTAAACCTCAGTTTAACCCCTCATGCGAAGTACGACATCTCCAACAGCACAGTGCTCCTCCCAACACTGCATTGGAGCGTCAGCATAGACTGCATGAGTTCTAGGTTACACAATCTTCTGACCCAGACGTGAGAGTGCTACAAACTGAGCCAGTCTGACACATTCCAGCTAAAAATAAGCTTCAGACTCAGTCTTAGAAGAGGGCCTCCTACCACACTAGTTCGAGTCTCTGTTTCCCAAACAGCCAACCTGTGGCTTGTTTATGCGAGAGACAGAGATTGCCAACGGGTGCCAACTAGAGGGTGGGTCCCTGTGGTTTGAGCCTGTGCTCAATAGGACACAGTTAAAGCTCAAAATGTTTGTTCTGTTGGGGTGGGGGGCGGTGTGGGCAGAAACAGAGACCCACCCCTCTGTAGGGACCTTGTGATTCCCAATCTCTGTTACAATGTACAGTGGAGAGCAAGGGAACAACTGCTTTATTGCTGGGAGAGATTCAAGATTGTATTTCTCCCCATCCTGTAGCCTCTGTCAAAGCAAAAGTACTAACATCCGACAAACAACTTGAATCCTCCACAACTTATTGAAATCTTATTCCACAATAAAAAGGCACTGCGGTAAAATGAACAAAGGAAGAATGTCAATAAAACAAGAACAAATTATATGGAGGGCAGGGATGGTGGGTGTAGGAGGGTGACCGAAGGTACGGTCTAAGAGGAAATAATATAAATAAATAATAAAAAAATAAATAATATTCCTTACAGTCCCATACTATTCCTAAATCAACGGTCAATAATTCTATGTAAAGTTTTCACATGGTGTAAATATTCTCTCTCTGCTGTTTGAAAAGTGTAAACCTGGTTGTGAGAGTGAATGACGAGGAATTGTGGATTAATGGCAGGGACCTGCTTGCTCCCTTTGTCTCCAAACATCCTCATTCGGATTGTAACGGGGAGCTGATTGCTTGGCAGCCCCACCACACCGCATCACTGAACAGAGGAGAGTTTAGTAACTTACCAGAAAGTGGTTCAAAGCCAGAGAGAGCTGTAATCCGACACCGCAGGTTTCGAGTTCGCAAGGCTTCACTGAGAAACTTTTCCCAGAGTTTGTTATTTAAAGGGAGACCTCCTCTTGACGTCACTCCCGTGCCAAGCAACTGGTCCAACTAACATTTTTCTTCTGGCAGCAGAAGCCCCACGCTCATGTTTCCAATAAAGCACAAACGAAATCAATCCATTAACAGGCCTGATGATTCACACAAAATCACAGCACATACTGATTTTACTGTAAGTGCCTCAGATCCAGGCTCCTGATTCTGCATCACCAATCTCCAAAAAACAGTAACACCTCACTCCCTCACACAGCCCTGTGGACGGCACAGCACGGGCAGGGGAGGGAAAGTCACACCCAGCACAAAGTAACTGCTTTATTTTTCCCTTTCAGAGCTGAACCTTTCTGGTAGCGTAAAAAATCCTGGAAGTTTTACTTCCTGTGCTGCGGAGAGCTGGAGGAGGGAATAAAACATGGGAATGTGCCAGAAAATGTGTACACTATACACCATCAAATAGTGGGAAGGAGATAGACGAAAGATGCAAAACCAATAGTGATAATGGGGGACTTCAATTATCCTCACATAGACTGGCAAAATAACAGTGTAAAGGGCAAGGAGGGGGAAGGATTCCTGAAGTGTGTGCAGGATAACTTTCTTGATCAGACTGTTTCCAGCCCAACGAGGAAGGAAGCAGTGCTGGATCTAGTTCTGGGGAATGAAGTGGGGCAAGTGGAGCAGGTTTCAGTAGGAGAGCAACTGGACATCAGTGATCACAACTTCATTAGGTTTAGAGTACTTATGGAAAGGGACAAAGAACAATCAAAGGTGAAGATACTCAACAGGAAGAGGGCAAATTTCAATGAATTAAAAAGGGTCCTAATGGTGGACTGGAAAGAAAGATTGACAGGTAAAACAGCTAACGAGCAATGGGAAGCCTTCAAGGAGGAGATAGTTTCGGGACAGAACAAATACATTCCCACAAAGAGGAAAGGTAGGGCACCCAAACCTCTCTGGATGAAATAAGGAAATTGGAATTAAAATAAATGTCAGGTCCAGAATACAGAAGATAATCAAATAGAATATAGAAAGTACAGAGAACTGAAAAAGGAAATAAGTGGGGTAAAGACATCATATGAGAAAAGATTAGCGGGTAACATAAAAGGGAACCCTAAGGTATTTTATAAGCATATAAAGAATAAAAGGTTAGTCAAAGGTTGGAGGGTCCAATTAGGGACCAAAGAGGATATCTTCTTGTGGAGGCAGAGGGCATGACTGATGTACTAAATGAATACTTTGCATCTGTCTTCACAAAAGAAGATACAGCCAATGCCACAGTATCGGAGGAGAGGTTAGAGAAATTGGATAAGATAAGATGAGGAGGTACTAAAAAAGGTTGTTGGTGCTCAAGGTAGATAAGTCACCCGGTCCGGACGGGATGCATCCAAGGTTACTGAGGGAAGTAAGGGTGGAAATAGCAGAGGCTCTGGCCACAATCTTTCAATCCTCCTTGGACACTGGAGTGGTGCCAGAGGACTGGAGGGTTGTAAATGTTATTTCCCTGTATAAAAAGAGGCAGAAGGTTAAACCCAGGAACTACAGGCCAGTCAGTGTAATGCCAGTAGTGGGAAACTTCTAGAGACAATAATCCAGGACAAAATAATTTTTCAATTAGAAAAATATGGGTTAATAAAGAACAGCCAACACAGATTTATCAAAGGCAAATCATAACAAACCTGATAGAGTTTTTTGATGAGGTAATGGAGAGGGTGGATGAAGGTAGTGCAGTTGATGCAATTTATATGGATTTTCAAAAGGTGTTTGATAAAGTGCCGCATAAGACACTTGTAAGTAAATAGAAGCCCCCGGTATTAAAGGAACAGCGGCAGCGGATAGAGAACTGTCTGGGAGACAGAAGCAAAGGGTGGTGGTGAACGATTGTTTTTCTGACTGATGTCCAGTTCTGTAACCATGCTGCCACTGTTCCTTTAATACCAATGCGAAAGTGTGCAGTGGTGTCCCCCAGGGATCGGTATTGGGATCACTGCTGTTTGTGATCTATATAAATGACCTGGACTTGGGTATCAGGAGCACAATTTCCAAGTTTGCAGATGATACTAAGCTGGAAAAATAGTAATCAGTGAGGAGGATAGTAACAGACTGCAAATGGACATAGACAGACTGGTAACGTGGGCAGACACGTGGCAGATGAAGTTTAATGTGGAGAAATGCAAAGTGTTGCATTTTGTGAGGAAGAATGAGGAGAGGCAATATAAGCTGATGGGACAATCTTAAAGGGGGTGAAGGGACAGAGAGACCTGGGGTCATATAAGGAAATCTTTGCAGGTGGCAGGACAGGGAGATAAAGCTGTTAAAAAAGTATCCGGGATACTGGGCTTTATATATAGGGGCACAGAGTACACAAGTCAGGAAGTTATGATGAACCTTTATATAAAACACTGGTTAGGCCTCAGCTCGAGACTGGGTTCAGTTCTGGGCCCCACACTTTAGGAAGGATGTCAAGGCATTGGAGAGGATGCAAAGGAGATTGACCAGGATGGTACCAGGAATGAGGGGCTTCAGTTATCAGGAGAGGTAGAGAAGTGAGGATTATTGTCCTTGGAGCAGAGAAGGTTAAGAGGAGACTTAATAGAAGTTTTAAACATTATGAGGGGATTTGATAGGGTGAACAAGGAGAAACTATTCCCACTGGCGGGTGGGTCGGTAACCTGAGGACCCCGGTTTAAAATAGCTGTTAAAAGAAAGAGGAGAGGGGAGGGGAAATGTTTTCACACAGCGAGTTGTTGGGATCTGGAATGCATTGCCTGAAAGGCTGGTGGAAGCCTATTCGATAACAACTTTTAAGAGAGAAGTAGATAATTATTTGGGGAGGACAAGTTTGCAGAGCTATGGGGAGAGCGCGGGGTAGTGGTTTTTGATTTGTATAGGTGTTTTCTGAGAGCCAGCATGGACATGGGGCTAATGGCCTCCTTCTGTGCTGTATAATTCTATGATCCTATGAAAATCCTGGAAGTCTGGAAATGCAGTAATAATGTGGGACATATGATTAACATCAAGATCTGCTCAGAGTCAGACTTGGATTGTCTGAATGGGCAGTGGTAGTGATTGGGAAAGTAATTTGTGGTTCGGCTTAACAAATACATACAGTCACTATACTTTACAATAACTCCTGTCAATTGCTGGGGTTAGATTGGCTGACACATTTCCTACAAAATACACACCTATGACACCTTACAGTAATATCCTGTAAATAACAACAACAATTTAGCGTCTTTCGTGTTGGGAGGGCATCCCATGGTGTTTTGAGACTTCCTCCTGACATAAATGGTTCTAAATGAAATGCAAGGATTATTCTTATTACTAATAATAATAACCTGGAAGCTGCTTTCTTTCTCGAAAAAAAAACCAGATTCCAAATCAAGACTGGGTTTTAAGATCTTTCCACAATTTTTTGCCATCTTGAATTTTAAGGAAAAATTGTGTCGTGGAATAACATGGTGGAATTTGAGACCTTTAAGCTCCACAGTCTGACAAGGTCTTGCCTCAAGCACGACTTTCTCTGGATTTATTTGAGCTGCGTATAAATTGATTCCAAATAAAGAATGACATTTTGTGGTGATGTGATTGAAGTGGCTACATGTTTTGTCCATGTCTAGAGCAGGCAGGAGCTTAGAATAACACAGAACTCTCAAAAGCACAAAAATAGCCAAATGCTTCAGCGTTTAAAAATAACCAGAAAATTGGAGATAACTTTGGTGAGGTTGTGGGAACTGCTCGGAGACTCACGACCCAGTGAGAATCACTATAATCCAACAATAATATCAGATTGCCGAAGGCAAGGAAAGGTTCAGGAGGAGGTGACTGCTTCTGACTGGCTCTCTCACATACTGGCTTGGTTAGTAACACTCTCACCTTCGAGTCAGAAGTTGTGGGTTTAAACCCCATGTTAGGAGTGACATTGCCCAGGCTAACACTCCTGTGTGCTGATGGGAATATATTGCATTGTTGGAAGTCTCGCCTCCTGTTCAAATGAACTTTGCGGTGTGGGCCTACATTCAGTCCATCTTGTCTGCACTGGCTCTCAAAGCAAGCCGTCCATTCAATCCCCCTGCCCTATCCCCACGCCCCTTCAAGCCGCTATCTTTCATATCCTCATCAATTCCTCCAATTATATTGATTATCCCCCTCATTGATGTGCGCAAATTGGCTGATGCGTGGGCTTGTCAGTGGGCTGGAGAGCCAAGGGACTGAGGAGGTGGGAGGTAAGGTGGGGGAAGGTGTCTCTCCCAGTCTTTAGAGACCACCAATACACTGAATAAACTCAGTGATCTATGGGAGAAACTCCACACAGCATTTCAGATGCTATAAGGAGCGATTGGTAACCAATTGGTTCATCTGAAAAGGATCCTTCCCTCTCTTTCCCTTAGGAAAGCAAAGCCAACTGCTCAGGACCTGAAAGTAACTCTCAACATAATTTATTTTAATTGATTTATTTTATTAGTATCAAAAAGTCTCAAAGTTTTTTTTAAACATTTGACAGTCAAATTGTTTTTTTTGGTCAGCCGGGTTTCTGATACATGTGGAATCCCATCACCGTGTTAAAGAGTATCCAAACCAGACTGAGAGTTCCAGGCATCCCATGGACATTCCTGTGTTTTCAATGGAATGCGCACTCTCTCCCTGAAGAAATGTTCTCTGCTTATCTAATTCAGGAGTGTATTGGATGCAGGTTATAGGAATGTAGGAGCAGGAGAAGGGCATACAGCCCCTTGAGCTTGTTCTGCTATTCTATAAGATCATGGCTGATCTGCACCTCAAGTCCAAGAGTCAAGGTTTGGGGGACCCCACAGTGTGTGTCGGAGACGCACACTCAAAACACAGCTGAAACTGCATTGTTCACCATCAATCTTTTTAAAATTTTATTTCCTTTGATAAATAAACAATCAAACCAACAGACAAACAAATAAACAAACAAACAAACAAATAAATAAATAAATATTGCATTTTGGTAGAAAGAATGAGGGGATACTGGGCTTTATAGGGGCATCGAGTACAAGAGTCAGGAGGTCATGATTAACCCATATAAACACTGGTTAGGCCTCAGTTAGAATACTGCGTCCAGTTCTGGGCACCGCACTATACGAAGGATGTTACGGTATTGGAAAGGGTGCAGAGGAGATTTACGAGGATGGTACCAGGAATGAGGGGCCGTGATGATGAGGAAAGGCTGGAGAGGCCGGGATTATTCTCATTGGAGCAGAGAAGGTTACGAGGACCTGATAGAGGTCTTCAAAATCATGAGGGGATTTGATACAACAACAACAACAACAAAATTACATTTATAGAGCGCCTTTCACGTCGGGAGGATGTCCCAAAGCGCTGAACAGTCAGATGTTGGGGCCTGAGCATGGGGGGTCTTGAGACCGGCCTTGAAGGAGGCAAGGGAGGAAGCGAGGCCAAGGGACCGTGGGATGGAGCTGAAAGCCCGGCCGCCGATGGTAGGGCGGGTCGGGCGGGAGACATGGAGCAGCAGGAGCCTGATGAACGGAGGGAGCGGGCAGTTTGGTAGAGGGTCAGCAGGTCAGAGAAGTAGGAGGGGGAGAGGCCATGGATGGCCTTAAAGGTGAGGATGAGGATGTTGAACTCGATCCTCTGGGGGATGGGGAGCCAGTGGAGTCGGGCGAGGGTGGGAGTGATGGGTCGGGCGAGGGTGGGAGTGATGGGGTCGGGCGAGGGTGGGAGTGATGGGGTCGGGCGAGGGTGGGAGTGATGGGGTCACTGGTGTGTGAGAGTACACGAGCTGCAGAGTTTCGGATGATCTACAGGATGTGAAGGGAAGAGTTGGGAAGGCCGATGAGGAGGGAGTTCCCGTAATCGAGCCTTGAGGTGACGAATGCGCGGGTGAGGGTTTGGGGGCCTGAGGGGTGAGGCAGTGGCGGAGTCTGGCAATGTTGCGGAGGTGGTGGTAGGCAGTGCTGATAATGGCGCGGATGTGGGGGAGAAAGGACAGTTCAGGGTCAAACGAGACCCCCAGGTTCCTGACTGGCTCAGTGAGGGTGAGTGTGCAGCTGTGGAGGCTGATGCTGCCAGTGCCTGAGGTGCAGAGGCGCTGGCGCGAGCCAATCAGGAGGGCCTTGGTTTTGCTGACGTTGAGTTGGAGAAAGTTGGAGCTCGTCCAGGACTTGATGTCGGAGAGGCAGTCAGTCAGGACCTCAGTAGTCATGGAGTTCAGGGTGGAGGCAGAGAGATAAAGTTGAGTGTCATCCGCGTACATGTGGAAATTTACCCCATATCTGACGGGGTATTTACCCCATGGATGACGTCACCAAGGGGGAGCATGTAGAGGGTGAAGAGGAGGGGACCGAGGACAGAACCCTGAGGGACATGCAGGAGATGGTGCGAGGGCTGGAGGAGAAACTGTTTGCCGCGGTGTGAAAGGTAGGACCTGAACCAGTCAAGGACAGAACCTTGAAGGTTGAGGTGGGAGGAGAGGCAGTGGAGGAGGATTGAATGGTCCAGAGTGTCAAAAGCGGTGGAGAGATCGAGGAGGATGAGGAGGCAGAGGGAGACTTGGTCACACATGGTCAGGATGTCGTTTGTGACCTTGATCAGAGCAGTTTCCGTGCTGTGGGCAGCACAGAAACCCGATTGGAGGGGTTCATGGAGGGAGTGAGAGGAGAGGAAGGAGCGAAGCTGGGAGGCAACGGCTCTCTCAAAGACCTTGGATAGGAAGGGGAGGTTTGAGATGGGCCGGTAGCCTGAGAGCTGTGATGGATCGAGGGAAGGTTTCTTCAGGGTGGGGGTGATAGAGGCTGTTTTGAGGGGGGAAGGAACAGTGCCAGATGACAGGGAGAGGTTAATAGTGTCAGTGAATAGTGGGTCAAGGAGGTGGAGCTGAGATTTAAGGAGAGGGGTGGGGATGGGGTCCATGGAGCAGGTGGTGGGCTTCATGGAGGTTACTGTGTTGAAAACAAAGGAGGAGGTGACAGGTTCAAAGGTGTGGAAGGAGGGATGGGTAATTGTCGGATGGGTAATTGTGTGGGGTGTGGTTAGGGAGGGGGTGGAAGTTGGGAGGGAAGTGGCAGCTGAGCAGATTCCCTCGATTTAGGAAGTCCAGCATTTTCTCGCAGTGAGAATTAGAGTAAAGTATCTGCGAGGCGTGTCGGGGAGGGTGGAGGAACCGGTTAGTGGTGGAGAACAGGAGCCTGGGATTACCTTTCGCCTCCAGGATTAACCTGGAATAGAAGGATGATTTGGCTGAGGTGAGAGTGGAGCGGTAGTTCTTGATGAAGTCCAGACAGATGTGGTGGTGGACCGTTAGTCTGGATTTAAGCCAAGTGCGTTCAGCAGACTGCACTTGGCCCTTAAGCAAGTGGAGATGGCTGGTGAACCAGGGTAGGTTAGAAAGGGAAAAACTGTTCCCACTGGTGGGTGTGTCGGTGACTCGAGGTCACAGATTTAAAATAGTCTCTAAAAGAAGCCGAGGGGAGGTGAGAAGAAATGTTTTCATGCAGCGAGTTGTTTGAATCTGGAACGCATTGCCTGAAAGGGCGGTCGAGGCCGATTCGATAACTACTTTTAAAAACGCGGTGGATGGGTATTTGAGGAGGACGGGTTTGCAGGTTATGGGGAAAGGGCTGTGGAGTGGGACTGACATTACATTGCTCTATTCAAAGAGCCTCTTTTTGTGCTGTACGATTCTATGATTCTATGATGCTTTGCCTCTCATTGCTCCCCAATTCTCTCCATCACCCCCATCTCTCCCCATCTCTCCCCATCGCACCCATCTTTCCCCATCGCCCCTCATCACTCCTCATCACCCCCCATCACTTCTGGAGCCAGTTCCTCACACTGGGGTATAGCCCCACCGGCTCCACTGATCACCTCCAACACCAAGAGGCCAGTGTTTGTGTGCGAGCCCAGACTGGGTGTCGGCAGCCTGTGCTGGGGGATAATCTGCTCAGCTGATAAGAGTCTCTGGTCTTTGCGTAAATCGGAGAAAGAAGAACGGAAGCAATGAATCCATGGGCTGGAGACAGCGGAATGTAGATCCTGGAGAGAGAAGAAAGTATCTGTTCTTATCTTAACTTGTGTCTGCATCAAATCCAACAGAGACGAGTGCAGCATGTCAGGGGCCCAGGCCTCAGCATGTGGCTGCTCTGACGTCAGCAGCAACTGAGCGCTGATCGGGATCAGAGTTTGTCCCTGGCTCGGGCTGGCCTCAGCTTCCTCCACCCACTGACACCAGCACTGGCTGAACATCAGACCCCAGGCTTTAATGAGGCTCAAATTTAACTGTCAGCCAGGCTCAGTCGGTAGCTCTCCCACTGCTGAGTTAGAAAGTTCTGGTTTCAAGCCCCATGTCGGGACTTTGAGTGGACTCATATTCTAAGCTGTCATTCCAATACAGAGCTGGGGGGAGCAACAACAACAACAACACGATTACATTTGTATAGCGCCTTTCCCATCGGGAGGACGTCCCATGACTTGAAAGAGGGAGCAGAGTGGCTGAAGGCTCTCCCGGCAATGGTGGGGCGGGTGGGTCGGGGGACGTGGAGCAGCCAGAGCCGGCTGAGCGGAGGGACCGGGCAGGTTGGTAGGGGGTTAGGAGGTCGCAGAGGTAGGGTGGGGCGAGGCCATGGAGGGCTTTGTAGGTGAGGACCAGGATCTTGAACTGGATCCTCTGAAGGATAGGGAGCCGGTGGAGTCGGGTTTTTTGTCGGAGGTGCCGTCCTTCAGAAGCTGAGTTAAACTGAGGATCTGTCTGTTGTTGTTCAGGTAGATGTTAAAGCTCCTGTGGGGATATTCAAAAAGGGAAGCAGAGTGGGAGGGGTGGCCATAGGTGTGATCAGTGAGGTAGGAACAGCTTTGATGGGCTGAATGGCCTCCTCCTGTTCCTGTTTTCCTATGTTGCTGCAGTGTTGAGCAAGTGGAGGTTGACTAAGATCTTGGGAATTTGTGCTGAGGCTTCTTTTCCGAGCCGTGGCCTCCCTGTCCTCTATCTATCACAGATTTCTGTATGTGTTATGTCCCTTTGGTGACCTGAACCCACTCCCACGTTGCTAAACCAAGTCACTGGCCTTTATTTAACACTTCTGTTGATAATTTTAATTCAGCAAGATATCCTGATGATGGGAATGTATTTGTTCATACAGACAGTGAGTGAGTTGTATAAATGTGATCCTATCTCAGATTGGCCTGTGGAGATTTCACTAATTTTACTCCAGCCAGTGTGCGGGTGAGGGGAGGCTGAGGGCAGAGCTGGCACTGGGCACAGAGATGGCCAGTGAGATGACCATCCTGCCATGCCCTGGGCTCTGGGAGCCAGTGACAGCATTTGATACAGCGCATTATCACATCTTCGAGACATCTCAAAGTGCTTCACAGAATATACTGTGAAGTGAAGTGACTGTTTTCTCCCCTTTTTAATCATATAAAAAATAACAATAAGCTTTGCATTTGACACAACACCTTTCACTTTGGGACGGACATCTCAAAGCTCTCTACAAGATCCACTGTGCTGTGGAGTGACTGTGGGTTTTGTAGGTCGCTCTCCCAAAGCCGCCTGGCCACGTTGTTCTCCTGCCCCGTTTGTCTGCTAATGCACAGTCACTACACTCCACCATCAGCTGCTTGTGAAGTGCTGTAAGGCACGCTGAACGTACAGGGCGCTGTTATTAGATTATTACTGGCTTCAGACGCCCTCTGGTGTCCAGTATTAATCACACCTGAGCCTCAACATTTAGTAAGTAGGATGTGCATTGAGACAGAGAATAAGATCAGAGGGGCTGAAGGACCTTCTTCATCCGAACCGATCTTGTGATCTCCTGATCCAGTGTTGCTTTCACCGAGAGACACTTAGGTGACTGAGTCAAACACACTGCTGTTTCGAAATGCTGCCTGAGTGAAGTTACTAGATAAATGCAAGTTGTTGAGACTTGTTCCAAAACAATTAATACAGTGGGGGAGGACACATCATGGTGAGAATGTGGAACACACTGCCTCAGTGAGCTGGAGAGACACACTTGATCAGAATAGGCAGGGAGGGAGAGAGGGAGTGAGGGAACGAGGCGGTGGGCGGGGTGCGGGAGGAAAACAGGGAGAGAGGGAGTGAGGGAGCAAGGCGGTGGGCGGGGTGCGGGAGGAAGACAGGGAGAGAGGGAGTGAGGGAGCAAGGCGGTGGGCGGGGTGCGGGAGGAAAACAGGGAAATGGGTGGGCATATTAAAAGGTGTGAAGAAACGAGATCAAACGATATAACGTCAACTAAACAAATTGGTGGAACAAGGCTGTCTGTCCTGAATAATTTGTATGTTCCTTTCAGCCAAATTCACGGCCAGCCCTCCTCCTCAACCCCCATGATTAGCGATAAACCTTCAGCTATTCTTCCCCGCTCTCTGGAACTCCCTCCATCTCCCCACTCCTCACCTTTGAAATCCCTTCTTTTAAGCGCTGTCTTTTCAACTGTGCTTCCTGCGCCCCCCACCCCCCACCTCAGCTCAGGTTCCCAGTTACTGGTGTCAAGTGTTTAGAAAAAGCTTCTTATTGTGAAAGGTGTGGTATACACGTGTGCAATATCAGTGTGCCAATGTGTGTTGTACGCGTGTTGTTATTTGTAATACATTGGCTGATTTGGATACTTGTGGTTAACTTCTGCTGATATTTAGCCTCGTGCCACAGGGCTCCCTGGCACTGAGCCATGGAATGAGCTGGGCAAGGCCCTGGCACCTGGCTGTTTATTGGCGTCTCCTTTACAAGAGCCAAGGGCAGGTTTCCAAACCCTGCAAAATACAACAACAACAATTTGCATTTACATAGCACCCCTCACACAGGGTAGCATCCCAGAGCGCTTATAGTCTATAATAGTCTATTACAGCGTCAGGCAGGGCAAAACCTTGGGCAAGTTTCCTCACTTCACACGCCTAATAATAATCCCTTCAAAAAACAAAAACAACAATAAATTTTCAATCCACGACTGTTTGTGGGACGCTGCTGTGCACAATTGGCTGCCACGTTTCACCCACAAATATACAGTCAATTCACTTTACAGTCTATTCTGTGAAGCGCTTTGAGACGTCGAGAAGACGTGAAAAGTGCCATATCAAATGTAAGGATTGTTATTATTATTACAAGCTCCCTGTCCCTCCCTGGCTCTCAGAGCTGTGAGATGCTGTGCTGGGGCAGAGAATGTAAATGCTGTTGTTGGTTGCAAAGGGATGTCACAGAATTCTTGTTCTTGTCCTTAAGGCGAATTATCAGACGAAAAACTATGGCCTTTCTGGGTCTTGTTGCTCCCCTGAATGGGTTAACCGTTTGCAAACAGCAGGACCTTCCTGAAGTATTTGATTCAAATGTTTATTGAGTTTCCTATTACAATGCATACAAAAGTAATATATAAAACAATGACGTTGTTCCTGTGAAATACTGTGAAATCCGGTCACCAGCCCAGAGTGGCCTGCTTTGTTAGCAAGCTCAAATACAGAGTTAAAACACTCTGCGATGCCGTCCCGTGTGGAGGGCGCTATACAAATCCAAGTTGTTCTTATTGTTGTTACATACACTCACAAAAGCAGGTTAGTCTTGAGCCATAGAGCCGGCCCAGGCTTGTTATCTGTAGATCTGTGGGTAAGGAATCCAATCAAAAGAAATACCTCTCATGTATTGACATTACCTTCTTTGTTATTGACAGCAATTTTGCTTTGTTACAGAAATACAGCCACGTCACAAGTTACAACACAGACCTGATATTATCACAGGGGCAAGGAATCCTCCCACTCAACTCCTGATAACCCTGCAAGCCAAAACCCCAACGGGTAGGGTGGTCCTAGCTGGACAAGCAGCAGGATAGCTTGCCAGGCAGTGCTCTCAATGGCAAGCTATGCCATTTTAGGTGGTCAGACTCCAGCAGTTACCCTCAACGCAGACTCTGGAGTCCCCAAGCCATGTCTCTCCAGAGTTATGTAAGCAGGTGTGTCCTTCCAGGAAGAGAGTGCACATTCCATTCCACATACAGGAGTATGAAGGTGGGTACTCTCAGACTAGTTTGAATACGCTTAAATAATGGTTTTCTGAATAATGTTGATTTATGTGACAGATGATGAAATCATTGCCTTATCAGTAGTCAGTAACAACAACAACCAAATTACATTTTGTCAATACATTTTACAGTAAAATTATGTGAAGCCCTTTGAGACCTCAACAATGTAACAAGGCACTGTATCAAAGGCAGGTATTATTATTTTTATAAAGACTGAGATTGCAAAAGTTCAACTCTCCCAGAATTATGAACTTGGCCTTTATCAATCAGATTCCATGACGCAGTTTGTGAGAAATTATTTCCACATCAGTGAGCTGGTAACTCGATCATCACTAAAGAGACTTTGAGTTCTTTTTACACAGAGGGTTATTAGAGTTATTAGGAGAGGAAAGCTATAAAAGTGGGTATGTGGGTGCAGGCGGGTGTGAGAGGCAGGAGGTAGGGGAGTGGGAAAAAGGAAGAATTCTTATAAAGATCACGGACTGAATGGCTATGGAGGAGATGGTAATATCTGATATGTGATGTGTCAATGATCATCGGAACAAATTATTACATTGCATACCACATTACTTCTACCCTCCCCCAATGATTGTGACTATATATTTATTATTATTTTTGTTATTATTATTATCTTAGTAGCACTGGCATCTTATACTCATAACATACTGAGTGCGATATAAATGTGCATTTACACAGAACAATAGCACGGTGATCGTGCGGTAGAAAAAGAACAATAAATACATGATTGACAAGAATTACACAGCAGATTTCCAAGAAAGTAGTGGTAGGAAGCTGGGAGCATCATCACTTGTGGCTGGGAGACACTCTGTCTGTCCAGGTGGACATCAAAGATCTCATAGTACTATTTGAAAAGAGAAGGAAGTTTCTCTCCTGTCTTGTCTGCGACAATGGTCCTGCAGATCCCTGATGGTGACGATCTGTGTGACAAGGCTGAGATAGTCAGTAAGTCATTGTAGTCTGCGGCTCTCAGCCTCACACCCACTCTGCTCGCCTGGTCTGTGCCAGGTCAGGTTTGGCCACATGCTATCACAGTGGCAGCCTATTTGTATTGTGGTTCAAGGTTGGCTGTTGGTGGTTCACACATTATTCCTTGGTCAGTTCGAGGCAAGTTTCGTCGTGAAATGTTGGATGCGGGGAATTCCCCTTCTCTGACGTCTCTCCCAAAAATCACCCCCTTCGCACCTTCCTTCCCTGCCTGACTCTCCCCAAATTCTACCACAGTCAACTCTCACCTTGCTGGGATTTCACTCTGCCTCTGTGAAACTCTGCGAGATTATCCTCCGTGAAAGATGCTGTCTAAGTTCTTGAGAGGGTACAGTTATTTCCCTTCTGTTCCACATTACAACAACATTTCATTTCATTAGGGCAGGAAATACATGAAAGTGACTGATACATATCCAGCCTGTGTCCCTGCCTACTCCTGACACACTCAGCACGTGGCTCTACTGGTCCTGGTTTAACAGAACGACGGGGAGGTTTGTTCGTTGTTGTCCACTGGCTGGATCTCGTTGTCGCGCTGGACATACCTGTAATTCAGGTGAGGACGGAAGGAGTTCAGCTGGTTCTGTCTCCTCTCTGACCTGTTCCTCCGGCCTGCCCTCCTACTGCAACAATAGAAGCAGCGTTTGAAGATCAGGTAGAGCATCTCGGACATGTTAAGGACGATGCAAAGGGCAGAGCCGGCTACCATGAAGTAGCTGAAGATCCTTTTCTCGGTGGGTTTGGCGATGTAACAGTCCACCTGGTTGGGGCAGGGATAGACTGAGCACTTGACCAGAGTCGGCATGTCAAAGCGGTCATAGATCCTGTACAGGATGTACAAGAATGAGATCTCGAAGCACGTCTTGAACAGCAGGCTGAACAGGTAGGTCCACCACAGCCCGCCATGCCTTTTCCCAGTGTCTGTGTACAGTTTGGGACATTGCTGCCCATGTTTTATGGTGTTTTTCCTTTCCCGCTCTTTCCTGTAGGCCACGTGCATGACGATGAGCAGGGAGGGGGTGGAGATGCAGATGAGCTGCAAGGCCCACAGCCGGATGTGGGAGATGGGGAAGTAATGGTCATAGCAGGTGTTGGCACAGCCCGGCTGCCTGGTGTTACAGTCAAAGTCACTCTGCTCATCGCCCCACACCTGCTCCGCAGCCACCACGTATACTAGGACCCTGAAAATGAAGACCACGGACAGCCAGATGCGGCCGATCCCTGTAGAATACTTGTTGACGCCGCTCAACAGCTCCTGAAGCGTGCCCCAGTCCATGGCTCCCTTTGGCAATGGTCAACCTGCAACAGAAATAGCAGCGTACAGAATTAGTGAGAGACGGGACACGGGCTGGGATCCAGCTCAAACATCTCCCCTCTGACCTGCGAGAATCAGCTCAAACATCATCCAACAACTTTGTGCCTGTCACAAAGCCATCTGTTCTACTATTCTGTCACGCCTGATAATAAACCCTCAAGAAAAAAAATGACAATATTGGTCACTTCAATCCACGACTGTTTGTGGGACGCTGCTCTGCACATTGGCTGCCGCGTTTCGCCCACAAAATATACAGTCAATTCACTTTACAGTAAATTCTGTGAAGCGCTTTGAGACGTCTCAAAGACGTGAAAAGCATTGTAGCAGGAGCTGTATCTAACGCAAGGATTATTTGAAGGATTATTATTGTACCGAAGTGTAAGGAGTAATGAAACAGTCAGCACAAGACGTACAGAGATGCCTTCACGTCACGTAAAAGCAGATGCTGACAATCCATACCAATATCATCATATTATAAAGATATTGACTTATGAGGCTGAGTCCCTGGTCAGGAGCGAGCTCCTTTGACTTCTTTGTAACATTTGACACATTAGCCATTAGCCTAACACTAAGGATGTTAGCGTGGAAGCCTCTGACTGGGACTGTCAATCGTGCCTTTGTTTTTCCACACACTGGGGTTCCTATCCACCTCAGGGAAGTGGTGCTGAGCAGGAGATCGGGTGATTCCCACAACAGAACAAAGGGGAAAACGAACTGGGAGCAGAGAATTGGATTTAACAACTGGAAAAAGAGCTGGGTGCTGTGAGCAGGAGGACAACCTGGTGGGTTCACTGCAAGGATAATAATATTAATAATAATAATAATCCTTGCATTTGATATAGGGCCTTCTCACGTCTTCGAGATGTCTCAAAGCACTTCACAGGATGTACTGTAAAGTCAATTGACTATATGGTTTGTGGACAAAAGATGAGATCCAATGAACCGAAGGACCTTCTTGACGTTCTCCCAACGTAAAAGGCGCTATACACATGTAGTTTGCTGTTGCTGTTCATCCGAACTATTGTCTGATTAGCTCAGAAGCAGGCGATTCAGCCCATCAACCCAGCTCCTGCCCTGACCAATCCCAATTTCTGGTTCTTTCTCCTTTTACACTATTGCTCTATAGATATCCCTTCAATCCCCTTTTATTGTTGAGTGAGGTTAGGTCTGAATTAACCCCGCCATTGTCCTCCACAGTTACTGGCCCCCAACTCCCAGCTCCGGTCCAAAAACCCCTGACTGTCCAGCACCCGAGATGTCTTTCAGACATGATACAAGCTATACAAGTGTAATTTGTTGTTGTTGTTGTCATTGACTGACTTAGACAGAATACATTCCATTTAGAGAACTAGGGTTGTCCCCGGAGACGGATCTCAGTTACCCCCAAACTCTCTCGGCCCCAAATTGTCAAAGAACAATGGGTACAGAATTACTGATCAACGGAAATCTCTCACTCGTCATCATCAGGAATGTTCACAATAAAGCTCAGTATCGTACCCGCTTCACATTCATTTTCTGATTAATTTTTCTAACTCCCCTCCGCTCCCTCACCCCGCCATTCCCAGATTGTCTGCAGTACTTGTTTTTAAAGCAAGTTTATTTCTATTTAGTTTGATACTTTCTGTTAACCTCCCAGAGAACACCACAAACAAATAAGGTATAGGAGCCCTGAGAAGTGAAAACAAAGTTACAGCTCTCAGATAATCGTTACCACTCAATGATTCAATTATTTATTGATCAACTTAAAACTCCAACTCTAACCATACTGAAGGCACTGAAAATAGTCTCACCGGAGATCAGACACAGCCTCCCGGACTCACACACTCCCGTCCTTCCTCTCTGATGCTCTGGAAAACATTAATTACAAAGTGATTTGGCTCGCCTCCTGGTTCCTGATATTTGATCCTGTGGTGTGGACAGGTTTGTTCACTATTGCTCATGACAATTTCATTTTAAAGGCGTAAAGGGTGCGGTTACAGGTGGAAATGCTGGACAGGTTCAGGCAGGTAGGAGTCCTGAGATCAGCATGACTGCTTACAGTCATTTGGCATTCATAGTCAAAGGGTTTCTCTGTTTTTATGTGTTAGTGGTTCACAGCCTGTGTGATTTGTGATGGCAGCTGAATTACATCAAGGATTTCAGCCTCCGCATAGACAAGTCTCTAGATATAACCAGCCGAGTGACATTGGATAACATCTCAGAGTGCTTAATAATAATAATAATAATGCATTTGATATAGTTCCTTATTTTTGGCGTTGAGTCATCCCAAAGTGCTTCACAGAAGTGGAGGGTGGAAAGAAGGAGAGGGGAAGGGAGGGAAGAGAGAGAGAGAGAGAGAGAGGGGGGGAAGAGGGAGAGAGGGAGGGGGGTAGAGGCAGTTGGGGGAGAAAGGGAGAGAGGGCAGAGAGAGGGAGAGAGGCAGTGGAGGGAGAGGCAGAGAGGGCGAAGAGGGAGGGGGGGGAGAAAGGGAGAGGGGGAGAGACGGAGGAGAGAGGGAGAAAGGGGGAGAGAGGGAGGGGGGAGACAAGGGGGAGAGAGGGAGGTGGGGGGGAGAAGGGGAGAGACGGAGGAGAGAGCAAGGGGGGATAGAGGTGGGGAGAGAGGGAAGGGGGATTGGTGAAGGACATTTGAAGCAATATTTTCTCTGATGTACTCTCCCCAGTGAGGGGCTTGTGTGCCATTGGTGTTTAAGAATGCAAACCTTTGCCCATTTCTCCTGTGTTTTGGTGCTTGCTGGACACAGCAAGTGTCCCAGACAGGGTAAAGCTCCTCTTGATCTCAACAATCGCTCCTCACAGTGAATGAGCCAATTATCACCCACTGGGGGAGATGAGTGGACTGTATTGTGTGATATTATTATTATTATATTGCACAAGTGCAGGGAACGATCGAGTGAATTCACTGCAACAAGAGAGACAACAATATTCCCAGATATATGAAGATCCAGGAAAATAATAATAATAATAATAAATTGGTCACTTCAATCCATGGCTGTTTGTGGGACGCTGCTGTGCGTAATTTGTGAAGCGCTTTGAGACGTCGAGAAGACGTGAAAAGCGCTATATCAAATGCAAGGATTATTCTTCTTATTATTATAATAATCCCTCTCCCCCCCCCCCCACCCCCGCTTCACTCGCAGTATCAGATTGACATTTGCATTCCCTGCACCAGCCTCAGTGAGAGTCACCGTTTACCATATCTCGCGAAGACTGAATTACATCCAGTTTGTGACATTGACTTGTGGCCACTGGCTTTAACTAGGTCACGATTCATTTTTCTATTGATCCGTACCATCAATAGAGAAAAAAAGAGAGAGAGACTTGCCTCTGTCTTAAAATTAAATTTTAAGTTGTGAATATCTGCGATGAGAGAAGAAAGCATCAGAACAAGAGAGCGAGAGGACAGGGGTTACGCTTTCGGCCTGTGACCTGTTCGGATTCTGCTTTGATGCTGCTGCCGCAGTGATGCAGCGTTTGATTTGAAGTTTATTTCATATTTCATCAAAAAAGGCTTTTGTCCTGCATTTCATTAAAGTTGTTCAGGACTCGGCGCTGCAGCCCCGGTGCCCTCCTGTTGGTGGCGGTGTAGCCCAGCGTGAACGCGGTGGGGGTTCAGCAGCGCCCCCCGGCTGGTGCTCATGGAACATTACAATGTTTCGCCCACAAATATACGGTCAATTCACTTTACAGGCGATTCTGTGAAGCGCTTTGGGACGTCGAGAAGACGTGAAAAGCACTATATCAAATGCCAGGATTATTACTATTATGTTATTACAATAAAATACACAGTCACTCCGCTTTACAGTGTATCCTGTACACTGGATCCTCATGGAGTCCTGTAGCTCAGGGGTTAGAGCACTCGCTTTGCAAGTTCAATTCCAGGCAGAGGGCGAAACCTCGGGCAAGTTTCCTTACTCCACACAGAGCCTAATAATAATCCCTCCAAAACCAAAAACAATAATAAATTGGTCATTTTCAATCTACGACTGTTTGTGGGACATTGCTGTGCGCAATTGGCTGCCGCGTTCGCCCACAAATATACAGTCAATTCACTTTACAGTGTGTTCTGTGAAGCGCTTTGGGACGTCCTCCCGACGTGAAAAGTGCTATATCAAATGCAAGGATTATTATTATTATTATCCTGTGAACCACTTCGAGTCATCTCGATGATGTGCTAAGGCGTTATATCAAATGTAAGGATTATTATTAATGCAATTTAAATGTATCCACTGACCCAAGAGTGGGTGCGGAGGAGACCAATGACTTAAAGTACAGTCAAGAGCTAACTTTCTTCAGTTGGACATCAACAAGACTGAGGCTCTCCTGATAGGCTCCCATCAGCGCCTCCTCACCTCAGGCGTTGACAGCATCACCATCCATGGTTGACCACTGCACCTTGCCAATCCAGTCCGGAACCTTGGGGTCTTGTTTGACTCTCAACTATCCTTTCTACCCCACACCTGTGCCATGACCCGCTCTGCCTTCCCCACCTCCGCAACATCGCCCGGCTCCGACACTCCACAGGCCTCAAAGATGCCTTCATTACATTGAGGCTCAACTATGCAATCTCACTGCTTGTCGGCCCCCAACTCCTCCCTCCACAGGCTGCAGATCATCCAGAACTCTGCAGCCCATGTCCTCTCCTGCACTCGGCTCCCCGACTCTATCACCCTCATCCTCGCCCGACTCCACTGACTTCCCATCACAGAGGATACAGTTCTAAATCCTGGTCCTCACCTTCAAAGCCCTCCATGGTCTTGCTCCCCCTGACCTCTCTGACCTCCTAACCCCCTACCATCCTGCTCACTCCTTCCTTCAGCGGACTCTGGCCTGCTTTACATTCCCCGCCTCGCTCGCCCCACTATTGGTGGGTGGGCCTTCTGCCACCTGCCCCCACCCTCTGAAACTCCAACCTGCAGTCCCTCTGGCTCGCCGCCTTCCTTGCCTCCTTCAAGACCCACTTCAACACTTTCCTCTTCAACCGTGCTTTTGATCTTCCTGCTGCCCCCCTTGCCCTCCACGACCCCGACCCGACCCCCAGTTCGGGTCCATAACGCTGTCTGTCCAGCGCCTTGGGATATGAAACAACAACAACAACAAGATTCCATTTATAGAGCACCTTTCATGTTGGGAGGACGCCCCAAGGCGCTGTACAGTTGGGTCAGGACTCGAGCATTGGGGGGAAATGGTCAGGGTGAGGGGAGGGAAGGGAGGGAGCGAGGAGGGGGTAGAGAGTCGAGAGGGGAGCTGAAGGCACGGTCAAAGAGAAAGGTCTCGAGACCGGCCTTGAAGGAGGAAAGGGAGGAGGTGGCGAAGGCACTGGGGGATAGAGTTCCAGAGCCTCGGGGCTGAGAGGCTGAAGGCCACCGATGGTAGGGCGGTTGGGGCGGGGGATGTGGAGCAGACCGGAGCCAGAGGAACGGAGGGTACGGGCAGGTAAGTAGGGGGATAGTAGGTCGGAGAGGTAGGAGGGAGCGAGGCCGTGAATGGCCTTGTAGGTGAGGATGAGGATCTTGAATTCGATCCTCTGGGGGATGGGGAGCCAGTGGAGGCGAGCGAGGGTGAGGGGGAGGGTGGGAGTGATGTGGTCGCGGTGTCTGGTGCGGGACAGTACACGAGCTGCAGAGTTCTGAATGACCTGCAGTGTGGAGGGAGGGTCGGGAAGGCCGACGAGGAGAGAGTTCCCATAGTCCAGCCTTGAGGTGACAAAGGCGTGGACCAGAGTTTCAGCCGCGTGAGGGGTGAGGTAGTGCGACATTCCGGAGGTGATGGAAGGCGGTGCCAGTTGTGGCGCGGATATGAGGGAGAAATGACAGCTCAGGGTTGAACAGAACCCGAGGTTCCTGATGGCTTTGAGAGGTGGAGAGTGCAGCCTTGGATGCTGATAGTGTCAGCGCCTGAGGTGCGGAGGCGCTGACGTGAGCCAATCAGGAGGGCCTCAGTTTTGCGCACGTTGAGCTGAAGAAAGTTGTCTCTCGTCCAGGACTCGATGTCGGACAGGCAGCTGTCAGGACATCGGGGGTCGTGGAGTTGAGGGTAGAGGAGGAAAGGTAGAGTTGGGTGTCATCCGCATAAATGTGGAAGTTAACCCCATGTCTGCGGATGATGTCACCACAGGGTGAGGAGGAGGGGACAGAGGACCAGAGGACAGAGCCCTGAGGGACACCGCACAAGACAGTGCGGGGGGTGGAGGAAAAGCCATTCATGGAAACAAAGTGAAGACGGTGGGAGAGGTACGACCTGAACCACTCAAGGACAGGGCCTTGAAGGTTGAGGTGGGAGGACAAGCGGTGGAGGAGGATAGCGTGGTCGACCGTATCGAATGCTGCCGATAGGTCGAGGAGGATGAGGAGGCAGAGGGAGCCCTGGTCACAGATGGTCAGGATGTCATTGGTGACCTTGACCAGGGCAGTTTCTGTGCTATGGGCAGCACGGAAACCCGACTGAAGGGGTTCGAATAATGAATGGGTGGAGAGGAAAGAGCGCAGCTGGGAGGCGACAACTCGTTCCAGGACCTTGGACAGGAAGGGGAGGTTGGAGATGGGCCGGTAGCTTGATAGCTGCGACGCATCAAGGGAGGGTTTTTTCAAGGTGGGAGTGATGGTGGCAGTTTTTAAGGGAATGGGAACAGAGCCAGAGCAGAGGGACAGGTTGACGATGTCTGTGATATGTGGGGCAAGGAGGTGGAGCTGGGAGATAAGGAGTGGAATGGGGATAATATAAGCGGCTTAATATAAGCCACATTTCCCCCAAGCAAACTTATTTCCTTGTAATATGCTCTTCCAGTTATCTCTGAATCAGGAAGGCGTGAGCCAGAATGTGCGATTGCAGGAATATTACTCATCCGCAGCTCTGGGTGGGTCACTAAAGATTGTATCAACGTAAGCAGAACCCAGTGAATTCCAAAAGGAATGAAAAGCTCAGGACTCTTCAAATGTCAACGCATTTAGAAAGGCTGGAATAAAGCTGAGCTGTGTTGCCAAGCAGGTTGATTTCCTACCTGCGCGAGCCTTGCTGAAGCTGACCTCTGCTCTGTAGATTGTGTAAAGCTATGGTCACTGTAACAGGAAGGGTGGGATTGGGTCGGGTTGGATGTGGGAGGAGGGATGGGGAAGTTGCATGTCTGCTGGAGGCAGCACAGAGGAACGAACATGATTTCTCATGCTAGAGGACGGAGTAGGTACCATAAAAGGAGATATCTCAGACAGGAACATGTAAAAGGGCTCAGACAGGAACTTTTCAGTGCTTTGGGACGTCCTCCAGATAATAATAATAATAATAATCCTTGCATTTGATATAGTGCTTTTCACGTCTTCTCGACGTCCCAAAGCACTTCACAGAATATACTGTAAAGTGAATTGACTGTATATTTGTGGGCGAACGCGGCAGCCAATTGCGCACAGCAATGTCCCACAAACAGTCGTGGATTGAAAATGACCAATTTATTATTGTTTTTTTTTTGGAGGGATTATTATTAGGCTCTGTGTGGAGTAAGGAAACTTGCCCAAGGTTTCGCCCTGCCGGAAATGTGAAAGGTACCACACAAATCTAATTTGTTGTTTGTTGTTGATAAGATTTTAAATGGGGTTGAGAAAGTAAACTCATACTTTCAGATGCACTGAGGCAGCAGAACCAGAAGACACAGGTTTAGGGTTTCAAAGGGAGCAACAATTAAACTTCTCAGCCTTGACAAGGGAGGTCGCAGAGGGGACCTTATAAAGGTTTCAAAGGTACTAAATGAGATTGAGAAAAAAACCCAACACAGAACAAAAACTTTGAGATATGCAGAGGGAGCAGAACAAGCCAGCACAGGTTTATAGAGTGGGGTGTGGGGGTGGGAGGGAGGGTGTTTCCTTGGGGCTGAACTCACTCCAATGTGACGTGTTTGGTAACAGAATGTCAGACTCGAGCCAACCCTCTGTGACAGCTTCTAGTCCAGTTCCTGAGCAAGTGAGAGAGGACCGCGTTCGATTCGTGGATGGAGCAAAACATTAGGCAAGCTCCATGTAGCTTTAACTGATGGTTATTTGGGATGATTTTGCTACAACCCGGGCAGGTGGAGGTCCCTGGCGTCAATTTCACCTCGAACTTACTGTCATCAATTGTGACGAACACGTCAAATGAGCCTGACAATCAGTCTGGAGTGTTCCCCACCCCGCACCCACCCCACCCCTGATCTCCAGCCTAGTTCCCACCCAATCATAAAATGTTTTGGTTTCTGCCAAACTGCACCTATCACCTGGGTGCGTCCCTCCAGGCACAGAGTTAGCTTTCTATAAACATCTCTGGAATTTCCACGCTAGGTAGGATGGATGGAATTCTGTTTGGTTTGCATATTCTTAAGCACGGTAATGGGTTTCCGCATGTGTCAGACACTGTGTCAAACCAACAATAAAGGATTTCTTTACACAGAACAGTTAAGGTGTTTCTCACTCACATCATTGTTCTGCTTTAAGGAGTGCTGCCACGGAAATGAAAAGCATTGTTTAAACTTTACAGAATAACTGAGAAGATAACACCAATCACCAGGCATTGTTATTCTGCTTAAATGTGAATATGAGGTGTTCATAGAATCATAGAATTTTACAGCACAGAAGGAGGCCATTCAGCCCATCGTGTTTGAGCTGCTCTTTGAAAAGAGCTTCCAATTCAATCCCACTCACCCGCGCTCTCCCCATAGCTCTGCAAACTTGTCCTCCCCAAATAATTATCTACTTCTCTTGAAAGCTGTTAGTGAGTCATCTTCGACCTCCCTTTCAGGCAATGCATTCCAGATCCCAACAACTCGCTGAAACCATTTCTCCTCATCTCCCCCCTGTTTCTTTTAACAACTATTTTAAATCGAGCCATAGGAGAGGGACAGGTTGACGATGTCTGTGATATGTGGGGCAAGGAGGTGGAGCTGAGAGATAAGGAGTGGAGTGGGGATGGGGTCAAGGGAGCAGGTGGTGGGTTTCAGGGATAGGATGAGTTTGGTGACAGAGGGTGGGGAAACGGGTACGAAAGTGTGTAGGGGAGGATGGGTTGGAGTCGGAGTGTGGGAGGGAGGGGGTGGGGGGTTGGTGGATGTTGGAGGGGAAGTGACCGCGGAGCGGATTCCCTTGATTTTGGATTCAAGGAAATCCAGCATCTCCTCGCAGTGAAGGTTGGAGGAGATGACCTGCGCGGGGTGGCGGGGGGGACGGAGGAGTCGGGATGTGGTAGAAAACAGTAGCCTGGGGTTGTTCTTCGCCTCCAGGATTATCCTGGAGTAGAAGGACGACTTGGCCGAGGCTAGAGTGGAGCGGTAGATTTTGAGGAGGTCCAGCCAGATTTGTCGGTGGACCTTCAGGCCAGATTTGACACAGGTGCGTTCAGCGGCCCGCACCTGGCTCTTCAGTGAGTGGAGGTGGATGGTGAACCAGGGGGAGGAGCGAGAGTAGGAGACAGTATGGGAGGTGATGGGGGCAAGAGTGTTGAGTGTGGAGGAGAGGGTGTTGTGGAGGAGGGTGAGAGCAGAAGAGGGGTCGGTGAGGGTTGAGGGCCAGAGGGAGAGGAGTTCAGAGGACTCCAAGGCAGCGGTTAGGGATTGTGGGGGTAACTTCTTCCAGGGGCGGTAGAAGATGGTGGTGGGTCTGGTGGAGGTGGGGAGGGGGGTGGAGGTGGTGAAGGAGATGAAGTGGTGGTCGGAGACGGCCTTGTCGGTGATAGTGACATCCGAGACACTGAGGCCCCGGGTGATCACCAAGTTGAGTGGGTGACTGTGAGTGGGGGAGTTGATGTGGACGGAAAGGTTGAGCGAGGAGAGGAGGAAAGAGAAGTCTGAGGAGATGGAGCAGGAGGGGTTGAAGTGCAGGTTGAAGTCGCCCAGGATGATGAGGCGATCAGAGCAGAGGCAGAGAGATGTGAGAAGTGTCGAAATATTGGAGATGAAGGTGGGAGAGGTTTTAGGGGCCGGTAGAGGAGGAGGATTTTGAGCGAGAGGAAGGAGGGGTGGGAGAAACACTTTACTGGAGTCCTGTAGCTCAGTGGTTAGAGCACTCGCTTTGCAAGTGAGAGACCTGAGTTCAATTCCAGGCAGAGGGCGAAACCTTGGGCAAGTTTCCTTACTCCACACAGAGCCTAATAATAATCCCTCCAAAACCAAAAACAATAATAAATTGGTCATTTTCAATCTACGACTGTTTGTGGGACATTGCTGTGCGCAATTGGCTGCCGCGTTCGCCCACAAATATACAGTCAATTCACTTTACAGTGTGTTCTGTGAAGCGCTTTGGGACGTCCTCCCAACGTGAAAAGCGCTATATCAAATGCAAGGATTATTATTATTATTATTATTATTATTTACAGGTTACAGTTTACAAGTGTAATTGTTATCAAACTGGTGTGTCTTGAATATGGGGAAGAAGGCAGCAATTGTAGAGATTCTGGAACGGCATTACAGAGAATGAGGGGAGTATGTTGGCTGTGAAGCAGGCTGGAACCCGCTGGGTAGGGGAGCTGATGGTATTAACATTAGCCTTGCAGTCATCATCAGCTTAACAGTGTTTGGCTGATTTCTGTTGGATGGTTTGTAAACTTCCTTGGCCTTCACTTTGAAATTGTCTAATATAAGCCACATTTCCCCCAAGCAAACTTATTTCCTTGTAATATGCTCTTCCAGTTATCTCTGAATCAGGAAGGCGTGAGCCAGAATGTGCGATTGCAGGAATATTACTCATCCGCAGCTCTGTGTGGGTCCTTGGGTTACTGACCCACCCGCCAGCAGGAATACTTTCTCTTTGTTCACCTTATCGAATCCCCTCATCATTTTGAAAACTATTACGTCTCCTCTTAACCTTCTCTGCTCCAAGGACAATAATCCTCGCTTCTCTCGCCTCTCCTGATAACTGAAGCCCCTCATTCCTGGTACCATTCTGGTCAATCTCCTTTGCATCCTCTCCAATGCCTTGACATCCTTCCTAATGTGTGGGGTCCAGAACTGAACCCAGTCTCGAGCTGAGGCCTAACCAGTGTTTTATATAAAGGTTCATCAAAACTTCCTGACTTGCGTACTCTGTGCCCCTATTTATAAAGCCCAGTATCCCGGATGCTTTTTTAACAGCTGTATCTCCCTGTCCGGCCACCTGCAAAGATTTCCTTATATGACCCCCAGGTCTCTCTGTTCCTTCACCCCCTTTAAGATTGTACCCTCAGCGTATATTGCCTCTCCTCATTCTTCCTCACAAAATGCATCACTTCATAGTTCTCCACAATAAACTTCATCTGCCACGTGTCTGCCCAAGTTACCAGTCTGTCTATGACCATTTGCAGTCTGTTACTATCCTCCTCACTGATTACTATTTTTCCTGGTTTAGTATCATCTGCAAACTTGGGAATTGTACTCTGGATACCGAAGTCCAGGTCATTTATATGGATCACAAACAGCAGTGTTGTAGCCACTAACGTCCTGACACCGGGATTCACTCAAAACTATTCCTTCCGATGGAATTGCAGCAGCAACGTCGTGATGGGGCAGAGCCAATGTTTGAATGTTGCTGCATTGAGTCAACGGCAGCTGTCTGTGCGGTGATAATGATGTCACTTTACCATAAGAGAAAGACAGAGAGAATGAAAGAGAGAGAAACAGTAACCGCGAGAGTGAGACACAGAGAGATCAAGAGAAAGAGGGAGACAAAGAGAGTGAGAGAATGAGAGCGCGAGATAGAGTCAGAGAGGGAGAGAGAGGCAGTGAGAGAGAGAGAGACAAAAAGAGAGAGTGTGACAGTGAGAGAGTGAGAGAGGGTTGGGTTACTAAGCTATTTATAAAGCCTTGAATCCCATCTTCAAAGGCGCTGTATAAATGTAAACCATATTGCCAATGCCACCTTATCTTAAAATGTAAGACAGAGAATTGTGGAAAATTCTTAAAAATCCTGACTTAATTGGAAAGACTCTGAGGGGACTCCATACAGTACGTATAAACTTTCAAATGGGATTTAAAAAGGAAACCCAGATCAATACTTTAGGATGTACAGTAAAACTCACATAAGTCGTATCAGTCAGGACCATGACACTTAATATGACTTCCGTGAAGTCTGAGTTATAGGCAAACTTATATATGTGGTATAAAATCTGATTTAATCAATAATTGGCACTGCGTATGCTTAATTCAACACAGCCAGTAATTGCGCATGCGGTGACGGGCCAAGACGACATTTCCTGCGATTCAAAGCAGTGCAAGAGCAATGGAGGCTAGGGCAATATGATTTAGATAACGATTAATATGACAAGTGCAAAGAAATCTAAGTGGTTTTGATAAGAAACTGAATGGGCCTCGAGTGGACTTAGGCGATCATACGATTTATAAAGATAAAACGGGTTGCAAATTTTACTGTTCCGTGATAGTAGAACAATAGAACAAGATACACAGCTTTAGAGTTGTAAAGGGAAATTTCAGGAAGCAGGCACCAGGAAGTATTCTATACCCAGAGGGTAATTAATAGTAATAATAATAATAATCCTTGCCTTTGATATAGTGCCTTATCACGACATCTCAAAGTGCTTCACAGGATATACTGTAAAGTGAATTGACTGCGTGTTTTGTGGGCGAAACTCGGCAGCCAATTGCGCACAGCAGCGTCCCACAAACAGTCATGGATTGAGTGATCACACAAGAACATTTTTTTTGAAGGGATTATTATATGTCTATCTCTTTGTACGTTTCATGTATGAAGAGAGACAGTCACACACAGATTAATGGAAAGAGAGGAGAGAGTTAGAGCGCAACAGGGAGTGAGAGAGTGACAAAAGATAAAAAGAGATAGTCACACAGTGTATAATGGGAGTCACAGAGTAGAGAGAGAGACAGTCACACAGTGTAACAACAGGAGAGAGTAATGGAGTATATAATAATAACTGGAACAAGTTACCAGGAAGGTGGTTGAGGCCAGAAACTTGTGATGGGAGGATGGTTGAGGGAAGGGGGGTTCTGGAAGATTGGGATTGGATGGGCTGAAAAGCTTTCTACATCTAAACCTACTTGAAATCTTGTCAGCACAGTTGAGGGATTGGGACTGAGCTGTGGAGCAGATATCTGGGTTAAGGTGATGTGAGAGTGTAGAGAGGACACGCGAGAGGAGGAAGAGAAGGGAGGAGGGCTACTGGCTTTCAGGAGGGACTGAGGGTAAATAAAAGCCGGTTTAAGAATTGTAAAATATTTATTTTTATGAATCATTTTGGTGTGTAACAAAATATAGAGACACAATGGACTATAAAAAGGTAAAGTGTAGCACACGTTGATGGTTGGTGACAGGGTTTCCGTGGAAAAGGTTTCAAAACAAACAATACAAATATATCACTGACAGTTCCCTCACTGCTCTGTACTGAGCAGCCAGACCTCTGCCTATAAATCAGCATATACATGAGCTTCCAATACTCATTTTGTCCTCTTAAATCAAAATCCTATTTCAAATCTGTTGAGTCATGATGACTTGTTGAAAGCAGATGTTGGCAACTTGTGGCCTGGGCTCAGGAACTTTTAATGTGAAGCAGAGTTAGGTTTTGGTTAGTAATTCCGAGTCTCGTCCTAACCTCTATGAAGTCAGATTAGATGTTATAAACGACTCTCTGGATGATTCTGGGGCACGTAGGTTTGGTCTGAGCAAATGAGCGAGCGAATAATAAGCACAGAATAATAACAATCCTTGCGTTTGATATATCGCTTTATCACGTCTTTAAGATGTCTCAAAGCGCTTCTCAGAATATACTGTAAACTGAATTGAGTGTGTATTTTGTAGAATAAACAGTTCTCACCCCCATAGACCCCCATGGAGAGAACTCTCATCATTCAGCTCCAAAACAAGAACGCATAATCCATGAAATAATTTGTTTTGGACCTCGAATATGCAGAGCAAGGGTTAGAAATGAGGGTGTGAAGCTAACTGCTGGGCAGCCCCTGGACCAGTGAGAGCCTCTCACAGGGTCACAGCTCTGTCTCAGGGGCAGCAGTGGGTGTCTGGCCGGGCTGTTTGCCAACACAACAACAACATACATGTGTATAGCACCTTTCGGGTCATGAGGATGTCCCAAGATGCTGGACAGTCAGGGATTTGGACCCGAGCAGAGGGTCAGGATCAGGGAGGGTGGAGGGCAGGGAGGGACAACAACAACAAGATTGCATTTATAGAACGCCTTTCATGTCGGGAGGACCTCCCAAGGCGCTGGACAGTTGGGTCGGGGTGAAGGGTGAAGTCGAAGAGAAGGGTCTTGAGACGTGCATTGAAGGAGGCAAGGGGGGGAGCGAGGCCAAGGGAATGTGGGATGGAGTTCCAAAGGGTGGTCCTGGTCTGCCGCTCAGTGTGTGTGAGATTCGAGCCGTGCAAACTGGATCTCTTCTTGTTTCTCTGTGCTCTGAACAGGTGAAGTGGTTGTAGGGAGGTGAGAAAGCTCACCCGTTAATATTCCCAAGCCTTTCTACAGAATACTGTCTCAACGCAGCATCTGCTCTTAGTCTGAGATCTCCTTCAACCCTACTGATCTGGTCCCTACCTTTGCTAAGCCGGCACCGGCCTGCTTCACTTCCCCGTCCTCTCCACCCCAACACTGGTGGGCGGCCATTCTGCTTCCACTCTCTGGAACCACATCCCAGAGTCCATCCAACTCATTCCCTCACCTCGTTCAAAGCCAGTCTCAAGAAATACTGCCTTGACAACAATGACAACAGTTTATATTTATAGGGCACCCTTCACGTGTCTTGACCGTTCTTTCCTCTCCCCACTCCTACCCCACCAGCAATATCAAATGATTTAAGATATCCTCCTGATGTGAAACATGCTCTGTAAATGTAAACTGTATTGCTCTCTGTATCGTAGCCCAGAATTCTTATGTATAATAATAATTGTTGCATTTTACATAGCTCATATAGAGATATATGTCGTTGATACGTCTCAAAGCACTTCACAAAATATACTGTGAAGTGAATTGACTGTATAGTTTGTGGGTGAAACACAGCAGCGCACAGCAATGTCCCGCAAACAGCTATGGATTGAATGAGCAAATTATTATTTATTTATTCTATTGTCATTTTTCAGTAATTTTGTGTCGTAACTTGCCCAAAATACACATCAACAGGAGAACCAAAGTCATGGATAAAGTCACAAATTTATGAGAGATGTTCATTTGTGTGTAAAAAAAAATGATTTATTCACCTGAAACCAGCCTTTGAATGCCAAACGAAAGGCAGCAAGTCAGAGAAAATAAGAAAGCTACAAATCACTTCAACGCATTAGACCCTTCAGACATTACACATCTCTCTCTTTCAGGGAACATAAAGATTTTAAGACGGAAGATATAAATAATAGACACATTACCTGATACACTTTGCCTCTTTTCTCAAAGTCGTCAAATTTCAATGCAACAATAATCCTTGCATTTGATCATATCATCGATAGGTCTCAAAGCGCTTCAAAGGACACACAGTAAAGTGGTTCGTCTGTGTGCCTTGTGGGCAAATGAACAAATTTGCAGTGGAAAACTTAATCAAAAAGTGGAACTGGTGGGAATCGAGAAGCGTCAGATTTCCTCTGAAGCCTTTCAGTTCTCAAATTCGGGAATCAGGCAGGCTGGTAGGCGAGCATGCGGTGGGCGGGGGAGGGGTGGTGGGGGGGTGCAGTGATGGTGTCAGCTATCTTTACTTGGTGATCTCACTTCTCTTTTAGTTTAAGAATTGAGAAGTTAAGAATTTTTTGCTCAATATGCAATAGGGGGTTGGGTGGGAGGGCACAGAATGGGCGCATGATCAACATGCAGCCAGTGTTACCTCCTTACACAGCACCGATACACTTGGTAATTGTTCCCACAAGGAGCTTGGGTGACCATTCGGGTCACGATGGTCGATGCTTATACATTTTTCTGACAAAGAAACGTTTGTCCTTCGTCCATTTTGCACTCATTGACGTCTCTGTTCAAAATGTAGGTACACGAGGCCCAAACTTCCACCTAATCTTAGGCTGTGAGTCCAGTTTGTTTTAACAAAATTAGAGACGGTGCAGGATTGTGAAACATTCTTGAATTCTGTCTTAATTTGGAAGCCAGCCATCTGCAGTTCCTAAAAAACCCCAACTCCAAATTAAGACATTTTACACAATTCTGCAATATCGTATATTTTAAGGCTGTGTTTTTGTGCAAGTGGAATTTCAGACCTTAGATAATGGAAATGTCAGGACCTTCTTAAGATAGAAACTATTTTAAATTTTAAATTAACAGTTAATACATGATACTGATGGTTAAAAGTTTTAGAAACTTATTATACTTGTCTACAACCAGATAAACAACACTAATGATAATAATCCTTGCTGGGGAGTGGGATTGACTTTGCTCTTTACAAAGAGTTGGCACAGACTCAATGGGCCGAATGGCCTTTTTTTGTGCTGTATGATTCTTTGATTCTATGATTTGATATAGCATCTTACCCTGTCTTCGAGACGCCTCAAAGTTCTTCACAGAATATGCTGTAAAATGAATTGACTGTATATTTTGTGGGTGAAACGCGGCAGTGTCCCTCACACAGTCATGAATTGAGTGATCAATTTATTATTTTTTTTTGAAGGAAATATTACCCCCGGAAAAGTGATCTGCTAATCGACTACCATCCAGGTTCCTACTTACTTGCTAGGTAAACAAGCTGAAAGACAACTCAATGTTATCACCCACAAGGCGTTAGAGGAATGTTAGAGAAATGAGCTGTAAGGAATGACTTTGAAAGAAATGTCACAGAGTGGACCTTAAATATGACTCTTGATGAGATAAAGAAAGTAAATCCAAAATAATAATCCAAGGAAGGACAAGCGTCTGAATTGGCACATAAACGAAGAACTATTCCTTGACACAGGAAGCCAATTTCCCTCAACAACAGGTCTCCATTTAACATTTTAACATTGGCTTATCTGTGGATATTTTTATCAACTAACCTTCCCACGTAAATACATTTGCTGTTTGCAGTGTTACTGTACCCAAGAACGTTCCCCTCCACACTTGCACACATGCTCCACTATCACAAGACCTGCGCAAGGCAGGCAAGCCCTCAATACAACCGGGAGTTCTGCAAAGCTGCTCATTAGCTGTCCCGCAGAGAGTCAGACATCAGGAAGGGAAGAACTCTCCTCCATGCGACAATAACTTCCCCTGAAAGTCCCCAGACAATCCCACATTAACAGCGCTCCCTACCCAGTTGCTGTGGCTCTCTGGGAAGTGTGAGTGTAAACGCCAGCCAAGATGAGTGTAAATGTCAGTAGCTCACCTTCGTCACACACATCTCAGACCGCATCACTCATACATAATAATAATATAGATTACATTGAAGAGAGGTTTGGGGCAGAAGCACGGATATAGTCCTGTGGCCTAGCAGAAGGCAAGTAATTCATGTGAATGAGTTTATGACCATTTGCGCTCATAGACAGGTTAGATTTTCGCTTTCCACATCGCAACATGCAAAACCTGAAACACCTTTTAGCGATCAGATAGATAATTTCACTGACACTCAACACCACACACAGAGATGAAGCCCCCACCATGAAATAGGTGAACACCCTTTTCTCAGTGGGTCTGGCAATGTAACAATCCACCGTGTTGGGGCATGGGCTGGCTGTGCATTTGACAAGACGAGGCATGTCAAAACTGTCATAGATTCGGTGCAGGATATACAAGAAAGCTACTTCAATTATGGTTTTGGCTACAAGACTGATCACGTAGGTCCACCAAAGGCCTCCGTGCTTTTTGCCAGGGTCTGAGTATAGCTTGGTGTTGTTCTCGGGGTGTTTCCTGTGGTACTTCTTCTCTTTATCTTTCCTGTAGGCCACGTGCATGATGACCAGCAAGGAGGGTGTGGAGATGAAGATGAGCTGCAGGGCCCACAGCCGAATGTGAGAGATGGGGAAGTAATGGTCATAACAGACGTTAGTGCACCCGGGCTGCTTCGTGTTACAGTCAAAGTCTTTCTGGTCATCTCCCCACACCTTCTCCGCTGCCACCACGTACACCAGCACCCTGAAGATGAAGACTACGGACAGCCAGATCCGTCCGAATCCTGTCGAATATCTGTTCACGCCACTGAGGACGCCTTGCAGTGTTTTCCAGTCCATGATGTCTCCAGTCCTTAACTTTTAACCTACAATAAGAAAAGGTTATAATATTAATAATACAGAATAATAATAATCCTTGCAAAAGGCTGTTCTAACAAAAGGCCATTAATTTATTGACCTCAAACACACAACTGATCAAATAGTCAAATATTTGGATAATCAGTGATGGTTGGTAGAAAAGATAAGTGGAATATAAAGCAAGTGAGAAGGATCTCTGATCTTAACAAGAGATTTAAATCAGCTCCACAGGGATAGAAAAGGCCTCCACATGGACAGAGACTCAATAGAGAGCGAGGCAGTTGGGTTAGGGATAGGGTTTGGGTTAGTTGGTCAGGGAGCAGGCATGTTGCTAGAGGGAAAAAGAAAAACATATTCTGAACACAAATTGCCCTGAATTTTCTTCCTGGGATACTTTAAAGCCAATTAAGATTGCACTTCCCAAATCTGGAAACCAGTTGCTGAGTCAAGTGTCCTCTCAGCTGATGATTATTGGTTACTGGAAACATCACCAGCGTTCCTTTCAATGATTGAAGATGTACCTCTTTGTCTGTGCATTCAGCAATCTTCCCCTCCCCATTCTTCTCCCCCTCTCCCTCCATAATTGAGTCTGGGGCAGGCTCTGTCACTTGCCCTGTGCTGCTCTCCTTAGTTTCCCCCAGCCACTTAATGTCAGCGGGCTGACCATGCCCTGCTGACTTTCTGTTTGCCTGCTCCTAATCTCCACATCTCCCACCCCGCCCAGCCCACCGTCGACAGTCAGGCCATCAGCCTTTCAGCTCCACCCTTTGGAACTCCTGAAGCCTCTCCACCTTGTTCTCTCCTTCGCCTCCTTTAAGGCCCATCTCAAGACGTTCCTCTATGATTGTGTTTTCAGACACCCTCCCACCCCCAGCACCTTGACTGGACAGTGCCCTGGGATGTCCTTCCCATATGAAAAACAACAACAACAAAATTACTTTTGTATAGCGTCTTTCACGTTGGGAGGACATACCAAGGTGCTGGACAGTCAGTGAGTTAGGGGTTGGGATTGGTGAGGGTGGAGGCCAGTGTATTTTTTTTAAATTGGATTGGCCAGGTATTTGACACATGCAGAAACCCATCACCATGCTTAAGAGTATCCAAACCAAGCTGAGATTTCCAGCTCGTAGCAGGCAGGAGCTGGAAAGAGACAAAGAGACAAAGCTATTGTCAGCTGTCCATGGGCATGGGAAGCAACTGGCTGGACTAGTGCTGCTCAGTACATGCCTTTGATGAAGGGACCCATCTGCCAAATAGGTGTGAATGCAGACTGTGGGCTTTCATCAGCTTCTTAGCCCAAGGAATGGCTACAGCCATCCTCCCAGAGAGTTGAAAGCTGGCACACCCATAGCAGCAGGTGGGTGGAGATAATGTGGTGAGAGAATCTCTAGTACCGTCCATCGCTTATGCCCTGGAGATCTTGATTGCAGATAATTGAAGCTCCATGTCTTGACCTAACTTAATGGTTGTCTTCTCCATTACTCCCAACACGTTCAGCAGAATCCTGAAGGGAAGT
Source organism: Callorhinchus milii (assembly GCF_018977255.1). Lineage (NCBI taxonomy): Eukaryota > Metazoa > Chordata > Chondrichthyes > Chimaeriformes > Callorhinchidae > Callorhinchus > Callorhinchus milii. The sequence continues at coordinate 21,050,741 of NW_024704751.1, read as the reverse complement.
CTGTGAATTCTCTATGGGATTTCTGGGCTACTCCGTTAGGGTTCTTCAGTCTTATAATAATAATAATAATTCTTGCATAAGGTATAGCACCTTATCACATCAGAAGAATGTCTAAAAATATTTCACAGGATTTTTATAATGAAATTAAGTAACTGAGAATTAGTAGGCAAACTCAGTAGCACAAATGCGCACAGCAATGTCCCACAAGCAGCCATGAAATGATAGACCAATTTTATTTGGGAGATTGTTGGCCAAGACACCGGGAGAAACTGTGTTTAAATTAGGCACAGGAGTGGTTGCGGTAGGTGTAAGAGAGCATCTGAACCGATTAGGGAAAACTTTAAGGCGTACCAGTAACTGCAAAGGTTGGTGAAAAAGAAACAAAAATGCTTATAAAGTAAATGGGAAAGGCCAAAAACAATGGAGCTGTAGCTTCATTAATGTAAGAAGTCTGACAAAGAAGATGTGTGATCTGGAAGGTCTTGCAGGCATTGATAGATTGGACATCATTAACATAACAGAATCATGGTGGAATGAATCCAATCATTGGGATACGCATCTGAAAGGGTATAAACTGTTTAAGAGGGACCGTATCAGGAGAAGAGGAGATTGTGTGGCACTATATATAAGCTATATTATTGAGACACAAGTGAGAGAGGATATAAAAAAGGAAAGGGCAGACACAGAATTACTTTGGCTAGAATTAAACGATGGTAGCAGAGGTAAACTATTACTGGGGGTCTGTTACAGAACCCCAAGCCAGGGTGAAAGCCTTGATCTGGAACTGTGGGATGAGATAAGGAAGGCTACTAGTAAGGGACCAACCAGAATGGTTGGAGATTTTAACTTACCTAAAGTTGATTGGGATTATAATGTGTATACTGGTAAGATAGGGAAGGGGTATCAAGAGTTAATGGAAGACTGTTTTATGACTCAGCTTGTAAAAGAGCCAACAAGGGGAGATAACATCTTGGATTTGATAATGAGCAACAGGAACGACCAAATCTCCAACATAAAGGTGGGAGAAGCATTAAGCAACAGTGATCGCAATGCAGTCACATTGGACATGACAAGAGTTGGTGAGGTTCTACAAACCCAAACAAAACTGTCAAATTTCAAGAGGACTGACTTTGTGCACTTGAGAAGTTTAGTTGGAGTGGGCCTGACAGGCTTAAATATGGCAATGGGAGTGGCAGACCTAGGGAGTTCCTTCAAGGAGGTGATTTTGAAGGCAATAGAACAATGTGTACCCATGCAAAGTAAAGGTACCAAGCTTAAAGACATTCCTAATGAAGTGTTGTGGACCCGAAACGTTGACTCACTTTCCTTTCTCCATAGATGCTGCCTGACCTGCTGAGTTTTCCCAGCTCTCTCTGTTTTTGTTTCAGATTCCAGCATCTGCTATATTTTGTGTTTTGTTTAAAGACACTCCTGCCTGGTTGGACGGGGTTACAATGCAAATCATAAAAAGGAAAAAAAAAGTATTTAAGCTCATGAAGCTTAATGGCACAGAAATAAGTCAGACAGGCATGCCAAAACTGCAAACAAGGCATCAGAATGGTAAAGAAAAGCTTTGAATTGAACGTGGGAAGAGATGTGAAGGATAATAAGAAAAAGTTTTTTGTTACATTAAGAGTAGAAGAAAAACAAGCAATGGAATAGGGCCACTGAACTTGGGTTCGAGATACAACATGACAAATAATGCTACACAGGCTACAATAATAATATAATAATAATAATAATCCTTGCATTTGATATAGCGCTTTTCACGTCGGGAGGACGTCCCAAAGCGCTTCACAGGACACACTGTAAAGTGAATTGACTGTATATTTGTGGGCGAACGCGGCAGCCAATTGCACACAGCAATGTCCCACAAACAGTCGTAGATTGAAAATGACCAATTTATTATTGTTTTGGGTTTTGGAGGGATCATTATTAGGCTCTGTGTGGAGTAAGGAAACTTGCCCAAGGTTTCGCCCTCTGCCTGGAATTGAACTCAGGTGTCTCGCTTGCAAAGCGAGTGCTCTAACCACTGAGCTACATGACTCCACAATAGTGCTAAATACATTTTTTTGATCAGTCTTTATCAAGGAGGAGCTGGGTAACCTATCTGATCTGGAAAGAGAACTCAAGGATGTTGCAGAGAAAAGTTGCAACACTATTCATATCACTACCAGTATGGTTGCCAAACAGCTGCACAAACTTAAGGTAAATAAATCTCAGGGGCCAGATAAATTGCATCTGAGGATCGTCAAGGAACTAAGGGAGGAAGTCGCAGAAACACTGGCACAAACCTTTCAAAAAGCACTGAATACTGGAAAGGTGCCAGGGACCTGGAGAAAGGCAGATGTTACTGCTATTTTTAAGAAAGGTAACAAAAGTGACCCAGGAAACTGCAGTAAATTTGAAGTCCATTGTAGGTAAAGTAATGGAGACTCGTATTAAGGATAAAATCGTGGAGCATCTGGACAGAAATAAAATCATAAATAATAGCCGATATGGGTTCATGAAGAGAAGGTCTTGCCAATCTAATTTATTGGTTTACTTTGATGATATAACAACAAAGCTTGATAAGGGTAAGGCGTGGATTTTGTACATCTGGATTTCAGTAAGGCCTGTGATACAGTTCCTCTTGAAAGGCTGGTACTCAACGTCAAGAAAGTGGAATCAGTGGAGGTATATTACAATGGGTACACAATTGGTTGATCAGAAGAACCCAGAGGGTGGTGGTACAGGGAATGTCATCAGACTGGGAAAATGTTACCAGTGGAGTTCCTACAAAGGTCTATTTTGGGACCAATTTTGTTTAATATTTTTATAAATGATCTGGAACTAGGGGAGTCGCAAGCACAGTGGCTAAGTTTGCAGATGACACCAAGCTAATGAAAGTGGTAGATTGTGAAGCTGAACAGGATAGGTTACAGGAGGATTTGAACATACTTGGGAATTGGGCAGATTGGTGGCAGATGAAATTCAATGTGGAGAAATGTAAAGTACTTCACATGGGAACAAAAAATCCTGGAAGGGACTATTATTTGAATGGAAGGAAAATAATATATACAGAAAATGAAAAGAACCTGGGGGTCCTGATTGACAATAAATTGAAGCTCTCCCAACAACATCTTTTGGGATGTATCAAAAGATCAATAGCAGCCGAAATAGTGGGGTAACCCTGCCACTGTGTGAATCATTGTTGAGACCATACTTAGAGTACTGTGTACAGTTCTGGTCGACACAGTACAAAAAGGATATTGGAGAAATCAAGAAGTTACAGAGGAGGGAAACCAAAATGATTGAGGGAATGGAAGACTGGACTGTGAGGAGTGACTAAGTAAATTGGGCATGTTCATGCTGGAAAAGAGAAGATTGAGAGGCGAAGTGATTGCTGTCTTGTAAGATTTTAAAGGGGCAAAACAATATAGATCATGACAGACTGTTTCAACTAGTCCAGAATAAAACTAGAGGACACAGCCAGTAATTGAAGGGGGTAAATTCAGAATGAATCTACGCAAACACTATTTCAGTGAGTGAATAGTGAACCTGTGGGAGACGGTTGAAGCGGGAAGTGTTGATTCTTTCAAACACAGATTAGATAGTTTTCTTTTAGGAAATAACATTATGGGATATAGTATAATGGTACTGAAAGTCAAGAAAGAAAGTAGGAATCAGTGGAGGTATATTACAATGAATATGCAACTGGTTGACCAGAAGAACCCAGAGGGTAGTGGTACAGGGAATGTCATTAGACTGGGTAATATTTTTCATCTCCTGCACTGGATATTTCCAGTGGAAGTAGTGGATGGTGCTGGGTTGGGAGTGAGGTTTGGGGGTGGGAGGAGGGTCTTCTACCTGTCGAATAGCTCTCTTCTTTGTGTAAAGTGAACAGAGAGCAAAATATTTGTGAAAAAAAAGTTGAGATTGTGAACATTCTAATATCAAATTTCACAATTCATGCCTCTTCATGGTGGGAGAGGTTGGGTACCATCAGGGCAACCCCTCAGCTTCAGCCTTGGCTTCTACACATTCCATTCCAACAATCTATCTCTGAAATTTCTACGTGTAGATGGGATACATGAAATTCTTTTAAGCATGATGATGGACTTCCACATGAGTCAGACACCTAACTAACCAAAACAAAATGCGTCTGCCAATTTGCCCACAGGAATGTCCCACACACAGCCATGAAGTCAGTGATTATTTTTTACAGGGAGATTGCTGGCCTGGACACCCGGAAAAACTCCCTTCAACTAATCCATTATAGGAACTGCCGTACAATCATTCTCTTGTGTACATGTCTTGCAACTCAGTGAATAGTGTCAGACACAAACGAATAGAACGTGCATTACTGCCATGGACTATTCAGCCCCAAGACCCAGATTAATTTCAGGAGAATTGTTTCCCAATAAATAATAGCAATTCGGTGAGATGGGGTCCAGTGGGGTGAAGAGGTAGGATTTTGAAATTGTTTTCAATTGGCATCCATGGAATGAGTGGGCATGGGACATGGAGCGAGTCTGAGATTGCAGATCGAAGGTAGTGAGGTTGCAGTGTATTATAGAATAAAGTGGGAGCAAGTGCATTGTGGAGTCCTGTAGCTCAGTGGTTAGAGCACTCGCTTTGCAAGTGAGAGACCTGAGTTCAATTCCAGGCAGAGGGCCAAACCTTGGGCAAGTTTCCTTACTCCACACAGAGCCTAATAATATTCCCTCCAAAACCCAAAACAATAATAAATTGGTCATTTTCAATCTACGACTGTTTGTGGGACATTGCTGTGCGCAATTGGCTGCCGCGTTCGCCCACAAATATACAGTCAATTCACTTTACAGTGTGTTCTGTGAAGCGCTTTGGGACGTCCTCCCGACATGAAAAGCGCTATATCAAATGCAAGGATTATTATTATTGAGAGATTAGAAGGTGAGGATGGCAGGGGCTCAGGTAATGAAACAAGCGAGGATCGAGGGGTAACCTATGCCCTCCTCCAATGCCCCCCTCGCTGGTCTCCCCAGAAACTAACCACAAACTACACCTAATTCAGAACTCCATCGTCCGTATTTTCACCCATACTAAACTCCGTCCCCCTATCACACCAATCCTTGCCAGGCTCTCATTGGCTCCCTATCACAGAACGGATCGATTTCAAGATATCTCACTCGTCTACAAATCCTTTCATGTCCTAGCATTTCCCTAACTTTCTGACCTGTTTTCTCCCCACTCCACTACCCACTGCCTCTGCTCGGCTGGCTTTGGCCTCTGCTTGTCCCATCCACTCCACCATCAATGGCCAAAGCTTTGGAACTCTCTCTCCCAATCCCTCCACCTTTCCCTCTCCTTCCCCTCTTGTTGATCATGACTGAAGACCTTCCTCTTTGACTGTGCTTATGGTCACCTCCTCTTTCCCCCTAGCTCGGCATCAGACTCCACCATGGTTAAGCACTCCGAGACGCTGTCCCATGTGAAGGGCACTATATAAATGCCCGTTGTTGTCATCTTGTGGTACCTTTATGTGGGAGAAGATATGGGATGTGCAGTTCTGGAAGGGCTGAACCTAGTACAGTCTCTGATGAAGAATGGGATCTAGAATTTGAAAGAGAGATGAACATGGTGCACTGACTCAGTGAGCTGCAGCAAGCACCAGGGAAGGTTGACAAGGTCGGAGCCAGAGGCAAAAGGGCACCTGGTTGCTGCTTGGAGTCGAGCAGAATGAGCTTTGGTTTGCGACATTCAGCTGAACGAATTGAAGGGTCATCACTGGTGACAACATGTATCATATTCTACACCCCATCCAACCCCCAAACAAGTTGTCAGGCAGCGCAGGTAAAGTCATTTACCACATTGGGTGGGTTCTGCAGTTAGGAGTGAAACATTGTGTACTCCACAGCAAGAGAATAAACAGAGGCAGAGTGTGACAGAGCAAGGCTCCAGGCTTTGTGTGACCAGCCGTCAGCAAACGTGCCATAATTGTTGGACGGCTTGTCTTAGCACATCGCAGCAGTGATGTAAGAGAGCTAAACACCCAGCAATGCTCGACAGACACTCGTAAATCCTCTGCTAATGACTGATAGGGACTCGGGGCACACAGGCTCACTCTCAGGTTAATGTTACATCCCCAGAGGCGAGACACCCCCTGCGCCCCCAGAAGTCCTCTAGTAGATTTCCTGAATTCCATTAGAAACTGGGTAGGAAGTGCACCTCCCACTTCACCACTCATAGTTTCTACATTGTTGCCCTGACATTTGTGTGTAAACACAAGAGATTTAGAGGCTTAAATTTGTGTCACACCTTCTGACAAACACTGGACAAACAGGTTATTTGGCCACATATTTCTTACCAGAAAAACTTGACTCGAATCTGCAGATCACTTGCTTTCCAAAGCCTTCTTTGCTCCTGAAACAATATTTTTTAAAAAATTGGTCATTCAATCCCCAACTGTTTGTGGGACGCTGCTGTGTGCAATCATCTGCCGCGTTTCGCCCACAAAATACACATTCAATTCACTTTACAGTCTATTCTGTGAAGTGCTTTGAGACATCTCAGCAATGTGATAAGGCGCTGTATCAAACACAAAGATTCTTAATTATTAAAAGGGAATGAATCATCTTGGGATCCTTGTTCCTGATAAACAGATCAAAGACTGGGGTTGGGGGGGCAACAATCCAACAAAGTTTTGCTTAAGAAATTAGTTCTTTTTAAAGTCAGAACAATATCACAAGCTTGCCAGGCAGTTTTGACAGGGAGGCGAGAAACTATTTTTAAAAATTTATCAGGAAATTACTAGCTTATCATATAACTTGCTATTGTGTTTAAAATCAAGTCTTAGTCAACAGATTCGGAAAGTCTTTAGCTCTTTAGCTCGCAGCCAGTGAACTGGTTGGAATGTTTTTTGTTAGTCTTTCTCAAATAAAGGAGACTCACCCGCTGTTTTCAAACTTTGACATCCAAAGTCTTGTGTGAATGAACAGGAGGCAGGTGACTGTGCCCGGCCAGGGAAGTCACTTCTGTCCTCGTCCCAAAAAATCACGGTAGCTAGTTCAGGCAGTGTGATTTGCTCTTTATAGAGCCGCTCAAATTTTTGCTCTTCCTTAAGACTAACTGCTGGGTGGAGTTTCTGACTCTTAAGCAATACAGTTCTTGAGTCTCAGAGGGTGGGACTTGCTTTTCATGACTGTTCTTTGATAAGATTTCAAACTGGATACTTTCACATGAAATAACATATGTATATATATCTTACATAATATATGATAACATATATCATAATAATTTTTGCATTTAATATAGTGCTTTATCACGTCTCCGAGATGTCTCAAAGCGCTTCACAGAATATACTGCAAAATGAATTGACTGTATATATTGTAGGTGAAATGTGGCAAAATTGCACTCAGCAGCGACTCACAAACAGTGGTGGATTGAGCGACCAAAATATGATTTTTTTTGAAGAGATTATTAACCCCGGAAAATGATCTGCCAATCGACTAACAATCGTGTTCCCACTTACTGCTAGAAACATGTAGAGTAAGAAAACTTGGGGAAAATGTAAGGAAAGCGTAAGGTTTCGCCTGCCCAGAAATCGAACCCAGATCCTTTTGCTTGTGAGCTGAGCACGCTAACCATTACGCTACAGGACTCCAACAACAATAACAACAACAAATTACCTCTGTATAGCGAGCACCATATCAGAAAGGCATCCCAGGGCATTGTACAGTTTGGAGTTGTTTACTTTTTATTATTCCACTGCAGTAATAATCATAAAATCATAAATAACAATAATAATCCTTGCATTTGGAGTCCTGTAGCTCAGTGGTTAGAGCACTCGCTTTGCAAGCGAGAGACCTGAGTTCAATTCCAGGCAGGTCAGGGCGAAACCTTGGGCAAGTTTCCTTACTCCACAAAGAGCCTAATAATAATCCCTCCAAAACCAAAAACAATAATAAATTGGTCATTTTCAATCCACGACTGTTTGTGGGACATTGCTGTGCGCAATTGGCTGCCGCGTTCGCCCACAAATATACAGTCAATTCACTTTACAGTGTGTTCTGTGAAGCGCTTTGGGATGTCCTTCCGACGTGAAAAGCGCTATATCAAATGCAAGGATTATTATTATTATTATTATTATTTGATATAACGCCTTATTATGTCGTTCAGATAAATGATTAATAAATACATTGAGATAAATAAATAAATGTTTGAAGTTCTCCTTCACTGAATTAATCAATGAGCAGTGGACGACTCCCTTAATAAGCGCAGATTTCCTTATTCTCACAATTTAAGGTTTTGCTCATTGCTCTTTTTAGGGACCTGACCAGTTTGGGATCTATGATTCACCTGGTCATCAACCTGCAGCAAAGCCAACTAATCGGATTTGTGAATGTCACACACTGGAGCCCGTCGAATGTTAAATTTAAATGATCGCAGCATTTATTTTTCAATCCTCTCAGATTTAATACATAATAATAATGTTATTATTATTATTATCAATAATTATGATTTAATAATACGAGAGGTACCGGGAAAGGCAGACGTTTCCCTCAATTGTGCTGATATGATCTTAATAATAATAATAATAATAATCCTTGCATTTGATATAGCACTTTTCACGTCGGGAGGACGTCCCAAAGCGCTTCACAGAACACACTGTAAAGTGAATTGACTGTATATTTGTGGGCGAACGCGGCAGCCAATTGCACACAGCAATGTCCCACAAACGGTCGTAGATTGAAAATGACCAATTTATTATTGTTTTTGGTTTTGGAGGGATTATAATTAGGCTCTGTGTGGAGTGAGGAAACTTGCCCGAGGTTTCGCCCTCTGCCTGGAATTGAACTCAGGTCTCTCACTTGCAAAGTGAGTGCTCTAACCACTGAGCTACAGGACTCCACAAGATAGAGCCGCAGGAGTTTAATTCTCTGGTTAATTGCATGGTGCTCAATTTGGTCCCGTTGGTAGAGCTCTCACGTCTGAGTCAGAAGGTTGTGGGTTTAAGCCTCATGTTGGGACTTTTTAAGCTCAGAGGCTAGGCTTATACGTTTCCCCCACAAAATACATAGTCACTACACATTACACATTCCTGTGAAGAGCTTTGGGATGTCACGAAGATGTGATAAGGCGCTATATCAACTGCAAGCATTTTTATTATTATTATAATATTATACTCCAATGAAGTATTTGTAGAATGCTGCATTGTGCAAAGTGCTGTCCTTTGAATGAGACTTTAAATCGAGTGTCCTGGGAGAAACAAAAACAACAGCAAGATTACATTTGTATAGCGCCTTTCATGTCGGGAGGATGTCCCAAGGCGCTGGTCAGTGACAGCATTTCAGACCCGAGTTGGGGTCGGGGGGGGGGGAGAAGGGAGGGGAGGGGAAGGGTGGTGGCCAATGGCATGGCCAAAGAGGAGAGTCTTGAGGCGGGACTTGAAGGAGGCTAAGGAGGGGGTGAGGCGGAGTGACTGGGGGATGGAATTCCAGAGGTTGGGGCAGAGTGGCTGAAGGCTCTCCCGCCAATGGTGGGGCGGGTGGGTCGGGTGATGTGGAGCAGCCAGAGCCGGCTGAGCGGAGGGACCGGGCGGGTTGATAGAGGGTTAGGAAGTTGCAGGGGTAGGGTGGGGCGAGGCCATGGAGGGCTTTGTAGGTGAGGACCAGGATCTTGAACTGGATCCTCTGAAGGATAGGGAGCCGGTGGAGTCTGGCGAGAGTGGAGGAGATGGGGTCACAGAGAGGACACGGGCTGCAGAGTTCTGGATTATCTACAGCCTGGAGAGGGAGGAGTTGGGAAGGCCGACGAGCAGGGGATTTGCATAGTCGATCCTTCTAACTCCCTTGTAAATAAATTGATCACTCATTCCATGGCTGTTTGTCGAACTTTGCTATGTGCAAATCGGCTGCCGCCTTTACCTACAAATACACAGTCACTCTACTTCACGGTAAATCGTGTGAAGCACTTTGAGATGTCCTCGCGTTGTGAAAGGTGCTATACCAAATGTAAGGATTAATATAAATCCTGTGAGCTGTTTTGAGATGTGTTCCTGGCATGAAAGGTGTAAAATCAAGTGCAAGAATTATAGAAATGATTGTGGTTTAAATCTCTCCTGGCACCAATCTCATCGCTCACGTGTGAAACTGCTACACATTGAACTGTGATTTAGCAGAACACTGTGAGTCTTTGGTTCAGTAATGGATGTGGCCAATCATAATGAGAAGGTGGAGGTCACAGGAATGAAATATGCCAAATGGCCTTTGGTCCATAATATCTTATCGAAATCTTTTCACTTGTTATCAGCTCCTTGAAAATTCAAACAGCTCACAACAACTTCACAGGGAATTGCTTCCAAAAGCAACGACTTTGGCAGGCCACACACACAGTTCCCAAGTGGCAGAGTCTCTCAAACAGCCATGAAATCAATGATCAATTTATCAGCCGGCAACAACAAACAAAAGCAAACTTCCTTTTTTTTCCGAAATGGTGTCATCTGTACAAGAACTGGGTTTAATGTTTGGACTGAAGGAAGGCATCACTTCCAATGCATTGTGCCCACACAGCGCTGCACTGGAGTGCCAGCCTGGATGTGGGGTTTGAACTCACACTTTCTAACCAAGAAGTGACACAGAGCAAGTGACGAATCCACGTGTGATTTTCTCGTGTTAACCATAGCAGCTGGGATCTGGGAGTAGGAGTTTGTTGGATGTTTTATACTTTCATATATGCCAAGGCAGCATGGCAAGTGGATTATTTAGGACACAAACCAGAAAGTATTTCTTTACCCTGAGGCTGTTTATTGACCAGAACAGGTTACCAGGAAGGGCGTTTGATACATTGAAGAAACGGCTTGGTGCTGTAATTGGAGGAGGGTGGGATAGATATCCTGAAAAGATAAGGTCAAATGGCTGTACCATCTGAACCAATCTTGTAATAGGTGGATGTTGTAGGCGGATGTCCCATGGAACTACTTGAAGAGAGAAGAGAATCTCTCCCCGTGTCCTGGCCAACAATTCTCCAAACAAGATTGGTCACTCATTTCATGGCTCTTTCATGGCTTTAGAGCACTCAACAACAACAACAACAACTTGGATGTATATAGTGCCCTCCACGCTGGACGGCATCTCAGAGCTCTTCACAGTAACGAATCCCGGGACCGAGCCAGGGGGAGGGGGAGGAGCCAGGGGAGGGGGAGGAGCCAGGGGAGGAGCCAGGGGAGGAGCCAGGGGAGGGGGAGGAGCCAGGGGAGGAGCCAGGTGGAGGGGGAGTGCTCGCTTTGAGACATCTTGAATGCAAGGCTTATTATTATTATAAATAATATTAATATTATGGCTGTGTGTGGGACACTGCTGTTCATAAATTGGTTGCTGCCTTTACCCCTAGAAGACAGTCACTCCACTTTACAGTATATCCTACAAAGCACTTGCAGATTTCCTCCCGCCGTAAACAGTGCTGTATTTAAATGTAAGGATTATTATTATTTATTAATAAATCAGAGCTTGGGCTCCCAGTCTAAGCTGACCTTGTGTATTGCTAGCTTCATTGTCAGAAGTATCCTCTTTTAGATGACAAGTTAAACCATCTGCCTGTTGAGGTGGGCATCAAATGGCTGCCGCGTTTCGCCCACAAAACATACGGTCAATTCACTTTACAGTATATTCTGTGAAGCGCTTTGAGACGTCTCAAAGACATGATCACGTGCTACATCAAATGCAAAGTTTATAATAATAATTTTGCCCCCAGTCTTTTGGCCAAAGATTCATGAATCTTCATATGTAACATCCGTCGCTGTTGTGCACCTTACAAAGCATTTTTTGAGAAGTTTCAGCATGTTGTAAGACTATTAAAATGGAAACTGCATGATTATTACTGTCACCTTTCCTGCTGTATGCAGGGATTTGTGTTCCGAGCAAGTGGAACTGAACAGATCAGAACAAAGATTTATTCTTAAAATATTGATTGCAACATATAAAAAAATTAAATAGCGATTCACTTTGAGGTTGTCAAGATCAAACAGAATAGGTGATCCCAGGGAGTAGCTGCTGATTATTGATAGTAATCTTTGATATTCAGCAGAGAAAGTATCGCTTGACGAGCCAAGAATAACACATTTGGACACAGGTGAGGTCATTAATGTAATGACACTACCTTATTTCCTGGGTCACGCTGCCCTCCTGCTCGTGTAAGATGCTCTCCTACAGGAGATTTTATTAGAGGAATTAGTCTCACTCGGAGATTCATGGTGTGCATGGCATACAATGCAATGTCTGATTTCACTCTGACCTCAAGAGTTGAGCTTGTGATCTTAATAATCATAGCACCTAGAATGTCAATACGTGCTTCAAAGAGTTCTCTGTAAAGTGTAGTGACCGTGTGTTTGTGTACCAACCCGGTGGCTATTTTGCGCACAGCAAGCTTCCACAAACATTTAAACAATCCCAGTGCAAGATCCTGAATTGCAAGTTATTCAGAGACCCTTTGGATAATCTGGACCAAATGGACACATTGCAGGATGGCGAGGAGGGGAAATATTCCACTGTTTAAATAATAATCATAATAATAATAACGATAATAATCCTTGCATTTGATATAGTGCCCTATCACTTGTTTGGGACGTCTCAAAGCTCTTCACAGAGTAGACTGTAAACTGAATTGACTATATTTTGTGGGCGTAACGCGGGAGCCAATTGCACACAGCAATGTCCCACAAACAGTCGTGGATTGAGTGACCAATTTTTTTTAAGGAATTGTTACCCCCAGAAAAGCGATCCACCATTCAACTAACAACTGGGTTCCTACCTTACTGCTGGGTAAACCGAGACATGCGGAGGAAGGCAACATGCCCAACAATTCGCTCTGCCTGGGTATCGAACCCAGGTCTCTTGTTTGCTAAGCAAGTGCTCTAACCACTGAGCTATAGGACTCCTCAGGAATGACCTGTTCTCTTCCTGTTGGACTCAACAATGTGCAGATTTGCATCTCTCAAGGCTAAAGTGCTGGAAATTACAAATGAATGTACTTACAGGAGTCCAGTAGCTCAGTGGTTAGACCACTCGCCTTGCAAGCGAGACACCTGAGTTCAATTCCAGGCAGAGGGCGAAACCTTGGGCAAGTTTCCTTACTCCACACACCTAATAATAACCCCTCCAAAAAACAAAATAATAATAAATTAGTCATTTTCAATCCACGACTGTTTGTGGGACATTGCTGTGTGCAATTGGCTTCCGCGTTTTGCCCACAAATATACAGTTAATTCACTTTACAGCATATTCTGCGAAGCACTTTGAGACGTCGAGAAGACGTGAAAAGCGCTATATCAAATGCAAGGATTATTATTACTATTATTAATATTATTAAAGTCAACCTGGCTCAGTCACTTGGTGATTTAAAAGGCTGTGGATTTAATGCCCACATAAGAGCATAAGAACATAAGAATTAGGAGCAGGAGTAGGCCATTCGGCCCTTCGTGCCTGCTCCGCCATTCAATAAGATCATGGCTGATCTTCTCATCTAACTCTGATTACCTGCCCTATCCCCATATCCCCTAATCCCTCTATTTTTCAAGAATCTATCAGTCTCAGCCTTGAAAATGTTCAAGGACTGAGCATCTACAGCCTTCTGGGGAGTGAATTCCATAAGTTCACTACCCTCTGAGTAAAGAAATGTTTCCTCAACTCTGTTCTAAAAGGCTGAACCTTAATTTTAAGACTGTGACCCCTGGTTATAGATTCTCCTACCGGGGAAACAGTCCCTCTGTGTCTATTTTATCAGCCCTTTAAGAATCTTATATGTTTCAATAAGATCCCCCCTAATTCTTCTGTACTCTAGAGAATACAGCCCCAGTTTATTCAGCCTATCCTCATAGGTCAGTCCCCTCATCCCAGGAACTAACCGAGTGAACCTACGCTGCACCCCCTCGAGGGCAAGTATGTCCTTTTTTAAATAAGGAGATCAAAACTGCACACAATACTCTCGGTGCGGTCTCACCAAAGCCCTATACAGTTGCAGCAAGACTTCCCTACTCTTATATTCTAAACCTTTTGCAATGAACGCTAACATGCCGTTCGCCTTCTTAGTTGCTGCTGCACCTGCAAACTAACTTTTTGGGACTGGTGTACAAGGACACCCAAATCCCTTTGAATACTAACACTATCTAACTTCTCCCCTTCCAGAAAATAATCTGTTCTTTTATTCTTGCTACCGAGGTGACTTTGAGCTCACAGCCTAGCCTGACGCTTTAATGCAGCGCTGGGGGAAAGAGTGCTGCATTGTTGTTATTTTTCAAGTGAGATTTTAACGTTAAACCTGACACACACAGTCAAATAACCTACTGCTGGATCTCTCTTCCAAAAGCAGTTCATCTTTTGTGGAGTCCTGTAGCTCAGTGGTTAGAGCACTTGCCTCACAAACGAGACACCTGGGTTCGATTGCCATCAGGGCGAAATGTTGGGCAAGTTTCCTTACTCCACATGCTTCTGTTTACTCAACAGTAAGTAAGAACCCGGTTGTTAGTCGATTGGGGGATCGCTTTTCCGGAAGTAATAATTCTTTAAAAAAATAATACTAATTTGGTCACTCAATCCATGATTGTTTGTGGGTCACTGCTGTGCGCAATTGGCTGCAGCGTTTCGTCCACAAATATACAGACAAATTCACTTTACAGTCCATTTTATGAAGCACTCTGAGACGCCTCAAAGACATGATAAAGCGCTATATCAAATGCAAGGATGATTATTATTTATTATCTGTTATCTCTCTCAGTACTCTTTTACAACAACGCTTACAGTTAGTTATACAGTGGCCTTCCCATGGGGCAGCATCTTGGAGCACTTTAAGAACCTCCTAAAATTCTTGGACCATGCCAATGGTAACATCTTTAGGTGGGTTATTCACTTGCTCAGCTGCATAGTGACATTTGTCAAGTCGGTCAGTTTGAGGTTTTGTCCAGTTGAAACTGGACGACCTTGCACAGTGACTTACATTGAATTTCCAAATCTTTCCCTTTGTTTGTGTAGTTGTTAATGAGGAGACGGAAATCCTTGTCAGCATTTTGTGCAACAACTCTGCCAACACAGGATTATACTGGGAGGCAACCCATTGGAGGTGTGATCAGTCATGACCCGTTGCACATATAGACAGCCATGACCCACCGCACGTACAGATATCCAACCTTTGGTTTGCTTGTGTGGCCAGAAGATCTTACATCACTTGCTCAATTCATGTCTCTCTTGCTCAACATTTACACTCAGCATTTCCTCCTGACAATGAACTCAGGAAATTGCTTCATCTCAGTCAATTTGGAATAAGTAAAAACACTGAGTATAGTCACCAGATGAGCAAAGTGACTCAGTTGGTATCACTCTCACCTGTGAGTCACACGTTGGTGGGTTCCCACATCGGGACTTTGGGCTACACAGTTCTGGGGCGATTGCCATTTGTCGGAGGCACTGTCCTTTGGATGAGACATTAAACCAAGGTCTTGTCTGTGTCCAATTCATTTAATATCCCATGGCACTACTCAAAAAGAGAAGGAAGCTTATTCTGGAATACTGGCCAACAATCACTCAGATTACAGATCAGTCAGTCACTTCATATTTGTTTGTGGGACAAAGCCAAATTATCTGCTGCATTGGCCTATAAAATACACAGTCACTACGCTTTACAATAAACCTTCAGAGGTGCTTGAGGCATCCCAATATGAAAGACACTGCATGGAATGTAAGGACTAGTATAAACAGGAATTTGATAAGATTTAAGACTTGCATTGTACTGTATGGGAAATGTCTTTGATCTTTTGATCTAAACAATGCTCTAAACAAAATTAGAACACATTGTGCAATGTAAAGCATGTTATTTTACTATGAGGGGTGTTTTGTTTCATTCAGATGAAAGATAAGTAAGTTCTCATTGAGAGCGCTTGCAATGAAGTGTCTAAAGACCCCAGAAATTCATAGATCCACATTAGCATTGATCTGCTGCAGCTAAAGTGGTGCCCAGGTCCCAGGTGTGTTCCATACGGAGTAATTAAAGTAGGTCAATCCTTTTGTGCACATGCTTTGTCCTTGTGTCCATTCATGCGGCAGCTTTAAATTAACTTAAAAGGAACTCAGGGAGTGCCAGGAAATTGATGTCAGAATATCTAACTAAACAGAAATAGTGCAGTTTGTGCTGAGCTCTGCCAGGAATCCAATTTGTTCCTGGATGCTTTTTACAATTTTCTATCAGTTTTCTCGAGGCTGATTAAGTCATTGTGCAGTGGGTCTCATTGCTGGGCAGCAACCTTAAATCTCTCACTCACTGACATGTGGAGTCCTGTAGCTCAGTGGTTAAAACACTCGCCTCACAAGCGAGAGGACTCGAGTTCATTTCCTGGCAGGGCGGAATGCTGGGCAAGTTTCTTTACTCCACGCACCTCTTCTTACATAGAGTAAATAGGTTATTAGTTGATTGGTGGATCGCTTTCTCGATGTGATAATTCCTTCAAAAATAAATAAATATTTAGTAACTCAATCCATGACTGTTGGACGCTGCTGTGCGCAATTGGCTGCTGTGTTTTGCCCACAAAATATACAGTCAATTTACTTTGTAGTATATTCCGTGAAGTGCTTTCAGATGTCTCAAAGATGTGATAAGGTGCTATATCAAATGCAAGGATTATTATGAATGTTATTGGCACCATGTTATAGCCTATCTCACTTAGCCTTCTTTGATCCAGAACCACTGCTATCCCACTTCCCAATCTTAGGAGTGATTTGAAGGGATTTCACAAATTACCACACAAAAACATCTCCACAACCTGTGGTCAACAACAACAACAATTTGCATTTACACAGCGCCCCTCACCAGGGCAGCAGCCCAGAGCACTTGACAGTGGTAGAACACGATGCCGAATTGGGGGGAGGGGACCGTAGGCATGTTCAAAAAGGAAGGTCTTCCGGCGTGACCTGAAAATGGGGAAAGAAGGGGTAAGGCGGAGGGATAGAGTTTTCCAGAGTTTTGGGGTGTAGTGGCTGAAAGCACGGCTGGTGATGGTGGAATGGAGGGCATGAGGATCTAGTTGAGCAGAGGTTGTGGGGTGAGCAGGTCGGAGAGGGAGGGAGGTGCAGGGCATGAAAGATTTGAAAACGAGTGAGAGGATCTTGAAATCGATCTGTTCTGCGATAGGGAGCCAGCGGAGCCTGGCTACAGCTGGGGTGATGGGGGTACAGAGTTTAGTGCGGGTGAGTATACGGGTGGTGAATTTTGGATCAGTTGGATGCTGTGTACAGTGGAGCTGGAGAGACCAGAAAAGAGGGCATTTGAGAAGTTCAGTCAGAAGGTGACGAACATATGGATGAGTGTTTTGGCTGCTTCTGGAGTAAAGAACGGTCAGAAGCGGGCAATGTGGTGGAGGTGAAGGAAGGCGGTCCTGGTCAGAGACTGGATGTGGAAAAGGAAGGACAGCTGTGGGTCAAACCTGATGCCTAGATTGTGCATTGGTTTGGTGAGTCTGAGGGATAGGGTGAGGAGGTTGAGGAGGTCAAAGCCACAGGATAGAAGACATTGACTGGAGCCAATAAGTATGGCTTCCATGTTGTCAACATTGAGTTGTAGGAAGTTTTTGTTTGCCCAGGCCCTGATGTCCACCAGACAATCCGAGAGAACATTGGCGGACTGGGAGTCGCAACTGGAGGAGAAGTAGGTTTGTGTGTTATCTACATACATTTGGAAGTTTACCCCATGTCTGCAGATGACATCACCAAGAGGCACCATATAGATGAGGAAAAGTTGCGGGCCAAAGTTGGAGCCCTGGGGTACCCCGCAGGAGACCGGGCGGGGGTGGGAGGAGAAACTGTTTGAAGAGATAAAGTGAAGGCGGTTTGTCAGGTAGGATTTGAACCAGGCTAGTGTGGTCCCACTGAGGTGGATGAGGGAGGAGAGGCAGTGGAGGAGGATGTTGCGATCAACTGTGTCGTAGCAGAGTGGTCCAGAAGGACAAGGAGGCAGAGGTCTCTTGACCAGGACATGGATTCAGAATTGGCTGAAGGGAAGGAAGCAGTGAGTGTGTGTTCAGGGAGGCAGCTCACAATGGGGGAAGGTATTAAGTGGGTGCCTCAAGGGCTTTACTGGGACCTCCTGTTCCTCGTATATATTAATGACCGGGATTCACAGACTCAGTGTAAGAGAGTTACATTTACAGATGACACCAAGTTGGGCAGAACTGTGGGATCAGAGGAAGCAGCAAAGGTCCTACAGAGAGAGTTTTATGGGGTTTACACACGGGCTGATAACTGGCAAATACAGTTTCATACTGATAAATGCAAAGGGCTACATATAGGATCCAAGAATAGGAAATACAAGTTTCAATCTATGAATGGGACTGAACTCGTCGAGTGGTGGGCTAAGAGAGATCTCGGGTTGTTAATTTCCTGGTTGCTAACTATGCCTGTGCGCAATTGGCTGCCGCGTTCGCCCACAAATACACAGTCAATTCACTTTACAGTGTGTTCTGTGAAGCGCTTTGGGACATCCTCCCGACGTGAAAAGCGCTATATCAAATGCAAGGATTATTATTATTATGTCAAAACAGTATGAGTCAGCAATAAACAGATTTATTGTTCCTTTCCTGCTGTACAGTGACTAAGCATCCACAGCCTCTGGGGTAGAGAATTCCATAAATTCACTACCCTCTGAGTGACGAAATGTTTTCTCAACACAGTTCTAAAGGACCTTTAATCCTGAGACTATGACCCCTAGTTTTAGATTCTCCAACCGGGGAAACAGTCTCACAGCATCTACCCTCTCAAGACCCTTAAGAATCTTATAGGTTTCTATAAGATTACCTCTAATTCTTCTATATTCTAAAGAATATAGGCCTAGTTTACTCAACCTCTCCTCGTAGGTCAACCCCCTCATCGCAGGAACTAACCTAGTGAACCTACATTGCACCCCCTCTAAGGTGAGTACATTGCTTCTTAGATAAGGAGACCAAAACTGCACACAATATTCCAGGTGCGGTCTCACCGAGGCCCCATACAATTGCAGCAAGACTTCCCTACTCTTGTACTCTAACCCCTTTGCAATAAACACTAACCTGTTATTAGCCTTCCTAATTGCTTGCTGTACCTGCATACTAACTTTCTGTGACTGGTGTACAAGAACACCTAAATCCCTCTGAACACTAACACTCTCTAGTCTCTCGCCCTCTAGAAAATAATCTGCTTTTCTATTTTTTTCTACCTAGATGAATAACTTCACACTTCCCCATATTATATTCCATTTGCCACCTTCTTGCCCACTCACTTAACCTGTCTATATCCCTTTGTATCCTCCTTGTGTCCTCCTCACAGCTTACTTTCCCACCTAGCTTTGTATCGTCAGTGAATTTAGATACACAACATGTTGATAACACAGCACTGCCAGGGCTTCAAAAACTAAATTACCCTTGCAGTTAACTGCAACAGGGAAAAAATGTCTTTGAGTGTAGTGACTGTGTGTTTTGCAGGTGAAGGCAGCAATCAATTTTGGTCACAGCGATGAGGAGTCATAAAGTGGATGGCGGGAGAAACAGCAAATTGAAATCTAAGACTTGAAAATTATTAATCTAGATATTTTATGATTCAATTTATTGCAGCAAGGTGTGTTTCAGTACACTGATCACAGATGCAGGGTTCTATGGAGTAATAATCATTGCCTGACCCGCCCCCCCCCCACACACACGGCCATCTCCCAGAATGTAAAACTCTCTTTGAGCTTTGACATAGTCTCCTGATGTAAAAAGGTGTTGTTTAAGGCGCTGGACTTGAGTTTAGGGAGTAGAATTTCCAAGTTTGCAGGTGATACTAAGCTAGGAAAAGTAATAAACAGTGAGGAGAATAGTAGCAGAACTATAGACTGGTAACGTGGGCAGACACGTGGCAGATGAAGTTTAATGTGGAGAAATGCGAAGTGATGCATTTTGTGAGGAAGAATGAGGAGAGGCAATATACGCTGATGGGACAATCTTAAAACAGAGAGACCTGGGGGTCATATAAGGAAATCTTTGCAGGTGGCAGGACAGGGAGATAAAGCTGATAAAAAAGCATCTGAGATACGAGGCTTTATAAATAGGGGCACAGAGTACACAAGTCAGGAAGTTATGGTGAACCTTTATATAAAACACTGGTTAGGCCTCAGCTCGAGACTGGGTTCAGTTCTGGGCCCCACACCTTAGGAAGGATGTCAAGGCATTGGAGAGGATGCAAAGGAGATTGACCAGGTACCAGGAATGAGGGACTTCAGTTATCAGGAGAGGTAGAGAAGTGAGGATTATTCTCCTTGGAGCAGAGAAGGTTAAGAGGAGACTTAATAGAAGTTTTCAAAATTATGAGGGGATTTGATGGGGTGAACAGGAGAAACGATTCCCACTGGCGGGTGGGTCGGTGACCCGAGGACACCGATTTAAAATAGCTGTTAAAAGAAACAGAGTGGAGTTGAGGAGAAATGTTTTCACACAGCGAGTTGTTGGGATCTGGAATGTGTTGCCTGAAAGGCCGGTGAGAACCGATTCGATAACAGGTTTTAAGAGAGAAGTAGATAATTATTTGTGGAGGACAAGTTTGCAGAGCTATGGGGAGAGAGCGGGGGAGTGGGGTTGATTTGGAAGCTCTTTTCAAAGAGCCGACACAGACACAATCGGCTGAATGGCCTCCTTTTGTGCTGTAAAATTCTATGATTCTGTGATAAATGTAAATGGTATAACTTTATATATAAGTTTTCATTTTATTTCCGATTTATTTATGCAAATTCAGATTTGGAAATAAGGAACCACTGTGAACAAAGCTGTTATGACAAAACATTCATTTTCCAAGTTGTATTTCCTTATAAAGTGACATGTATCAAATTCCCAAATTCTACATGTGTGTTTATGGCCTTATGTATCTGTCTATGAACTTCTCCCTGAGACATCTCCCTTCGTGGTTGAAGAGCCCCAGCTGATCAAATAAAATGAGATCAAATAAACCCCAAAAGCGACATCCAGCTGATCCCAAACTCTTTTTTCTTGAGGGATTATTATCAGGCGTGTGGAATAAGGAAACTTGCCCAAGGTTTTGCCCTGCCAGGAAGTCTCTCGCTTGCGAGGCGAGTGCTCCAACCACTGAGCTACAGCACTCCACGCACATTGTTGTTGTTGTTGTTGGATCAGGATGCACAGAAGCCATCTGTTTCTTGTATAACACATCATAGTTGCCTGATTGCATAGATTTACAGTATCTTATAATCGGGAGAGAGCAGGTGGTTTTAGCAGTCAGAGTCATTGGAATTTTATCGATAGGGATGATTCCTTCCTTATCTGTGTGATAAAGATGTTTCACAACTCCTCATAGTAAGGCACTGAAATACTGGAGAGTTGGCTTGTTGACCACCAGAATAGAACCAAAATGTGCTCGATGCAGATTCCAACTTGCTCAAAGTTATTGAAAGAGTAACGTATTGTTCGGAAAGTGTTGCTTGAAGCCAGGAAGACTTCTGAGTGATGCAAGGCTTTGCTGGATGGCCATATGAGAGGCCGTCTGATAGATGTGTTGGTAGTACCTTTATCCTTGACTGTACCACAGCTAAATAAACAAACAAACAAATAAATATTGAACATTCCTTGCGTTTGATTCAATGCCTTTTACATCAGAAGAACATCACAAAGCAATTCAAAGCACACTAAAGTATAGTAACTGTGTATTCTGTAGGCTATTACTGGGAAGTATAGTGACTGTATTTTGCAAAATTACTATAAAGTATAGTGACTGTATATTTTGTAGGATATACTCTAAAATTTAGTGACTGTGTGTTTTGATGGATATACTGTAAAGTGTAGTGACTGCATTTGAGATATTTGTAAAGTGTAGTGACTGTGCATTTTGTAAATTTACTGTAAATTTTAGTGACTGTAGTTTGTTGGATATACTGTATAGTGTAGTGACTGTATAATTTGTGGGCAAATATCAGCAGTATCAGCAATGTCCCAATGCTTCAGTCGTGCGCTTCCTTAAGCAGCACCCACCGAGTGAGAGCAAGAGTGCGATGTTATGATAAGATCTTTGAGAAAGGCCAATAGCCAATCCTGCAATTCCTGTTGTTTCAACCTCAAATTTGCATTTGCAGTTGATTTACAATACCTGTCATCTAACCTCTTAATGTGATCGTTTCAAAGTTGTCATAATCAGTGGGTTTTTTGTTCAGTCTGAGGTGAAAGGTACATAAACAGTTACAAAATTTTCTCATTGGGGGCACAAAATAAAACACACAAATGTTTGACTTGTGCCCATGCAAAGCCTGAAATCAGACATTAAAAACTAAATACTTCCTTAGCAACCGCACTGCTAGCAATGAACCGAGCCTTGACCCTGTTAAAGGTAATGGAGCTGCTTCACACCCTCCTCCAGCAAAACAAGAAGCTATTGTGTTCCAGACTACCATTTATCACTCGGCACCTATCCCTGCTCTCTCTCGCAATTCCTGTAGGGAGGGCACCAGTTGTTTTTGAATAAATGCTTGGAGCGGTTAGTCAAGTCACAGCAAGATAACCTGTTTGGGTGCAATTGTGAGATTGAGAGTTGATTAGAAAAGTTCAAGAAAACAGGCAAGCCTATACTGGTCTTCCTCTACCTCTTCTGCTTCCAGCGATTATGTAAACCTGTATATGCCAAAGGGCACAGTTTCTGCCTTGCCTCCCTCTTCTCCCTACAATCTCCATTATAGCTGTGCACTAAGCTGTTTTGATCAGCTGACAGACACAAAAACCCATCACCATGCAGTTGAGTATCCAAATTAGTGCCAGAGTTCCACTTCATAGAATCATAGAATTATACACCACTGAAGGAGGACATTCGGCCCATCGTGTCTGTGCAGGCTCTTTAAAAAGAGCTATCCAAATCAATCCCACTTCCCCACTCTCTCCCCAAAGCCCTGCAAACTTGTCCTCTAGCTGAGGTCTAACCAGTGTTTTCTAAAAGTTCATCATAACTTCCTGACTTTTGTATTCTATACCCCGATTTATAAAGCCTAGTATCCAGTAATTTTTTTTAACACTTATGCCATCTCATCAGCAAGGACCATCCTACCTGATAGGGCTTTGGCATGCAGTAGCCGAGCGGGAAAAAACCCTGTTCCAATGACTGGTCTGCTGCTCCAAGTCCTGCCAATAACCCAAATGTAGATGGCCTGTGATCAGCTGTGCTCTGGAGTGCTGCTGTCCCGCCTGAGCTCAGGAACTGGGCTAGAGACTGCTACAGACTCAGCCCCAAGGCGATACTGCTTAGCTTCCCCTCCAGGGAAGAGCACTAAACATTGCACTAAACATAAACTTTTAACACTAGAAAACAAGTTCTTGCCCCTTGGCTCTTTCAGCCTCTCTGCCCCACACTCTGGAACTCCATCCCAAGGATTCTTTGCCTTGCTTCCTCCCTTGCCTCCTTCAAGGCCGGTCTCAAGCCCCCATGTCTTTGGTCGCACTCTCACCTCTCTGCCTTCCCTCACACCTACACTACCCCTTCCCCATGCTCGGGCCCCAACACCTGACTTCAGCGCTTTGGGATGTCCTCCCGACATGAAAGGCGCTCTATACATGGAATTTTATTGTTGTTTGTCATTATGATTAATGAAGAGGATTGTTATCATCCACTAGGACAGACAGAGCCGCAATTGGTGCCTGAACCGCAGTCAGTGTAATGCCTCCACAACACTGAATGAGTTGTTAGTCATGAGGTTGTAACTCATTCACCTCTTTGTCACTTCCGGACTTGGTTTCTCCTTCCCTCTCTCCTCACTGACCTTCCTAGCACAACCTTTCATAACTTCCAGCTTTATCTGTGGCCCCTGTCCTGACCCATTATGCTGTCCTCCTCCTCGTGAGGCTCCACTGGATTCCTGTTCTCTAGCAGATTGACTATAAATATCTGGGTGGGACTTTCGATGCCTCTGTGCTCTTTCTCCACCTGATCTCTGTGATCCCCTCCAGCATCACCTTGTCACCCACACCGCAATCTCTGCCCTGCTGCTTGAAGCCGTTTTTCCACAATTCTTAAGAACTGGCTTCCAAAATAAGACTGAATTTGTGAATCTTTCCCAATGCTTAAATTTTAAAGCAAAATGGTGCCATTGGCTGAGACGCAGTGGCACTTTTAGGCCTCTGTGATCAGCAGTGCCCTCCTTTAACCAACATTAACACAGGCTCGTTCCAATGGGCACACATAATTTGTGTTTCATTACAAGGTGCCCAGGTCATACAGGACTTTGAACCATCAGCCAGACTTGAGGTAAGTGTACGATTGACTGAGCAAGTTAACATCAATGTGGATTAGGCATTGACAGACTTGAGGAAGTGAAGTATGGAGGAAGTAAGAGGTAGATGTTTTAACTTGAAATTTTTCAACATGCAAACTCTAAAAACAATAGCACAATCTTCAACTGCATGTCTTGTTTGAACTGAATTTTAATATGAAAGCATTTTGTGTCACTACACTGTTGTCCTGGCTCAGCCTATCTCAGTTGGAGGTGCGCTCGCTTCTGGGGCTAAGTGGTTGATCCATCGGGATTTGCCCTCATCATCTAGTCTGACAC
The DNA here is from genome assembly GCF_018977255.1 of Callorhinchus milii. Taxonomy (NCBI): domain Eukaryota; kingdom Metazoa; phylum Chordata; class Chondrichthyes; order Chimaeriformes; family Callorhinchidae; genus Callorhinchus; species Callorhinchus milii. Next base: position 21,026,198 of record NW_024704751.1, on the reverse strand, counting down.
TAACACAGCATTGGGGGAGCGCTCCATTGTCAGAAGGTGGTTGAGACCAAGGCCCAGTTTGCCTGCTCGGGGGGGCATTAGAGATCACACTAAACTGATTTTGAACAAAGAAGTGAGTTTTTCTCCCGGTATCTTGGCCAACAATTCCTCAGATAGTAATGTTCACAAACTTCATGGTTATTTGTGGGATATTGTTGCAAATTGGCTGCTGAAGTTTCCTAAAGTAATAAGCACAAATCCTCACCAAAAATAAAACTCCACGTTTGCAGCATAATCCACGGTATTTTATAGCTTGTCTAGTCTGACTACCTTGTCTATTAAAATGATAATCCTTGTATTTGATACAAACAAAAACAATAATAAATTGGTCATTTTCAATCTACGACTGTTTGTGGGACATTGCTGTGCGCAATTGGCTGCCGCGTTCGCCCACAAATATACAGTCAACTCACTTTACAGTGTGTTCTGTGAAGCGCTTTGGGACGTCCTCCCGACGTGAAAAGCGCTATATCAAATGCAAGGATTATTAATGCTTTTCACATCAGGAGACTGGCTCAAAGCCTTATGCAGCATTTACTGTAAAGTGTAGTGACTGCGTATGCTGTGCACAATTCGCTGCCACGTTTCACTCGTAAATATTAGAGTCAATTCACTTTTATAGTATATGATAAGGCGCTATATCAAATGCAAGGATTATTATTATTATAATTATAAATGCAGTTCTTCCCCATCATTGCATCGGAATATCAGCCTAGACTGTGAGCTCAAAGTCCCAACACGGGGCGAGAATCCACAGGTTATGTAACTACATAGAAGAAGTTCAACAAGCTTCCATTCATCCACAAAATATAAAATTAGATATTTCAGTTATTCCAGTGCCTTGGGACGTCTTCCGACGTGAAAGACACTATACAAATGTAATTTGTTGTTGTTGTTATTCTGCCCATCTCCAGCTGGGTGTCTGGTTGCATGTTAAACTCAATGGAGCTTAAGATTTTTGTGATGGAAGTGACTGGATGAAAACCTACTGATGTGCCAAGGTTGACAGCTCATGGTTTTAATGAAAAGGAACGAGTTTGTCATAGTTGGGTGTGGATGACAATCTTTCATTGAGGTTATCGCTTTGCCAACAATAAGATCCAAAACAATCAGCGTAAACTTGACTTGTGTGACAAAGTTGATTTTTATAATCAGATTGAAAATCAATCAGAAACACAACACACATTACCATGGAAAGCAATTGCCCAATATTTCTTTTGAGCCAGATTTTGTTTCTTATTTATCACGTACCCAGTGGAAGTGAGAAACAGAATATGTTATAAAAACAGCGTGTATTTCTGTAGCAATGTGAACTCTATTATGTGGCACAAAATTACAGTCAGCCGAGCTCGGTGTGGCTCACTCTTGCCTCTGAGCCAGAACATTGTTGATTCAAATCCCATGTCGGGGTGTTGAACTTACTTACCATCTAGGCTGATGCTTCAGTGCAGTACTGTGGATGTGCTGTATTGCCAGAGGTACTGCCCTTTGGATGAGATGTTAAATGTGGTCTTGTCTGCCTGTTAAAATGGATGTTAAAGATCCTATGGCACTATTCGAAAAGAGGAGGGAATTTCGCCCGCAAATTATTGGCCGAAAATGCTCCCGATAAACAAACTGGCCACTCTCACTTCATGGATGTTTGTGGGATGTTGCCATCCAGAAATTGGCTGCTGCGTTCACCTGCAAAAGCACAGTCATTACACTGAGATGATGTGTCTGATGTCTCTTCAATTAAAGCGAATGAGTGAAATCTTTGATTGGATTTGGACTTTCTGTAACAGCCAGTTTTCTGACAATCTTAATAAACAGGGAACTCTAGCGATGAGTAGTTTGCCTCTGGACTGCTGACTTTGCTTTCAGCATTCCCAAACGCTGATCTGCATCGTGTCCCACTGGATCCGGAGTCGGGAAAAGCATCCGTTGGACATCACTTATGTCTTGTCATGTAAAGAGTGGAGGTAAAGCTACATTGTGCTTACTGCCCCCAAGACACAGGACCTTTTCTCAATGAGGACGGGCTCAAGTGACTAACTGTTCACTGTATTGTGTGTCAGTCTGACGCAGTGGAAGCACTCTTAGGATTTGAACTCAGATTGTCTAAACTGACATTCCAAAGCAGCACTGGGGGTGTATTGCATTGTCAGAGGTTTCGTCCTTTGAATGAGACATTAAGCCAAGGTTAAACCACCTGCCTTTTCAGGCGGATGTTAAAGATCCCGTGGCTACTCGAAGAAAAGGAAATTTCTCCCGATGTGCTGGCCAACAATCCCTCAAATAAAATTGGTCACTCACTTCAGTGCCTTGGGACGTCCTCCTGATGTGAAAGGCGCTACACAAATGCAATTAGTTGTTTTTGTTTGTGGGACATTGCTATACTCATATTGGCTGTCGAGTTTCACCCACATAATACACATTAAAGTATATCCTGTGAAGCACTTTGAGACGTCTCAATGGCGTGATAAGGCACTATATCAAATGCAAGGATTATTATTGTTGCCTGTGACTACGGGGATAGTTATGGTAAAACAATGTTTCAAACCTGTGGCGTTCTGAAACCATTACACATATCACGGATGTGCATCAGATGAGATGGAATTCAGATAGAACAGGTTACTGCCTTGAAACTAAATTACTCCTAGCCTGTAATCATCTCCATGCATTCAATTTATGTTCCCTGACATTACACTGTGTGGAATGAATACAACAATGAGGTTAAAGGTATTTGCAAATGTTCATTCCAATTCCTTGCGTCCACTGCGCCCATCTTTGTCAAGTCACTATCAAAACAGCAATCAACAAGCCATGACCCACTGAACAATTAAATCATGGTTAGACACAAATCACGTGGTCAAAGCTCGTTCAAAGGAGAGTTATCACCACAACTACAAACAGAGGAAAGGCTCAGTAAATAAACTCATCAAAGATATGTAAACATTCAAGAACTCATTTATCATTTTATGAACACTTTGCCTTGTAACTAGAGCTGTCATTTCTGACATGGTAAATATTTGGTAACATCACGGAATAGACTTGGTAAAAATCTCCACAGCTATTGAAATCCTTTCATGTCAAAGGAAAAAGCCTGAGGTATTCATAGTTTCAGAATGTCTGGAAGGGAGGGGAGAGGAGAAGGCACAATTTTAAAAGCAGTACGTTCACTTTCCTTAATGCTTCGACAGCAACAATAACTTGCATTGCATTTATATAATGCTCTTCACTCAAGGTAGTGTCTCAAGAGTGTTTAACAATGATGGAGACTGACGTCGAGATGGAGGGTACGTGATGGAGTGGGGATTCAGCAGGTCAGAGAGGTAGGGACGTGTCAGGGCATGAAGAGATTTGAAGTCGACTGTGAGGATATTGAAAGAGCCAGTGGAGCCTGGTAAGAACTAGTGTGATGTGGGTATGTAGATTAGAGTGGATAAGTAAATAGGTTAGATTAGAGTGGGTGAGTCATTACAAATTGCTTTGCAACAGGGCCCTCTAATTTCCATGCGGCTCTTATCTGTCTGCCTCTCATTGTATCACACAATGAGTTCCCCACACCTCATCCTGCTTCTCCCTCAATTACGCTTTGCAAACAGAGCAAAGGGCAGCATCATGTTATAATGATTATTAGCCCTAATTTTAATATGTTGCCTTTCACATTGGGAGGATATCTCAAAGCGCATCACGGGGTATATTGTAAAGTGTAGTGACTTTATATTTATTAGGGAATTGCAACACCCAATGTCCCACAAATAGCCATGAAGCAAATGAACATTTTTTGATGAAGTAATCGAGAGGGTGGATGAAGATAGTGCAGTTGATGTAGTTTATAAACCACTAAGCCAGTCAGGAACCTGGGTGTCCTGTTTGACCCTGAACTGTCCTTTCCTCCCACATCCACACCATGACCGGCACTGTCTATCACCACCTCCGTAACATTGCCAGACTCCGCCACTGCCTCACCCCTCAGGCCCCCAAACCCTCACCCGCGCATTTGTCACATCAAGGCTCAATTATGAAAATTCCCTCCTCATCGGCCTTCCCAACTCTTTCCTTCACAACCTGCAGATCATCCAAAACTCTGCAGCTCATGTGCTCTTGCGCACCAGTTTCCGTGACCCCATCACTCCCACCCTCGCCCGACTCCACTGGCTCCCCATCCCCCAGAGGTTCGAATTCAAGATCCTTGTCCTGACTTTCATGGCCATCCATAGCCTTGCCCCCTCCTACCTCTCTGACCTGTTGACTCCCTTTCAAACTGTCCGCTCCCTCCGTTCATCGGGCTCTGGCCTCCTCCATGTCTCCCGCCTGACCCACAGTACCATCATTGGCCGAGCTTCCAGCCTCTCTACCCCCACAATCTGGAACTCCATCCCACAGTCACTTTGCCTCGCTTCCTCCCTTGCCTCCTTCAAGGCCGATCTCAAGACCCTCCTCTTTGATCATGCCTTTGGTGCTTCCTACCTCTCTGGCTTCCCTCACCCCGACCCCACCCGTCCCCCATGCTCGGGTTCTGACCCCTGACTGTTCAGCGCCTTGAGAAGTCCTCCCAACGTGAAAGGCGCTCTATAAATGTAATTTTATTGTTGTTATTATATGGATTTTCAAAAGGTGTTTGATAAAGTGCTCCATAAGAGACTTGTAAGCAAAATAGAAGCCCACGGTATTAAAGGGACAGTGGCAGTGGATACAGAACTGTTTGGGAGACAGAAAGCAGTGGTGGTAAACGGTTGTTTTTCTGACTGGAGGGAAATGTACAGTGGTGTCCCCCAGGGATCAGTATTGGGACCACTGGTGTTTTTGATCTACATAAATGACCTGGACTTGGGTATAGGGAGTACAATTCCCAAGTTTGCAGATGATACTAAGCTGGAAAAGTAGTGAACAGTGAGGAGGATAGTAACAGACTGCAAATGGACATAGACAGACTGGTAACGTGGGCAGACACGTGGCAGATGAAGTTTAATGTGGAGAAATGCAAAGTGTTGCATTTTGTGAGGAAGAATGAGGAGAGGCAATATACGCTGATTGGGGGGTGAAGGGACAGAGAGACCTGGGGGTCATATAAGGAAATCTTTGCAGGTGGCAGGACAGGGAGATAAAGCTGTTAAAAAAGCATCCGGGACACTAGGCTTTATAAATAGGGCATAGAGTACACAAGTCAGGAAGTTATGATGAACCTTTATACTGGTTAGGCCTCAGCTCGAGACTGGGTTCAGCCTAGTTACAGATTACCGTTTAGTGTCACAGATTGCTGTTGCCATTTAATTAGACGAGACTGGAGCCCGCGCCCGGCCCCACTCTGTTTACTACCCAATCAGGTGCCAAATTGAAGAGCCCAGATTTCCTTTAAAAACTACAAGAATTGCTGATACGCCATCTGTTGCCGGGAGAGGGATGGAGAGGGGAGGAGTGTCTGGTGCCCTCAATTGTCATTCCTTTGCCGTCTCTTCCTACAGGAAATGCAGCATCAACAACAGCTCCTGTGGGTATGAGAGGAAACATCAGGGAGGGCTAGAGAGAAGAAGGCGAATGGGACAAACCCAGAGCTCTCTCTGAGAGTCAGCACAGGCACAAACTGCAGACACATAGTTGGGAAGGAACGAAAAAGAGGACACCCCCACTCTCTGTACCTCGCAATGGAGTCACAGGTCTCTGCACCACAGTGATGGTCACTCAGAGGTAAAAATCCAGACAAAAAAAAACACGTCCGATTCAGGGAAACAAACATTCCTGGAAAATTCCTCCCCGACTCCCTCCTGAGGGCAGCTGAGTGAACTCCAGCAGGGGCCAATCTACCACCAACACAAGAGCATTGGTCTACCTGTCCTTGCCATGTCACACTGTGCACGGGCAGGTCAAACTCCCAGCCATTGGCTGCCACTCTCCTCCCTGTCCATGTCCGCCCTCTGTGCAGCAGTCCTGTGTACGTGTGGTGGACACGTCAGGATCACAGACATGCACTTGCTTGTTAGTAGCTGCTCGATTATCTTTTATGGGAACAACAATGAGTCAACCCTCACTGCTTGTGTGGTCATGTGTGGCCTTCAGTTATTGTCTGTATCATTAAAAAGCTGACAATCTGCAGACATCTGAAAGACGCCCGCCCTGTGATTCAGGTCCAGGCAGAGCTTTGGTTAATGAATGTAGAGCTACTCTGGGCTACCTCTGTCACACTGTGTTGACCTCCCTGATGTTCTTGCCTTCTACGGCTCACTGGAAACCCTCTAATTGTGGAGAAATGATCTGGACAGGCTTTGGAGTCCTGTAGCTCAGTGGTTAGAGCACTCGCTTTGCAAGCGAGAGACCTGAGTTCAATTCCAGGCAGAGGGCGAAACCTTGGGCAAGTTTCCTTATTCCACACAGAGCCTAATAATAATCCCTCCAAAACCAAAAACAATAATAAATTGGTCATTTTCAATCTACGACATTGCTGTGCACAATTAGCTGCCGCGTTCGCCCACAAATATACAGTCAATTCACTTTACAGTGTGTTCTGTGAAGTGCTTTGGGACGTCCTCCCGACGTGAAAAGCGCTATATCAAATGCAAGGATTATTAATATTATTATTATTATTATTATTAATGGACTCTTTTTTTCCCCTTATTATGTTACCTCTCTCTGAAGTCAGCCGGCTGGGATGGAAAGGGTCCATGTTTAAATACCACCTCGTCCACTCAATGCCTCAGCCCTTCCAAATTAATTAAAATGGCTACCATCATTTCACAGAATTCACTGCAAAGTACAGTGATGTGTATTTGTGGGTGAACACAAGAGCCTAATTGATGCCCAGCGATGTCCCAAAAACAGCCATGAAGTGAACACCCAATTTCATTTTGGCAGAGTTGTTGTCCAGAGCTGGGTAGATTAATGGCAGAATGTTCCCATTTAATCCATCCTCCATTCCCTCTTCTAAATGTTTCCTCTCTTTTGTTGTAACTTTACATTTTTCCTTAATTAATCTAATCAAACCAGATTTTTTTTAATATATGTGTTTAACAAGTAAAGAGATTAAAAGAGATTACCAGTCTCTCCGCTCCCACTGTCCATGCTGTCACTTGTGAAATGATAGGGTCAGAACTGAGATGATAAATCCCTTTGGACAGCCAGTTTAATGCCATATATTACATAGTGCAAAACAAGAGATGCTGTTAAATCACCCAGAAATGAAAGACTCATTATTTATCAGAAATATTGCACTAATATTACCCTGAGGACTGACTCTATTAATCTGCTCCACTATCGGTGGCTGTGACTCTGGAACTCTCCCTCAATCCCTCCCCTTATGGTCACCTCCCACCTCCCTCATCACCCTGATTCGGGGTCAGACTCCGCTACCCCTCGTGAAGGGCGCTATATAATGCAAGTTGTTGTTGTATTAAAGATACAGAGAGCTTCCAGGACTCTGGGTCCCAAGTTAGAGCACTGTTGTTGTGCAATCCATGGGCAGAGCCTAGTAAAGGAAGGAAGCATTGTAAGTGTGTTACTATTTTGTCAAATAGAGGATAAATATTTTCTACTTCAGTGAGCTGCTAACTTATGCTTAAGATCACCTCGGCATGTCATTGGCAACAACAACACCACCAACTTGCATTTATATAGCGTCTTTCACAAAGGGTAGTGTTCCAGAGCACCTAATTGTCAACCATTACTCCCAAGTTGAAATGCTTTCATCAGGCCTGAGAGGACTGGCCTGCCGACCAGAGAGTGAGAGTGCCTCCTGTGTCCACACAGAGGTATCTTAACACTGAGAGCCCAAGTTCCTGGCAGAGGCTCCGTGCCAAGTAACTCTGCTACGTACCAGGGGGTAAATTCATGGTGAGAGTCCAATATCTGACATTGGATGACAATGCTGAATTATTCGAATGTATTGCATTCACATTTGGGCACTCAAACTTAGGACGGATGTATAAACTTTGGAGGGCATCCAGTAATGATTCTCTAGATAAATACCTGGGATGAAGAGGCTTATCTATGACGAGAGGCTGGGTATGTTTTTATTCATCAAAGGAGTGTTTCACTAGCTCAGGAGCTTTTCAGCTTTAATACAGCAATAACATGCATTAGTTTGGCTCAGTCAGGAACACTCCTGCCTCTGAAAATCAGAACGTTGTTGGTTCAAGTCCAACATTTGGACATTGAACTCATATATTCTAGGCTAACACTCCAGTGGTGGGTGGGTGCTGCATTGTCAGAGATCCTGTCCTTTAGAAGAGACATCAAATGAAGGTCCTTTCTGTGCATGTTCAGGTGGAGGTTAAAGATCTGAAGGCATCACTTGAAAAAGGTAAGGGAGTCCAGGTGTCTTGGCCAGCAATTCCCCAAATAATAATTCATAGAACCATAGAATTATACAGCACAGAAGGAGGCCATTCGACCCATCGTGTCTGTGCCGGCTCTTTGAAAAGAGCTTCCAAATCAACCCCACTCCCCCGCTCTCTCCCCATAGCTCTACAAAGTTGTCCTCCCTGAATAATTATTTACTTCTCTCTTAAAAGTTGTTATCGAATTGGCTTCCACCACTCTTTCAGGCAATGCATTCCAGATCCCAACAACTCGCTGTGTGAAAACATTTCTCCTCCCCTCCCCTTTGTTTCTCTTAACAACTATTTTAAATCGGTGTCCTCGGGTTACCGACCCACCCGCCAGTGGGAATAGTTTCTCCTGTTCACCCTATCGAATCCCCTCATAATTTTTAAAACTTCTATTAAGTCTCTCTTAACCTTCTCTGCTCCAAGGACAATAATCCTCACTTCTCTACCTCTCCTGATAACTGAAGTCCCTCATTCCTGGTACCATCCTGGGAAATCTCCTTTGCACCCTCTCCAATGCCTTGACATCCTTCCTAAAGTGTAGTGCCCAGAACTGAACACAGTCTCGAGCTGAGGCCTAACCAGTATTTTTATAAAAGTTCATCATAACTTCCTGACTTTTATATTCTATGCCCCTATTTATAAAGCCTCGTATCCCGTATGCTTTTTTAACAACTTTATCTACCTGTCCTGCCACCTTCAAATGCTTATATGAACCCCAGGTCTCTCTGTTCCTTCACCGCCTTTAAGACAATAGTAACTAGCTTATAAGGCCTCGTCTCATTCTTCCTCCCAAATTGCATTACGTTGCATTTCTCCACATTAAACTTCATCTGCCACGTGTCTGCCCACGTTACCAGTCTGTCTATTTCCTCTTGCAGTCTGTTACTATCCTCCTCACTGTTTACTACTTTTCCAGCTTATTATCATCTGCAAACTTGGGAATTGTACTCCCTATACCCAAGTCCAGGTCATTTATATAGATCACAAACAGCAGTGGTCCCAATACTGATCCCTGGGGGACACCACTGTACACTTCCCTCCAGTCAGAAAAACAACTGTTCACCACCACTCTCTGCTTTCTGTCTCCCAGACAGTTCTGTGTCCGCTGTCACTGTCCCTTTAATACCGTGGGCTTCTGTAACAGAAGACGGGAGTCAAGGATGGTATGTTGCTTCCCTGGTGCAACAGTCTTAGACATCGCAGAAAGGGTGGATAAAATTCTTCAGGGGGAAGGAGAACATCCAGAAGTGGTGGTCCAGGTGGGGATCCATGATATTGGTAAAAAAAAGGGCTGAGACTCTACAGGGTCAATATCAAAAGCTGGGGAAGATACTAAAGAATCGAACATCCAAGGTGGTGATCTCTGGATTACTCCTTGTGCCTCGGGCAAATAAGTACCTGAATGGTAGGATCAAGCATATGAATGCTTGGCTGGAGAAATGGTCCAGAAAAGAGGACTTCAAGTTTCGGGATCATTGGGACCATTTCTGGGGCAGGTGGGACCTGTATCATATGGATGGGTTGCACCTAAACAGGGCTGAGGCGAATGTGCTGGCACACAGGCTATCTAATGCTGTTGGGGAGGGTTTAAACAGTTTTGAGGGGAGAAGGGAATGCAAAAAATGAAGAGCTAGAAAATGGAGAAATAAAACAGTGCAGAACAGGTCAAGTCGGTCTTGGAGTGCATGTGCCTAAATGCACGGAGTTTAGAAAACAAGATTGGTGAGCTGCAGCTCAAGTGGTCACAGGGGGATACGATGTAGTAGCAGTAACAGAGACTTGGCTCAAACAAGGACAGGAATGGGAGCTGAATATTCCTGGCTATAATGTATTCAGGAGGGATAGGGAAGGAAAAAAAGGAGGGTGTGGCAATGTTAATCAAGGATACGGTTATAGCCGTGGAAAGGGTCGAGGTGCTGGAGGGCCCCAAAACGGAATCTATCTGGTTAGAGTTAAGGAACAAAAAAGGAGCTGTTACACTGGTAGGGGTATACTATAGACCACCAAATAGTGGGAAGGAAATAGATGAGCAGATCTGCAAGCAGATCTCAGACAGATGCAAGGCCAATAGAGTCGTGATAATGGGGGACTTTAATTATCCCAATATAGACTGGCAAAACAACAGCGCAAAGGGCAAGGAGAGGGAAAGATTCCTAAAATGTATACAGGACAACTTTCTTGATCAGTACGTTTCCAGCCCAACAAGGAAGGAAGCAGTGCTGGATCTAGTTCTGGGGAATGAAGTAGGACAAGTGGAGGAGGTTTCAGTGGGAGAACATCTGGGCAATAGTGATCATAACATCATTAGATTCAAAGTGCATATGAAAGAGACAAGGAACCATCTAAGGTGAAGATATTCAACTGCAAGAGGGCAAATTTCAGTGAGTTAAAAAGGGACCGGCCAAGGTGGACTGGAAAGAAAGATTGGCGGGTAAAACAACTAAAGAGCAGTGGGAAGTCTTCAAGGATGAGATAGCTCGGGGACAGAATAAATACATTCCCACAAAAGGGAAAAGTAGGGCTTCCAAACCTCCCTGGATGACGAAGGTAATTGTATCTGGAATGAAGCAGAAAAAGGAGGCGTATGACAAATGTCAAACCCAAGATACAGAAGACAACCAAATAGAATATAGGAAGTGCAGAAGAGGTTTGAAAAAGGAAATAAGAGGGGGAAAAGATTATACGAAAAAAGGTTAGAGGGTAACACTAAAGGGAATTCTAAAATATTTTACAAACATATCAAGGAAAAAAGGTTAGTCAAAGGTAGGGTGGGGCCAATTAAGGACTAAGGGGAAATCTTATTGTGGAGGCAGAGGGCTGATGTGCTGAATGAGTACTCTGCAGCTGTCTTCACAAAAGAAGTGGATGCACCAAATGCCGCAGTATCGGAGGAGAGGGCAGAGGAAATGGATAGGATAAGTATAAACAGAGAGGAAGTACTGAAAAGGTTGACTGGGCCGAAGGTGATAAGTCGCCCGGTCCGGACGGGATGCAGCCGAGGTTACTATGGGAGGTACGGGTACAAATAGCGGAGGCTTTGGCTACAATTTTTCAGTCTGTGTTGGACACAGGAGTGGTGCCGGAGGACTGGAGAGTGGCCAATGTGACTCTCCTGTACAAAAAGAGACAGAAGGACAAACCTGGGAACTACAAGCCAGTCAGCCTAACATCAGCAGTGGGGAAACTCCTGGAGACTATAATCCGGGACAGAATAAATCTTCACTTAGAAGAATATGGGTTAATTAGGGACAGCCAACATGGATTGTTAAAGGCAGATCTTGTCTAACAAATCTAATAGAATTTTTTGATGAGGTAATGGAGAGGGTGGATAAAGGTAGTGCAGTTGATGTAGTTTATATGGACTTTCCAAAGGCATTTGACAAAGTGCCACATGAAAGACTTGTAAGAAAGATAGAAGCCTTTGGTATAAAAGGGACAGTGGCAGTGGATCCAGAACTGACTGGGAGACAGAAAGCAGAGAGTTGTGGTGAACGGCTGCTTTTCTGACTGGAGAGACGTGTACAGTGGTGTCCCCCAGGGATCGGTATTAGGACCACTGCTCTTCTTAATATACATAAATGATCTGGACTTGGGTATAGCAAGTACCATTTCCAAGTTTGCAGATGACACAAAGTTAGGGAGGGGAGTAAACAGTGAGAAGGAATAGTAGCCAACTGCAGGAAGACATAGACAGATGGTAAGATGGGCGACACATGGCAGATGAGTTTCAATGTGGAGAAATGTGAGGTAATGCATTTTGGTAGAAAGAATGAGGGGCAATATAGGCGGTAATACAATTTTAAGGGGGTAAAAGAACAGAGAGACCTGGGGGTGCAGGTAAATGAATCCTTGAAGGTGGCAGGACAGGGAGATAAAGCTGTAAAAAGGGCAAATGGGATACTAGGCTTTATAAATAGGGGCATAGAGTACAAGAGTCGGGAGGTTATGATTAACCCATATAAACACTGGTTAGGCCTCAGTTAGAATACTGCGCCCAGTTCTGGGCACCGCACTATAGGAAGGATGTTAAGGTATTGGAAAGGGTGCAGAGGAGATTTACGAGGATGGTACCAGGAATGAGGGACCGTAATGATGAGGAAAGGCTCGAGAGGCCGGGATTATTCTCATTGGAGCAGAGAAGGTTATGAGGACCTAATAGAGGTCTTCAAAATCATGAGGGGATTTGATAGGGAAAAACTGTTCCCACTGGTGGGTGTGTCGGTGACTCAAGGTCACAGATTCCAAATAGTCTCTAAAAGAAGCCGAGGGGAGGTGAGAAGAAATGTTTTCACACAGTGAGTTGTTCGAATCTGGAACGCATTGCCTGAAAGGGCGGTCGAGGCCGTTTTGATAACTACTTTTAAAAATGCGGTGGATGGGTATTTGAGGAGGACGGGTTTGCAGGTTATCGGGAAAGGCCTGGGGAATGGGATTGACATTACATTGCTCTATTCAAAGAGCCGCACAGACTCGATGGGCCGAATGGCTTCTCTTTGTGTGCTGTACAATTCTATGATTCTATGATTCAATTTTACTAACAAGTCTATAATTATTATTATTGTTGTGTGATTTTTAACAACAAGAACTCAGCACATTCTGCTGTACCTGCCAACCTGCTCATTGGGGGTGTGTTTTACTGACATACTGGGAAAGGCTGGGTTAACATGCGGTGAAAAAGCTATGGGATCTGCGTGGAAGAATGGATGAGTGTAAGGAACTGGATCAGCCTTGTTGCTTATGGTGCCCGCTCGAAGACTATCCTGTTCGACCATGCTTACGGCCACCTCCCTACTCACGCCCTCAAGCTCCCTCACTGTTAAACGTTCTGAGATGCTACCCTGCGTGGAGGGCGCTTCGTAAGTGTAAGTTGTTGTTGTTGTTGCTCGAATGGGTACTGATGGAATGCTATTTGGCAGTGAAGACTACAATTTTAATGGTGCCAAATGAAAATTTCAATTCTAGTCAATCTGTCTGCCACAACTCTGGACATCCAGTCACATTTTGCTTGCCTGGGAGGAACGAACAAATCATTTGGGGTATCATAAGAGTTTAATAGCCCATCCGACACATCAATCATATGCCCTTAATGGCTTTCCCTCCTCTATAAATGCAGGTCCCAGAGTTCAGTTTAAGTTGCCGTTCTACATCAGATTAATGTGCAGAACAACCGTTTAATGTTTGTGCCCCCAGCAGGAATAGCTCATCTGTCACAACATTTGTCCTGCTTTACTACAGCTGCAAATCACAAGCTTGGTTCAGGTGAAGAAGGCTCTTTGGCCCATCTGATCTCATTCCTCCACACCCACCCTACCATTGGCCCATCACGGCAAGAAGCTATTTTTTAATGAGTCCCAGTGTCTGGCCTTAACTAGCCTTCCTAGCAAGCTGGTCATGGTCATCAATTGCCCTTTGTGGGTGCAGGCCACTGGCTATGAGCTCTCTGTAAGGAGGTAGGAGCCTCATGATGTACGTGTGTTTGTGTGTGTACGCATGTGTGTACGTGAGGCTTAAGATACTGTAGCAAACCGCAAAACAAAGTCTTGTGAAGCCAGGTGCTAGGTATGCAGAACATGTTTGAGCCTGTGGTTGTGCTTACACTCAGACAGGCATGACACCCACCTTGACGAGTTGGTTGTTGGCCTCCGAGCTTTACTGGGGGAACTGATGTTTAAGATGTTTCAGGTTCTCTGCTCATTAAAATCTGGCAAGACCTCAGACAGTGAAAGGTTTGAAATGAATCAATGTGAAAAGTATCCAAATGGTCAGAGAGCCAAATGTACTCAATCTGCTGATGCACAACATTGAGGTTCAGCTGTCTCTGGGTTTGTGTCCTAGCGTGAAACAGAGAGGTCTCTGGACAACAACAGCAGCAACAACAACAACAAATTGCATGTTCCAGGACTCTGAACAGCTTGATTCTTTTTTTGCTGGACTGAGGGTGGAGCAACAGAGCTATTAGAATATGGGAAACAGCCATGGCCAAATAATGGGACCTACAATCAGCCACAGCCAAAACCAGCAAAGATCTGCCTGTCATAATAATAATAATGATGATAATCCTAATAATAATAATCCTTGCATCTGATATAGTGCCTTATCATGTCTCCTAGACATCTCAAAGCTCTTCACAGAATACATTGTAAACTGAATTGACTGTATAATTTGTAGGCGAAACGCAGTAGCCAATTGCGCACAGCAGTGCCCCACAAACAGTCCTAGATTGAGTGACCAATTTATTTTTTTTGAAGGAATTATTACCCCTGGAAAGCGATCCGCCAATCGACTAACAATCGGGTTTCTATTTACTGCAAGGTAAACAGAAGCTTGTGGAGTAAGGAAACTTACCCAACATTTCACCCTCCCCAGGAATCGAGTGGAAGGCATTGCAGGTAGAAGTGGGAGAACTGCAGGGGTGTTCGTTGGCACTTAGAATCACTGGGAATTACTTGACTATAGCTATGCAGGTGGAAGAAAACTCCACCATAGCGAGAGTCTGTCAAAAGGGCATCCGATTCCTCTTAAGTATATTAGTTTTGAGTTTTCTCAAGCCGAAAGAAAATTTGACTTAGAAGAGCGTACTCTGCCTGCTGTTACTACGGTTTTAGCTAAAGTAAGGAATTTAGGCCAGCATAAAGTATAAATTAAATTCTCCACAGCAGATCTGCGGAACAGGGTAAAGGTTAAAGCCGAAAGGCTTTGAGACAAAGATGGGCTCTATGAGAAGGGCTTTTACAAGACCCCATGGTAGAGTTCCATACCAAAACAGAAGCAGATTTGGACATAGAAAGCTTATTAGGGTCTGAAACCAGAACCCCATCGGAAATGTTTCTTTGGGAACTGGTGGAAGGGTTAACGATTGCCTATTGTAATGGCTCTTCGCAGGAGCTGGAAAAGGTGAAGTTGGCAGGAGTGGGTTTTGTTATTGGGAGATGAACGGCAACGGGCTGGGAAGAGACGGTGAACCATTCTATCCCATGCAAGAGTATTTCAGCGCAAGCCACTGAAGTAACTGCTCTGCTGGAAGCTTTAAAGCTTCTTCCGTCGAGGCAGTAATTGTTAACAATTCTGCTGACATGTGCAGAGCCTACTCTGAAGATATAACTAAGTGGGCTGCGGAGAATTGTACGACCCATAAGGGGAAATCCTTAGTCCACAGCCAATACTGGCAACAGATCTGGGAGGAACAAAAGACTAAGCCCCTGATTCAAGTTTGGCATACACAAGGCCACCAAAAAGAGATGTGCACAATATTGGTAAAAGTCGAGCAGATCTGCTCGCTCGCTTTGCGTGCTACTTAAAGGAACCGCAGCAGGCTGCCAAGATATCAGTGACAGGAGTGGTAAACTGTGATTTTACTTCTGATCCTGATTCAGTTAAGCTAGCCACAATCCCGGAGTCAGGACAGCTGGAAAACCTTCCAACTTGGGCTCGATGCAAGTGGAAGGGTCAAAGTTGTTCTGGTGAAGGGACACAAAAGATCAGATTATTCCACCAAAATGAGTACAGGAGTACTTAATTACAATGGGTCATGAAGGACCAGGGAGATTCTTTGGGAATACTAGTAGCCTAATATCAGGTGGGAGGTTAAGAAATATGTTAAGGTTTGCATAAGGTGCGTCCGAGTAAACCCCAACTCGGTACAACGAAATACGCAAACCAAGCATGTTAAAATGAGATACCCTTGGGAGCGGGTCTATTTAGATTGCACTAAAAACTAAAATCCTACCAAAAACAGCCAGAGGTAATTGCCATGTGCTCGTGTTTGTGGATCACACGACTGGTTTTACTGTAGCCGACCCCTGTAAGAGGTGTGCAACTAAAACTGTATTCCAGATAGTAATTGAGCAGCTTATCCCCAGAACTGGGGGTTATGAAAATTCTCGAGTCCGACCATGGAAACCATTTCATGACAGACATTATAAAGTCAGTGACCCATAATTTGGGCATTTGATGACACAATTTGCATGTGTCTTACCATCCAGAAAGTTCTGGCCGGGGTGGAAAGGACTAACGGACTCATAAAGAATGCACTCAAGAAGGC
The DNA here is from genome assembly GCF_018977255.1 of Callorhinchus milii. Taxonomy (NCBI): domain Eukaryota; kingdom Metazoa; phylum Chordata; class Chondrichthyes; order Chimaeriformes; family Callorhinchidae; genus Callorhinchus; species Callorhinchus milii. The sequence continues at coordinate 21,009,812 of NW_024704751.1, read as the reverse complement.
CTGTATCCAAAAGGGAGGGAGATGGGATGAACAAATCCCCTGGGTCCTGATGGGGCTCAACAATAGACCCTCAGGGCTGCGCTGACACCCTTCTACCTATTCCACAGAAGACAAATGATTACCCCGATTACGCAACCCCCTGAGGGGATTAATACCTCACAGTTAGTGGACTTTGAAGAGTCTCGAGCCAACATCATAATGGAGTCTAATGCAGGTCACCATAATTACTGTCAAGGTGACTTAGTGACCTAGAAAACTCACTTTATATCAGGGACATTGTGTGAAAGGTTCTACAATCCTAGCAAAGAGAATAAAAATCCTCACTTCCAGATGTAAATTGATCAAGCAACCAGGTGGAGAAGGTACAGTCATGTCAAAACATGCAAATGCTGGTGAGAAAATGGCGTGTGAGCCAACCCCCATTTATAATGTGGTTAAAGAAAAGTATGAAAAACAAGGAGCTGTGAAAAAAATGGATTTCATAAACACCAGGAGATGCCAGTCACTGACAATTGCTGAATGATAAAAGATTTTCTAAAGATGGTATCCTAAAACGTGGGAATGATCTGCTACCTTCTGAATTTACTGAATTTAGTTACGTGGGCTGCTGTGTTATTGATGGAATATAGTCCTTATAGTTTTGACTAGCACATGACTCTGTGAACAAAATACCCTGTACAAGTTTGAGTTTTCTAGCTTACCTTGCATGAAGTTGGAGAGTCTGAAAAAGACATCAGTGAGCGGCATCCACAGAAGGGATTAGGAAAGATCAGAAAACTTTTCGAGCAGGACATTTGTGCCAACCCCCGGCCGCCTATCGATAAAGATGTTCTTTTGGAAAAAAATGATTACTTAAGCAGAGAGGGAAATGTCACATTATCCTTGTTTATCCTATTTTTGCACTCCTTATATCCTTAAACACCCCGAACCCCAGCTCGGGCCCGGATCTCTGTCTGTCCAGCGCCTTGGGGCGCCCTCCTGATGTGAAAGGCACTTTACAAATGTAATTTTGTTGTTGTTGTTGCTAAATGTAAATAATATAATATGTAAAACTGTACATAAGGCGATGCTTAGGCAATTGCCTGGTCACTGGCTTGTGGGTCAACAGCTGATAGGTGTCAGTCTGTGTGTGTGTGTGTGTGTGTGTCTGTCTGTATGTGTGTGTGTGTGTGTGTGTCTGCCTGTCTGTCTGTCTCTGTGTATGTGTCTGTCTGTCTGTGTGTGTGTGTGTGTGTGTGTGTCTGTCTGTCAGTCTGTCTGTCTTTGTGTCTGTCAGTCTGTCTGTCTGTCTGTGTGTCTGTCTGTCTGTCTGTCTGTCTGTCTGTGTGTGTGATCGCCATAGTTTCCTGCTTACTGCTCGGATGGTCTGTTTTTTTACTAACTACAATCTACAGTGTAGTGTTTATGGTGTCTATTTCCACTGTTATATTTTGTTTTATCTTATAATTATTATAATAATAATAATAATAACAATCCTTGTATTTGACCTAGCGCCTCATTACATCTTCGAGACGTTTCAAAGCGCTTTACGGGATATACAGTAAAGTGCAGTGACTGTGAATTTTGGTGGGCCAAACGCGGCTGCCGTGTCCCACAAGTAGTTGTGGATTGAGTGACCAAATTGTTTATTTTGAAGGGATTATTCCCCCCCCCCCTCCCCACCAGAAAAGCGATCGGCCAATCGACTAACAACCGGGTTGCAGGAACATAGGAACAGGAGGAGGCCATTCAGCCCTTCAGACCTGTTCCGCCATTTAATTAGATCACAGCTGATCTGTACCTCAACTAATCCTTTCAGTTCCATTTCCCGCTTTCTCCCCATATCCCTTAATACCCTGACCTGCCAACATATCAACCTCACTCTTGAAGGTGAGGATGGATCCAGCATCCACGGCCTTTTGGTGGAGAGAATTCTAGATTTCTACCACACTTTGAATGAAAAAATGCTCCTGATTTCACTTACTGGTTCTAATTTTAAAACTATGTCCCTTTGTTTTGGATTCCCCCACCAGAGGAAATAACCTCTCTCTATCTACTTTCCTGCTTACTGCTAGGTAACAGGCATGTGGAGTAAGGAAACTTGCCCAATGTTACGCCCTGCCGGGAATGGAACCCGGGTCCTCTTGCTTGCGAGGCGAGTGCTCTAATCACTAAGGTGCAGGACTTCACTCGTGAAGTAAAAGTAGACTTAAGGTTTTTAGGGTTAATAAACATCCGTTGTTTCAGGCGGGACTTGAAAGGGAGATTCTCTCTCCCTACTAGGATTATTCTCCTTTGGTGCAGAGAAGGTTAAGAGGAGACTTAATAGAAATTTTCAAATATTTGAGGATATTCGATAGGATGAATAAGGAGAAAATATTTCCACTGGGGGGTGGGTTTGCACCCGAGCTGGGGGAGGGGAATCTCCACAGTAGGCCAGGAGGGGAAGGCTTGGGAAGAAGAAAGGTCTTGAGATGGGCTTTGAAGGAGGCAAGGCAGGGGCGAGGCAGAGGGACTCTGAGATGAAGTTTCAGATGGTGGGGGCAGAAAGGCTGAAGGCCCAACCAACAATAGTGCAGCAAATGGGGAGGGGGATGTGGAGCAGGAGTGAGCAGGTTGGTGGAATTTAATAAGTTGCAGAGGAAGGGAGGAGCGAGATCGTGGCGGTTCAAAGGTGAGGACATGAATCTTGAACTGGATCCTCTGGGGTTGGGGAGCCAGTGAAGCCGAGTGAGGATGGGGGTGATCAGCTTACAAAGCTCACACATCAGATGTTGGATGTTTCATGTCTGTCCATAGGAAGACTTGTTTTTTCCTTTGTCACAACAGGAAGTGGTAGGAGAGTGGTAGGGGGCAGGAGGGGGCAAGAGAAGGGGGAGAGTCAGAGGCGACAGACAGATAGACACACTCACTCTCTCTCTCACACACAATCATTCCTCAACCCGTGCCTCCAGGAAGCACCATGAGAGCAATCGTTTAACGGGGAGTTTGGGGATAAATTAGTAGCTGCGGAACTGTTGATGACACCAAACTGTGTGAAACTAAACTATGGAGCGGGTTGTGAATGAATGTGAGAGGATGTAGACAATAAGTTAAACCTTCCTCTTCAACCATGCTTACGGCCACCTCGCTGCTTGTGGGACCTCGCTGTGAGCAAAATGGCTGCCATTTGTTTGCCTATGTGNAAAAAAAGTTACAACACTTGGCAACAATCACTGCAAACGCTTTGAGATATTGTTCGTCTGATTGAAACTCTAAAAAAAAATGCAATTTCTTTTCTCTGTGCGATGCAAATGTAAACAGCCCAGTGGTGGGGCGGGGGATTGTGATATGAGACTCCGGTGATAAGTTTTGTGGAGAAATGTTGTCTGATTCTCTGTTGGGGCTGAAGAGAGGAGGGATCAGCAGGTAATAAGAGCGACTCGAGGACTTTGAGAACAACATCGGAGCATAAGAACAATAGGAGAAAAACATGAACATCAGAACATAACGAATATAAGAAAAAGGATGATTTCACATCACAAAATAGTTGAAAAACAAATTTTGGAAGAACAAGAGATGAGTATGGACTGTAGGCCTGATGTGTTGTTTTAGAGAAAGGTTTTATTCACAGCTGAACTTTGTAGTCTTATCTGCACGTTGGCTTAGTGTGTTTTGGTAGGGTAGTTACAGAGAGACTATTTCCTCTAGTGGAGGAATCCAGAACAAGGGGGCATAATCACAAAATTAGAGTTAGGCCATTTTGGAGTGAAACTAGGAAGCAATTTTTCACCCAAAGGGTAGTGGAAATCTGGAACTCTCTCCCCCAAAAGGCTGTGGATGCTGGATCCATTCACATCTTCAAGGCTGAGGTGGACAGGTATTTGTTAGGTCAAGGCATTAAGCGATACTGGGTAAGGGAAGGTAATTGGACTTGAGGTACAGATCAGCCGTGATCTTATAGGAAGGTCATCAGATGGGCTGTGAAGGAAACAAGGCAAGGGGTGAGGCAGAAGGGCTCCGGGATGGATTTCCAGAGTGGTGGAGGCAGAAAGGCTTAAGGCCCGACCGACAATAGTGGAGCAAGCAGGGAGGGGGACGTAGAGCAGGCGTGAGCAGGTTGGTGAAGTTTAATAAGTTGCAGAGGAAGGGAGGAGCGAGACCATAGAGGTCTTCAAAGGTGAGGACGTGGATCTTGAACGGGATCCTCTATGGGATGGGAAGCAGGTGAAGCCGAGCAAAGATGGAGGTGATCAGCTTACAAAGCTTATACATCAGACGTTGCGTGTTTCACGTGTAAAATCATCAGGAGAGTTGTTTTCCCGTGGCCACAGATGGAGGGGGGGGGAGGCATGGAAGCTGGCAGCGAGCGAGAAGAGTCGCTCGACCTATGGGAATCTTTGTGGTTTTTTGAGCCCAACGAAGGACCCAAGGAAGAACTCCGCTGATGGTGTGGTGGAGACACACAGAGGTGAACACACTCTTCCTGTCCTACACATCAATCCCCGGTTCAGGAATCTCCCTGTCTTTTGATCAGCCGGGTGTCTTGACACATATAGAAACCCATCACCGTGTTAAAAATAATATAATAATAATAATAATAATCTTTGCATTTGATATAGTGCTTTTCACGTCTTCAAGAGGTCTCAAAGCGCTTCACAGAATATATTGTAAAGTGAATTGACTGTATATTTTGTGGACGAAACGCGGCAGCCAATTGCGCACAGCAATGTTCCACAAACAGTCGTGGATTGAAGTGACCAAATCACTATTGTTTTTTCTTGAAACGCTGAGCTGAATGGCCTCCTTCAGTACTGTATAATTCTATGATTCTATGAACTGTGGCCGATTTTGAAAGCATGGATCAGGGCTAATTTGCGTAAATGAAGAGGTTTCTTAATAAAAAATTGTTGCGATTTTTACAGATTTCGAAAGCATCAAATAAGTTGATGAATTGGATTTCCAAACACATTGTTCAACTCAGTCTCAGTATAATTTCACCTCTGAAATGTGTTCATTGCACATTCCTTGTTAAGTTCTATTAAGTAATACTGGAAATTAGACCGATCAAATCATAATCGGTTTTAATTGGATTTTTCATCAAACTGTGTGTCAGCTGAGTCCTGTCAGTAACCCACTTTCTCTGAATCAGAAGGTTGTGGGATTGAGCCCCATGTTGGGATTTGGAACTCGTCTGATGCTCCAATGCAGTGCTGAGGGAGCTCTGTATTGTCAAAAGTGCCGTCCTTCAGTTGAAAAATTAAAGCGAGGTCCTGTCTGCCTGTTTAAATGGATGTTAAAGAAACATTGCCTCTATCCTACAAACGAGTCCTTTTGTGCTGTAAATGTCTATGATTCTATGATTCTCCAGTCCAAACCTGCAATGACTTCTCACAGGCATGCCCGCCAGGGCCTTGCCGGTAACTAATCCTCTCCTTTGTGTCTCTGCTGCAGGTCAAGAGCATCTAAGTCGAGAGAGAGAAGCAGGTAAGGGTTTTGCAACGTTCCCGCTCTTCGCAAACTCCCCCAAATCCCTTTGCCTCGAACCGTCTCTTCCAGCCTTCAAACCCAGCTCAGAAGCTCATCACTTTGGCCATTCCTTTGGTCAGCATCCTCAAACCCTACCCTTCCCATGGCTGCTCGGAGCTCCCAGTAACTGTCTAATCTCGAGCGAATTCTGTCCCCATAGACATCAGTAGAATCAGGAGTGGAGGAATTGTCCAGGGGTAAGCAAAAGTCTCTGTCCATTTCACAGAGGGTGTGACCCCCACTCAGTGGCTCCTCACCCAGTTGGGCAGGTGGTGTCTCTGCCCATCAGCTCAGGGGCTGGAGACTGGACGTGGGAGCAGGAATTCTCGCTTCAGATCCCAGCGGATCCCCTCAGCCTGTCACCCCTTCCAGGGAGCATGAACGAGCTCCATGTCTGAAAGGTGCCATCCTGGAGGGGAGGGGAAAGGGTCTTGCGCTCGCTGGGCTTTCCGGTCTACAGACCTGGTCTCGCCCTGTGTTTCATCCCCCCTCCGAGTCTTGTCGTTTCAGTCACTTTGCTCCTGATCCTCCAATCCTGTTCATGGCCGAGTGAGACCTTTGGGTTTGCAGAGAGGTCGGTCTCGTGGGAAATGCTCGGGTGTGGGAGGGTCATTGTCAATGTCTTTGTGTTCCCACCAGGAGCAGCAGCAGAAAAGCAGAAGAAAAAGAGGAAAAGGTACAGTGACTCTCTCTCAGTGACGCTCTCTCAGTGACGCTCTCTGGGTTGCCAGGAAAGCTGGTTGAGGCCAGAACGCTGGACTTATTGTAGAAACTTCTGGCTGCTGTGATGGGGAGACTGTCAATGGGAGTCGGAAAGGATGGAGTGAAATGGGCTGAAGGGTCTTGTCAATCTGCACCTCCCTTGTGATCCTGTTAATATTCAACTGTTTCCAGGTGTATCTGGGACTCACTGATGTTTCCTTTCGTACCCACAGGACCTGCTGCTGGTGGTGTTTTCCTGGGAGGAAAAGAAGTGAGGATTGAGGGCAAAGAACACTCCTCTTCTCTGGCTGGATCGTGGCTCCTCTGCTCCTCTCCTTGGAGGATATTATTATTATTGTTACTTTTGTTATCACATTATATCTTGTGGTTATATTTTTGAAGGACTATATTATCTATTATATTATAATATTAGTATCATATCTCGTGGTTGTAAAATGTATCATATTTTTGTATATTTGTCAATAAACTTTTATTTTTTTGAGCCAAACTCTGTGACTGGGCTCTTCACTGTGGCGCCTGATTGGGTGGTTGTGGGGCGTGAATGGAGCAATGAGGGGCACAGGTTCCAGTCTCGCCTCATTAAACAGCAATGGTAATCTATAATAATCATAATAATAATAATCCTTGCATTTTGATATAGCGCTTTTCACGTCGGGAGGACGTCCCAAAGCGCTTCACAGAACACACACTGTAAAGTGAATTGACTGTATATTTGTGGGCGAACGCGGCAGCCAATTGCGCACAGCAATGTCCCACAAACAGCCGTAGATTGAAAATGACCAATTTATTATTGTTTTTGGTTTTGGAGGGATTATTATGTGACCAGACTCTGGGCTTGGGGTACAACCCTGTTACCATCCTGGTCAATCTCCTTTGCATCCTCCAATGCCTTGACATCCTTCCTAAAGTGTGGGGCCCAGAATTGAACACAGTCTGTAGCTGAGGCCTAACCAGTGTTTTATATAAAGGTTCATCATAACTTCCTGACTTTTGTATTTTATTCCCCTATTTATAAAGCCTCGTATCCCGGGTGCTTTTTTAACAGCTTTATCTACCTGTCCTGCCACCTTCAAAGATTTCTCACCGAGTCAACTGCAACCATGACTCGGTGAGAAACAAATCTCAGTTCATTAAGTTACAATCTTGGTCACAGTGAGATGTGAGGTTGTTCTCAGGTGGTACTAGATGGCTCTGAGTAAAGTACAATTGACCTCAGTGAGGTCCAAGTCTCATCTTGTGTGGTACAAGCCTGGTCACAGTGACATTACAAGATTTATCACAATGAGCTACGTGCTTCAGCTCCGTGAGGTTTGCCTGTCTCAGTGAGCCTCAAGCTTGGGTGGTTAAAGTTCACACAAGCGTGAGGAATGTGTGAAGGAGTGGAGGGAGCCATGGACACCAGGAAGAGAAGCCCCTGTGTGTGAGGAGGAGAAGGATTAGCAAACCTCACAGTCTCCTGTGGTTTCCATTCCCCGCTGCTCGCGTAACTTGCCCGCTGTCCATACACTCCTTCCCTACACACACACTCCTCCCCTACACGCACACTCCTCCCCTACACACACACCTCCTTAATAAAAAAAGTTATTAATGCTTTCTTTAACAAAAGCTGGGTGTCCCCTCCCCCCATATTATATTAATATTATATTAACATTAAAGCATTAATTTTATTGTAAGAATCTAATATGTGTTATTTCTTCATCTTTAGTGTTGATCAATAAAGTGTAAAAATGGAGGTTGGCAGTAAAATGTACCTTTCAATAGCATCAACCAACCAACTCCCCACAATTTGGCACCAAATTTATCAAATTTCCTCACAATTCTGGGCAAATATTTCCACAATTTTTTATTGGCGCTGATCATGACCTAACTGCCTTCACGATGGTAAGGCACCTCCAGGTCTCCAATAACCCCGTACTCCTCCAGAACCTTACCTCCTTTGTATACCTCACTCTTTACCATCCCTCCAATCTCTCCCTAATAATTCTCCTCATCTATTGCCGCCCCCCAAACCCTCCAGCTTTTTCCTCTCTAATATCTCCACCTTCTGTCTTCCCTCAGCTTCTGCTCTGAACATCTACTCATCTTGGGGCAAATTCAACTTCCACTTCACCCCTTCTTGCTCCACGTCTGCTGTCGTCTCCTATCCTCTCTTCTCTCATGACCCCTCTCTCTACATTACCTGCGGCACACCCATACCTGGGAAAAAGATACAATTTGTTGTTGTCATTATTGTTTTTGTGAACCATGTCCAGGGAGTGGCAAAATAATGAAGATAAATAGATAGTGACAGGAAAATGAGGTAATCTTCTGTATTTCATCAGCAGGTGTGGAAGGCCTTACATTCCTGAGATATATAGTCAGATATACAGTATGGGTTTGGTTGCCTTAGGCAATCTCATGCGTCTTTTTATTGATTGGGTGTCAGAATCCTGTCACCATGTTTAAGAGTTTCCAGAGAATTGATAGGTTGACATATGGGATGTTTCCGTTTGCCCAGAATGGAATGTGCTCTCTGTCCCCTGAGGAACACATCTTGGCTCATCTGATCCCAGAGAGTTTTGCACAGTTTGGCAAGAGCAAAGGCTTAGGATGTGCCCGGGATATTGGCTGGAGATTTTTTTTTGACAAATTATCTTCTGAATTAAGACTGAATTTACCAAAACTCAGCCTTTAAACTTTAGACAAAATGGTTTCAAAAGTGTTGAATTTCAGTGCCAGTACACACACCAAAGTGGTCACAGTTTTAAGTTTTTTATGAAACCAATTTGGGTTATGGAGTCCCGTAGTATAGCTGTTAGCTCGCTTGCCTAGCAAACGAGAGGACCCGGGTTCAATTCCCAGGCAGGGCGAAGCCCCAGGCAAGTTTCCTCTCTCCACATGCCTCTGTTTACTGAGCAGTAAGTAGGAACCCAGTTGTTATTTATTGGAGGATCACTTTCCAGCGATAATAATCCCTTTTAAAAAGAATTTCAATCCATGACCGTGGAAAACTACGGTGCACAATTGGCTGCTGCGTTTCGCCGCAAAAATACTCAGTCCATTCACTTTACAGTATATTCTATGAAGCACTTTGAGATGTCTCAACGATGTGATAAGGTGCAATATTCATAGATTTATAGATTCATAGAATGTTACGGCACAGGAGACCATTCGGCCCATCGAGCCTGTGCGGCTCTTTGACAGAGCATCACTTTCACTAACCCCAATCACCAGCTTTCTCCCCATAACCCTGCAAAACCGTCTTCCCCAGATACCTGTCCAGTTCTCTCTTAAAAGCTGTTATCGAATCGGACTTTCGGGCAGATCATTCCAAATTCTAACAACTCGCTGAGTGAAAACATTTCTTCTAACCTCCCCTCTGCTTCTTTTGGTAGATATCTTCAGACTGTGACCACGAGTCACAGACACACCTACCAACGGAAACAGCTTTTCCCTATCTCACCTGTCAAAACCTTTCATGATCTTGAAGACCTCTATCAGGTCCCCGCGTAACCTTCTCTGCACTAATGGGAAAAGTCCTAACTTTTCCAGCCTGTCCTCATAGCTAAGGTTCCCCATTCCTGGTATCATTCTCGTGAATCTCCTCTGCACCCTTTCCAGTGCCTTAATATCCTTCCTGAGGTGAGGTGCCCAGAACTGGACGCAGTACTCCAGCTGAGGCCTAACCAGTGTTTTGTACAGATTAACCATAACCCCTATACTCTTATACTCTATGCCCTACTAATGAAGCTCAGTACACCAAATGCCCTTTTTACTGCCCTATCTACCTGTCCCGCTACCTTTAATGATTCGCTTACTTGAACACCCAGATCTCTCTGTACGTTCACCCCCTTAAGATTGAGCTCCAAGTCTATATTGCCTCCTATCATTTTTCCTACCTAAGTGTATCACCTCACACTTATCCACATTGAAATCCATCTGCCACATGTCAGCCCATTCCACCATTCTGTGTATGTCTGCCTGCAGTCCGTCACAATCTTCTTCACTATTTACTACCCGACCTAACTTGGTATCATCTACAAACTTGGAAATAGTGCTCTCTATGCCCAAGTCCAGATCATTAATATATATTAGAAAGAGCAGTGGTCCCAATACCGATTCCTGGGGGACACCGCTGCACACCTCCTTCCATTGCGAGAAACACCCATTAACCACCACCCTCTGCTCTCTGTCACTCAGTCAGTTCCTAATCCAAACAGACACTGTCCCCTTAATACCGTAGGTCGCCAGTTTTTTTATTAATCTCTTACACGGTACTGTGTCAAAAGCCTTTTTGAAATCTATGACTTACCCTGGATCTGAGATGTCAGATTATTGTCTCCTGTCAGAACCACTTCATTTCTGAGCTTCATGATTTGCCCCAAGATCAGGAAACCCGAGGACATCAATTTAAAATAGTTGTTAAAATAAACAGAGGGAGGTAAGGAGAAATGTTTTCACACAGCGAATTGTTGGGATCTGGAATGCATTTCCTGAAAGGGTGGTGGAAGCGATTGGATTAAGCTGATTAAACAACTTTTAAAAAGCAGGTAATTACTTGGACAAGTTTGCAGGGCTATGCAGAGAGAGCTGGGGAGTGGGATTGATTTGGAAGCTCTTTTCAAAGAGTCGGCACAGACATGATGGGCCAAATGGCCTCCTTCTGTGCTGTATAATTCTATGATTCTATGATTCTAGACAGCAGACACCACTCTGAATGAAATATTGGGGGTTATTCTTGATGGTCTCTACCTCAACTATTCCACTTACCTCCCCATCAATGAGCTGTGCTTGTCTCTTGCTCTATGCCTCAGTTCACTAATTTACTCACGGTTCCAATTCTCATTTGAGTTTAAAATGCGTAACAAAGGGCGTGTTGATCTCCAAACAATTTAATTGGGTTTCTTTAACAACATCTGAAGGATGCGGCTGGTTACATAATGACGCAATGTATTGTAAGCCGCTTTCTTATCAGACCCTCAAACTATGACGATGGTTTGAGGATCAAACCAGCACCAGTCAGTTTCATTCACATTCCTTTCTCTTTCATGTAAAATCTCTTTCCACAGGGTGGAAACTTTATTGAAAATAGTTGTAAATTTTAATTGATAATAATCCTTATATTATCCTTGCATTTGGTATAGCACTTTATCACGTCTTTGAGACGTTTCAAAGCACTTTGCAGGATATATTGTAAAGTGAATTCACTGTATATTTTGTGGGTGAAACGCGGCAGCCAATTTGCACACAGAGTCGTGGATTGAGTAATTTTTTTTGAAGGAATAGAGTGATATCAACTACAGCATCAAATGAGCATCTGTGAGGCCAGACCAGCCACCTGCTTCTCGCCCTACTCAGGTACACTGCCAGGACCCTTTAGGGTGATCTCATGATTTAGTAGGTCATCAAAATGCTGATATCTCCGACATGGACAGCCCAGTATTGTGCTAGAGTGTTAGCCCAGACTTACATGAGTTCAAAGGCCCGTCGTGGGGGCTGGTATCATGGAACTCATCTTATTCTAGATAAACATCACTTTCAATCTGGGAAATATTCTCAATTCCATTTACCTGCACTTTTCCTGTCCACCCAGCTGACCTGGACAGTCAATGTGGTAAAAGAACACAGATCTGAGGTCTGGAAAATAAAATGCAATACAACTGACAGAGCTGAAATGTAAACCTTTAATATGACAGTCACAAAACATCGCAATACAAAGCGTATAAAAAGTCCATGTTTGACAATCATTTTTAGCTGCTTTGTTAAAAAGCGAGAGAGAAAAAGTGAGAGAGCACTGTTTAAAGTCTCAGTGAATGGAGTTCCTCGTTACATTCACTGCACAGAATAGTGTGCTCCCAATACAGGAGCGAGGTTTGGAGACATTCCATAAACGAACAAAGTGTTCTTTTGCAAATAAAATTATATTGACCTTAATGTTGACAATATATTGATTGAGGAGTCACTTAAGATTTTGAAAATCGCACCACAAGCCCCTCATGAAGTTTTCATAGGCATAAATACAGATGTGCACTTTTCTATATTGTTTCATCCACGTGTTGGCTTTGATAAGAGTTCACAAAAGCACTACGTTTCATGGTCCATCATTGACGAGTCATTGGGAAAAGGATACACAATAACTTACATCTCATCTCCCATATTACACTCCCAGTGCAGTGCTTCCAGCACTTTGGAGGAAGGTAATAAGATGGATGTAATCATCTCTAGCCCCAACCAAAACTAATTCTACTAAAACTGCAAATAACCCAAGACTTAAAGTGAGCACAGGCCCAGGATTTGGGGTCATTCAGGAAAAAACAAAGCAGTTTACCATGGATCGTGGAAGAAGAATAATGAGTGATTAATGACTGGCATGTGAACTGATCATCCCTCCGTTGGAACAGCAGGTCACTGCCCGTGATCATGGCTACACAAAATGCTGAAATAAAAAGCACTGGACCTGATTCATCCCAGTGAGTTTGTGCCATTAAGTGAAATGCTATAAAAGGAGAAAAGCACTGAGCACTGGGTGTACGCTTGACCATTAGGTGTAGACTACATCAGATGTGCAAAAGTGAGGCAGTGGGTAGACATTAAATAATAATACAATAATAATGCTTGCATTTGATCTAGCGACTTATCACATTGTAGAGAAGCCTCAAAGCGCTTCACAGAATATACTGTAAAGTGAATTGACTGTATGTTTTTGTGGGTAAAATGCAGAAGCCAAATACACATAGCAGTGTCCCACAAACTGTTGTGGATTGAGTGACCAAATTATTATACAAATTTTTTAAAGGGATTATTACCCCAGAAAGCCATCCGCGAATCGACTAACAAGCGGGTTCCTACTTACCACTGGATAAACAGGTGTGTGAAGTAAGGATACTTGCCTAAGCGATTCACAAGCAAATCAGAGAAAGAACAGCTCTTTAATTTGAAGCTGTCAGTTAAACAGCAGGGTTTATAATGCGTAAGAACATTAACTTTTTTATATTAACATTTCCATCAGAAAGGAAGGCCTCAGGCCAAAAATAGATGTGTGGTTTATGCCATAGGAAACATTTAAAAGGTGACAAATTATTTTTGGATTCCATTCACAAAATACTTATTGTGGAGTCCTGTAGCCTAGTGGTTAGAGCAATATATTCTGTGATGTCTCAAAGATGTGATAAGGTACTATATCAAACGCAAGGATTATTATTATTATCAAATATTGGCAGTGAATATTTAGAGAAGTGCATGGCTTTCCTTCTCTCCAGCACAATAACTGAGCTGAATGTTGAAATCATTTTATCCCATTATGATTATGTCTTTGGCAGATCTTCACACTGTTTCCATGCAGCCTGCGGGTTACAGATTATTCTGTTGGCTCCATGCTTTCTCTCACTTTGTCATATAATGACTCAACACAATTTGAATCTATTCCCACAACTCTGAACATGACAAGAATAAATCAATTCACCAACCAATCACATTGTGCCACCTTTTATAGGAAGCGTGAATTAAATGTTTAATAATAATAATAATACTTGAATTTGATGCAGTGTCTTTCATGGCAGTAGGAAAGCACTCAAAGCGCTTCATAAGATTTACTATATATATATTTACTAGAAGTGTAGTGACTGTGTATTCTTTGGGCAAATGTGGCAGCCAATTTGTGCATCACAATGATTTGCAGACAGTCATGAAGTGAATGATCATTTTTTATCTCAATACTCCCATTTCTTTTTGAATATTGCCTTGGGATCTTTGACCTCCACCTGAAAAGACAGATAAGACCTCAGTTTAATATCCATCTGTAGGATGGCACCTTTGACAATACAACACTCCCCCAGCATTGCACTGCAGTGTAAGTTTAGACTGTGAACTGCTGGTCTCGATGTGGGCTTTGAACCCTCAATCTTCTAACTGGAGACTGTGCTACTGACTGAGCCCGGCTGACACCTGGAACCGAGGGATACTTGGGAAGTAATAGGATTGAGGGGTATGCAGAAAAGGCAGGAAATGGGATTAGAATATTTTACATGATGTAATGAACTGGGAATCAACCGGAATAGCCTGAATGGCCTCCGCCTGTTCCTGTGTCCCGGTATCCCTGTATTCCTGTGTCTCTGGGTCCTTGTGTTCCTGTGTCTCTGTGTCCCTGTGTCTCTGTGTCCCTATATCCCTGTGTCTCTGTGTCCCTGTGTCTCTGTGTCCTTATAACCCTGTGTCTCTGTGTCTCTGTGTCCCTATATCCCTGTGTCTCTGTGTCCCTGTGTTACTTGTGTCTCTGTGTCTTTGTGTCCCTGTGTCTTTGTGTCCCTATATCACTGTATCCCTATGTCCCCGTGTCTCTGTGTCCCTGTGTCTCTGTGTCCCTGTGTCTCTGTGTTCCTGTGTCCCTGTGTTCCCATGTTCCTGTGTTCCCATGTTCCCGTGTTCCCATGTTCCTATGTTCCCATGTTCCCGTGTTCTCATGTTCCCGTGTTCCTATGTCCCTGTGTTTCTATGTTCCATATTCCCATGTTCCCATGTTCCCATGTTCCATGTTTCCATGTTCTCATATTCCCGTGTTCCCATGTTCACGTGTTCCCATGTTCCTATGTTCCTGTGTTCCTATGTGCCAGGGAAGGGCTGTGACTGATGTCTCTGGCTGGAGATGGAGAGTGGAGCTCAGCAGTCCGCATTCACATAATGTCCTGAAACCGTTTGCACTTTAAAAAAAAGAGTGGATGTCTTCAGAATATTCGAGACACAACAGAGAATGTTGTGACTGGTAACCTTGACAAACTCCATCTTAGAATGCTGAAGTCGGGGAGTTTGTGTGGAAGGAATGATTGAACTCTGCAGCTCTTGAATGACTTGGGTTCTAATTACCTTTTATAAGCCAAATAAATCAACACTTGGACTTGTTTGCTGACGGACTTTTCATGTCTTGACCATGAATGATGATGTTCGGGTTGGGGCTCTGGTCTCCAAAGAACATCTTGTTTTCTGCATTGTAATTTGCAGTCGGCCTTTTCTTGTTGGAGGAGAATGAGGGTGACTTCATCTTCATCGGAATCATGTTCCTCGAGCTTCTCCGTGTGCAGTAGGGGGAGCAGCAGCTTTCCATGACCCTCTTGCTGACGAGATACATCAATTCACAGATGTTGATGAGCACACACAGGGCGGAGGTTACGACCATGAAGTAAGTGAAGATTCTTTTCTCAGTGGGTCTGGCGATGAAGCAGTCTACGGTGTTGGGGCAAGGATCCATGGTGCACTTCACCAGGCGAGGCAGGTCGAAATTCTCATACATCATGTGAAGAATGTACAAGAAAGTGATATCGAACCCAGCCTTAAATACAAGACTGAACAAATAAGTCCACCACAACCCTCCTTTCTTCTTCCCTGTGTTTTCGTACAGCGCAGAGCAATCTTCCCCAAACTTCTTCTTGTGCTTCTTCTCCCTCTCCTCCCTGTAGGCCACATGCATAACCACCAGCAGCGATGGGGTGGAGACGAAGATCAGCTGTAATGCCCAGAGCCGAATGTGTGAGACGGGGAAGTAATGGTCATAGCAGACGTTGGAGCAACCAGGCTGTAAGGTGTTACACTCAAAGTCCTTTTGGTCATCGCCCCACACTCTCTCTGCTGCCACCACATAGACCATCACTCGGAAAAGGAAGACCACGGACAGCCAGATCCTCCCGAATCCCGTGGAATACTTGTTTACGCCACTGAGCAACCCCTGGAGGAAACCCCAGTTCATGGTGGTTGAAGTTTTTCAGTTGATGCCTGTAAGTGGACAACACACAGCTCATCAACAGTGGATCCAATAACACAGGAGCTTTGAATCCATTCACACAGGCAAGCAACCAAAACAAAGGAACATTTATTATTGGTTGTAATAAATAGTAGTAATAAAATAAATATTAATAATAATTTGGTCACTTCAATCCATGACTGTTTGAGGGACCCTGCTGGGCGCAATTGGCTGCCACATTTCGCCCACAAAACATACAATTCACTTTACAGTATGTTCTGTGAAACACTTTGAGAAGTCTAGAAGACCTGATAATGTGCTATAGTAGTAATAATAATCCTTGCATTTGCATTCACACTTTATCAAGTCTTTGAAAAATGTCAAAGTGCTTCACAGGATTTATAGTAAGTTACTGTGTATTGTGTAGGGGGGATAAGGAAGGCCTACAAAGGATTGTACACCACAGGAAAGTGCAACATGGCTGACAAAGGGATTTTATAAGAATCTCTCTCAAGTGATGCTGAATAGTGACAGGACAAAACAGACAGGTATGGATTAAGGATGTGGAGTGCAGAAATCTTAACCTGAGGCCAACATTCAACTGAATGACTGACTGTGAGGGATTAGTGGGAACTGCCTTCGATTCTCCATGGGCAGAAAGCCCTAATTAAGAAGACAAAAAGCCTGAAGTTGCTCCACAGCTTTCGAAGAGTTTCTTCTACCATTATTACTGTAAGGATAGTTAGTGTGTCTCCGGTCTTTAATTTAATTTACAGGCATCACCCAGCCCAGCGAGCACTGAGTTTAACTGATTAACCCTCCTGCTCCATCTCCACAGACTTCTCTTCCCTGCTCTCTTCACTCAACCTCTCCTTACACATAAACTCCCCCACTCACAGTCACGGCCACCCACTCGATTTGGTGATCACCCGGGGCCTCAGTGTCTCGGATGTCACTATTACCGACAAGGCCATCTCTGACCACTACTTCATCTCCTTCACCACCTCCACCCCCCTCCCCACCTCCACCAGACCCACCACCATCTTCTACCGCCCTTGGAAGAAGTTACCCCCACAATCCCTAACCGATGCCTTGGAGTCCTCTGAACTCCTCTCCCTCTGGCCTTCAACCCTCACCGACCCCTCTTCTCCTCTCTCCCTCCTCCACAATACCCTCTCCTCCACACTCGATACTCTTGCCCCCATCACTTCCCGCACTGTCTCCTACTCCCGCTCCTCCCCCTGGTACACCACCCACCTCCGCTCACTGAAAAGCCAGGTGCGGGCTGCTGAACGCACCTGTGTCAAATCTGGCCTAACGGTCCACCGACAAATCTGGCTGGACCTCCTCAAAATTTACCGCTCCACTCTAGCCTCGGCCAAGTCGTCCTTCTACTCCAGGATAATCCTGGAGGCGAAGAACAACCCCAGGCTACTGTTTTCCACCACAACCCGACTCCTCCGTCCCCCCCGCCCCCCCGCGCAGGTCATCTCCTCCAACCTTCACTGCGAGGAGATGCTGGATTTCCTTGAATCCAAGATCAAGGGAATCCGCTCCGCGGTCACTTCCCCTCCAACTTCCACCCACCACCCACCCCTTCCCTCCCACACTCCGACTCCTACCCATCCTCCCCTACACACCTTCGTACCCGTTTCCCCACCCTCTGTCACTGAACTCATCCTATCCCTAAAACCAACCACCTGCTCCCTTGACCCCATCCCCACTCCACTCCTTATCTCCCAGCTCCACTTTCTTGCCCCACATATCACTGACATCATCAACCTGTCCCTCTCCTCTGGCTCTGTCCCCATTCCATTAAAAACTGCCATCATCACGCCCACCCTGAAAAAACCCTCCCTTGATGCGTCGCAGCTATCAAGCTACCGGCCCATCTCCAACCTCCCCTTTCTCTCCAAGGTCTTGGAAAGAGTTGTCGCCTCCCAACTGCGCTCTTTCCTTTCCACCCATTCTCTTTTCGAACCCCTTCAGTCAGGTTTCCGTGCTGCTCATAGCACAGAAACTGCCCTGGTCAAGGTCACCAATGATATCCTGACCATCTGTGACCAGGGCTCCCTCTGTCTCCTCGTCCTCCTCGACCTATCGGCAGCATTCGATACGGTCGACCACGCTATCCTACTCCACCGCTTGTCCTCCCACCTCAACCTTCAAGGCACTGTCCTTGAATGGTTTAGGTCGTACCTTTCTCACCGTCTTCACTTTGTCTCGACGAATGGCTTCTCCTCCACCCCCCGTACTGTCTCATGTGGTGTCCCTCAGGGCTCTGTCCTCGGTCCCCTCCTCTTCACCCTCTATATGCTCCCCCTGTGGTGACATCATCCGCAGACATGGAGTTAACTTCCACATGTATGCGGATGACACCCAACTCTACCTTTCCTCCTCTACTCTCAACTCCACGACCACCGATGTCCTGACAGCTGCCTGTCCGACATCGAGTCCTGGACGAGAGACAACTTTCTTCAGCTCAACGTGCGAAAAACCGAGGCCCTCCTGATTGGCTCACGTCAGCGCCTCCGCACCTCAGGCGCTGACACCATCAGCATCCAAGGCTGCACTCTCCACCTCTCAAAGCCAGTCAGGAACCTCGGCGTTTTGTTCGACCCTGAGCTGTCCTTTCTCCCTCACATCCGCACCACAACTGGCACCGCCTTCCATCACCTCCGGAACATCGCCAGACTACGGCACTACCTCACCCCTCACGCTGCTGAAACCCTGGTTCACGCCTTTGTCACCTCAAGGCTGGACTATGGGAACTCTCTCCTCGCCGGCCTTCCCGCCCCTCCCTCCACAAGCTGCAGGTCATTCAGAACTCTGCAGCTCGTGTACTGTCCCGCACCAGGCTTCGGGACCACATCACTCCCACCCTCGCTCGCCTCCACTGGCTCCCCATCCCCCAGAGGATTGATTTCAAGATCCTCATCCTCACCTACAAGGCCATTCACGGCCTTGCTCCCTCCTACCTCTCCAACCTACTATCCCCCTACCTACCTGCCCGTACCCTCCGTTCCTCTGGCTCCGGTCTGCTCCACGTCCCCCGCCCCAACCGCCCTACCATCGGTGGTCGGGCCTTCAGCCTCTCAGCCCCGAGGCTCTGGAACTCCATCCCCCAGTGCCTTCGCCGCTTCCTCCCTTTCCTCCTTCAAGGCCGGTCTCAAAACCTTTCTCTTTGACCGTGCCTTCAGCTCCCCTCTCGACTCTCTTCCCCCTCCTCGCTCCCTCCCTTCCCTCCCCTCACCCTGACCATTTCCCCCCTCCTCGCTCCCTCCCTTCCCTCCCCTCACCCTGACCATTTCCCCCCAATGCTCGGGTCATGACCCAACTGTGCAGCGCCTTGGGACGTCCTCCTGACGTGAAAGGCGCTTTATAAATGGAATCTTGTTGTTGTTGTTGTTGTATAGGTTATATATATGGCTGTTTGTGGGATGTTGCTGTGTGCAAAACTGACTGCCCCATTTGCCTACAAAATCATAATAATAATCCTTGCATTTGATATAGCGCCTTATCACGTCATCGAGTCATCTCAAAGGGCTTCATAGGATCTTCTGTAAAGTGCAATGACTGTGTTTTTTGTGGGCAAAATGCGGCAACCAGTTTGTTTGGCCACAACAATGTTCCACAACAGTCGTGGAGTGAGTGGGCACTCAATATAGTCACCAGATTTTACAGTAATCCTGAAGCACTTTGAAACATTATCCCAATGTGAAAGGTATTGCGTCAAATCAAGGCTTATTATGCAGAGCCTCTAGCGAGTATGGACGGCAGGTAAGAATGGGATCACAGCCAGTCAATGTCAATATATGAACAATGGTCTCTTGGGTGTGAATCCAATGAACACCAATTGGGCCACACTCCAGTAGAGAAACACAAAGGGAGCAAACTGATGTAGAGAAACCTCCCTAGAAAACAATTTTACTTTTTTTTAAAGAAGTACGACTTCAGTGAGAACAATAATGATGAATAATAATTAAGAGCGCGCAACATCTCATTCTTCAAAACTCTCTCCTATCCATCCAATGACAATAACTTTCATTTCTATCTATGCCTGTCACACAAAAGGTCGTCTCAAATCCCTCAGTTTAAATTGGGTTTGGAGGTTGTATTCCCCCAGAGTGAATCACTCTGGATGATCAACCAAACCACAAGCTGTTTCTCTGCATTTTTGTACATGCTACAGCAGGTTTCTCCACGTATCACTCAAGAGGTTTTTAAGAACATCCTGCCACATCACCAGGGTTTGTTGACATAATATTTATTGAAAGCATCCCAAATGTCTATCTATCTCCGTCTTGAAAATGTGAATTAATCCAGGATCCACAGCCTTTTGTGGAAGAGAGTTCCAGATTTCCACTACCTTTTGGGTGAAAAACTGCCTCCTAATTTCACTCCAAGATGGCCTAGCTCTAATCTTAAGATTATGTCCTCTTGTTCTGTATTACCCACGAGAGGATACAGAAATGAAGGAGGAGGGAGCAATGGCAGTGCCAAGTATCCAAACAGGATTGTTTCAGAGTGAGGAGGAGAGGCAACTGGAATTTGCTCAAATGCCTCCTTTAATCTCAATCTCTGGCCTGTGGCACCTCTGAGGAGAACACAACCAATGCCATTTAGAGCCATCTAGAGCTGAGAGTGACTCATTTCCAATGGAGTGGGTTATCTGATTCTGAAATTGTCTTGATAGTCTTGATAAGGATTGGTGTAGTAATAGTGAATCCTTGGAGATCGATCAGAGGGTTGGACAAGTCTTGGTCATCTAGGCCAGATATCTTAGTTGCTGTAGGTAAGTAGGTTAGGTTTAGGTTAGTTTAGGGTTAGTTAGGTTAGGTTAGCCTACACAAGACTTGCAGCTCCCATGCTAACCTAATGCAAAATAATCCAAATGGATTTTTCTCTAAAGCTCCTCTTGAGATTGTTTTAACTTTTTTCTGTTGCTATTTGCGGGATTTTACCTCAATTATTTCTTACAAAGGCCAGTTGAATTCTCTTTAGGAAAGGGGTTTAGTGCGACCTCCCTCCTCCGCTCTCCCCCTGGCTTGGCGTTGTGCTCCATTACTGTCAAGCGCTCTGGGATGCTACCCTGCCTGAGGGGCGCTATTTAAATGCAAGTTGTTGTTGTTATGCCGAAAATTTAGCAATAATTTGTTTTCATTTATCACATGCATAATTTACACGTGTGATACTATTGCGCATTACACATATAGATCTCTATGTTCATAATTCAGATTACACATAAAGAAATTACTTGGCAAAGAGGAACAAGTCATACAGATTCCGCGTATAGACCAAGTGCCTATGGCTATGCACTTTTACTGAGATTCTGTCACTGAGCACAAAACTGAATTCACACAATGATCACAGTTAGTTAGTCAGTTCATTAGTTGGGTGCCTTTTAACGAATAAATGATAGGGTTGAAAAACATAAAAGCGACCAGGAATAATCAGCATAAACAACACTCAAAATCTGCAGCTTTCCCTGGAAACGTAATACTTCACAAGGCATAGACGTTTCTTTATTTGGAGCTTCACGTACGCTTGCTATCCACCTTCTTAGTTCTAAAGGTTAAAAGGTTTGACATGCAAAGACATACCTGTAAAGGAAAGATCAACAAAGCTTGGAGCCTCACTCACGTACTTGCCACTCTGCCTTGAGACACTAACAATTTTCTATCTCTTTGCCTTTGCACCATGGGAACCTCCCATTAACATGAGTAACATGTCTTTGGCAAAACCCTGGGAGTGGGAGGAGTGGCTTGACAATGTGACCAGAATATTGCTCACACACACACACACAGACACACATAGACATGATAAGCCCACAATTCCATCGAGTATGAGCGGAACAACAATAAGACAAAATTACATTTGCCTTTCATGTCGGGAGGAGCACATACAACCATTGTGTCTTAAAATATATGGTGCAAGTACAATTTATATTTATACAGCGCCTTTCACACCAGGTAACTGTCTAAAGTACTGTGTCTCTGGAATAGCTCAGTGCTCAGCTAATTTGGGCCCTACTGGAGACTAACACTCACAGAGAGGAACATCATACAATAGCAGCTTGCATTTATACAGTGCCCTCTACGCCGGGTGGTGTCCCAGAGTGCTTAACGATGGTGGAGCCCGAGGGGAAGGTGACCATAGGCATGGCCGTGAGCTGAAAATAGGGGAAGAGGGAGCCAAGGCAAAGGGATTGAGGGAGGGAGTTCAATACCATTCCTGGTTTTGTGCAAAATGATATACACAAACCCCTTTACTCCAGTACTGTTTAGATACTGTACTTTCAAACCCCAAATAATAAACATTGTATTTGATACAGCACTTTATCACGGATTTGCTGTGAAATGCAATGGCTATATACTTTGAAGATGAATGTGGTAGCCAATTGAGCACAGCAACATCCACAAACATCTGTGAAGTGAATGACCAATTTTATCTGTGGGATTGTTGGCCAGGACCTTCTTTTCAACATCCACCTGAACAGGCAGGTTAATGGCTCATCCAAAGGACAAAGGCTCAACCTCTGATACTTCATTACACCATCAGCATTGCATTAGCATGTCAGTCTACCCTCTCAGTTCAATGTATTGATGTGGGGCTTGCACCTACAATTTTTGGAGTCAGAGTGAGAGTGCTACCAACTGAGATAGGCTGACAAAATCCAATCCAAAGACGATTATTATTACCGATAGTAATAGCTATGGTTCATCACGTCCCCCATGGTATTGAAAATTGTGTGCCATTTCCACTGGGTTTCTTTCTTCTCTCGGAGAACTGCAATAGAGCTTATAATTCAACATGTTCATCTCTCCCATATTAAAGATAAAATGGACGCTGAAAAAGAATTTGCTTTGATGAGTTTTTTTTAACATTGGCCTTATTAATGCTCACTGTATCACAACCACCCTATGTCCTGATTGATACTCTGTGTCCACGGCTCTCCATTCTGTTTTTTGGGGGTCAGCCGAGTGTCTGACACACACGGAACCTCCTCACCACGCTTAAGAATATCCAAACCAAACTGAGAATTCCATGCTTCCCATCTACACTTGGAAATTCCAGAGATTGATTGTTGGAATGGAATGCACACTCTCTCCCTGGAGGGACACATCCTGCTTCCATATGTATGTGGATGACATCCAACTCTATCTTTCTGCCTCCACCCTCAACTCCAGGACCACTGCTGTCCTGACAGACTGTCTGTCGGACATCAAGTCCTCGATGAGGGCAAACTTCCTACAGTTGAATGTGAACAAGACTGAGGCCCTCCTGATTGGCTCACACCAGCGCCTCAGCACCTCAGGCTCCGGCAGCATCAACCTCCATGGTTGCACATTACAACTCAGCAGCCAGTCAGGAACATAGGTGTCTTTGTCGACCCTCAACTGTCTTTTCTTCCCCACATCCAAGCCATGACCCGCTCTGCCTTCCCTCACCTCCATAACATTGCCCGCCTCCGCCTCCGCCACTACCTCACCCCTCAGGCGCTGAAACTCTTGTTCATGCCTTCATCACCTCCAGGCTCGACTATGCAAACGCCCTGGTTGTCGGCCTTCCCAACTCATCCCTCCACAGCTGCAGATAATCCAGTACTCTGCAGCCCGTGTCCTCTCTCGCACCAAACTCCGTGACTCCATCTCCCCCATTCTCGCCCGACTCCATTGGCTCCCTATCCTTCAGAGGTTCCAGTTCAAAATCCTGGTCCTCACCTACAAAATCCTCCATGGCCTCACCCCACCCTACCTCTGCGACCTCCTAACCCCCTACCAACTCGCCCACTCCCTCCGCTCAGCCGGCTCCGGCCTGCTCCATGTTCCCCGACCCACCTGCCCCACCATTGGTGGGAGTGCCTTCAGCCATTCTGCCCCCAACCTCTGGAACTCCATCCCCCAATCACTCCGCTTCGCCCCCTCCTTAGTCTCCTTCAAGTCCCGCCTCAAAACCCTCCTCTTCGACCATGCCATCGGCCACCCACCTTCCCCTCCCCTCCCTTCTCCCCCCCGACCCCAGCTCGGGTCTGAAATGCTGTACACTGTCCAGCGCCTTGGGACATCCTCCTGACGTGAAAGGCGCTACACAAATGTATCTTGTTGTTGTTGTTGCTTCTATTTCAAGAAAGTATTAGAAGCAGATTGGCACGAGCCAAGGCTTAGGAAGTCGAGAGTCTGCATTGGGATAACCAGCTAAAACCGCATAATAATAATAATAATAATAATCCTTGCATTTGATATAGCGCTTTTCACGTCGGGAGGACGTCCCAAAGCACTTCACAGAACACACTGTAAAGTGAATTGACTGTATATTTGTGGGCGAACGCGGCAGCCAATTGCGCACAGCAATGTCCCACAAACAGTCATGGATTGAAAATGACCAATTTATTATTGTTTTTGGTTTTGGAGGGATTATTATTAGGCTCTGTGTGGAGTAAGGAAACTTGCCCAAGGTTTCGCCCTCTGCCTGGAATTGAACTCAGGTCTCTCGCTTGCAAAGCGAGTGCTCTAACCACTGAGCTACAGGACTCCACAAAGCATAGCTTACCATTGAGAGCACTGCCTAGCAAGCTTTCCTGCTGCTTGTCCTGCTAGGACCATCCTACTCGTTAGAGCGTTGGCTTGCAGGGTTAACAGGGGCCCCCAGTGACTGGTCTCAGCTTCCCAAGTCGTAACATGAATCTATCTGTCCAAGAATGCAGAAATTGGGTGTGTTTGCTTACTTGAAAGTTATGATTTCAATCTCATAGGAATGGTGGGTGTTGGCATCCGGCTGCCAAGTTGAAGCAAGATGGATTAAGCTGGAGCAAGCCCTGTCATCCTGCTAACAAACAGCTTATAACCTAAACCCAGAGACTCGGGGGATAATGCACAAATATGTTTTAGGAATTGCAGAAAACTGGCTTTAAAGTTAGGACTGTAGTTAAGTTCGCAAATTCTCGAAGCTCTAAAATACTACATAAATAGAGCAGATCTGCCCCTGGTAGAATATCTCCCCCCAACTCATTCCATGCATAGTAACTTCAAAGAGGAACAAGCCAAGGCAGCAATCTCTCTCTGTGTCCAAAACACAATTTTAGTTGAACACGAAGGCTTGTTCAGACTAAATCTGGAACATTCCATTTCTGCAGGTTATGCATTACAGTCTCCTTGGTGGTGTAAACAACCTTTATCTTCATCGCCCGCCCCTGCCACTGCCTCTCACCAAAGGCTGCTGAGACCTTCATCCACACGTTCATCACATCCAGCCTCGACTATGTAAACTCCCTGCTAGTCTGTCTCCCCAACTCCTCCTTCCATAGGCTACAGATCATCCAGAACTCTGCAACCCGTGTCCTCTCCTGCACCAGCCTCCATGACCCTATCACTCTCATCCTTGCCCGACTCCACTGGCTTCCCATCACACAGAGGATACAATTCAAGATCCTGGTTCTCACCTTCAAAACCTTCCATGGCCTTTCTCCTCCATACCTCTGTGACCTCCTAACCCTCCGCCAACCTGTTGGCTCCCTCTGCTCCCCAGGCTCCGGCCTACTTAATGTCCCTCGCCTTGCCCACCCCACCATTGGCGGGTGGGTCTTCAGCCTCTCTGCAACCACCTTCTGGAACTCCATCCCACAGTCCCTCCTCCTTAGCCCCTCCCTTGCCTCCTTCAAGAGCTGTCTCAGGACCCTCCTCTTTGACTGTGCCTTCGGTCACCCTTCTACTCCTACCCTCCCTGACCTCCACCCCTCCTGATCCCAACCACTAGCTCAGGTGTGGTTCCCTGACTGTCCAGTGCTTTGGGTCCGTAAATGTAATTTGTTGGTGTTGCTGTTCATCTGAACAGGATTATGGAGTCCTGTAGCTCAGTGGTTAGAGCACTCGCTTTGCAAGTGAGAGACCTGAGTTCAATTCCAGGCAGAGGGCGAAACCTTGGGCAAGTTTCCTTACTCCACACAGAGCCTAATAATAATCCCTCCAAAACCAAAAACAATAATAAATTGGTCATTTTCAATCCACAACTGTATGTGGGACATTGCTGTGCGCAATTGGCTGCCGCGTTTGCCCACAAATATACAGTCAATTCACTTTACAGTATATTCTGTGAAGCGATTTGGGACGTCGAGAAGTCATGAAAAGCGCTATATCAAATGCAAGGATTATTATTATTATTATTATTATTATTATTATTATTATTATTAATATTATTATTATTATTATATAAGAGTTCAGATGAGGAAGGCCTTTCAGTTCACTGGATCTCATTCTTGTATAATAATAATAGTATTAGTATTAGTGAGAGTAGTAATAATAATAATATTTGCATTTATATAGAGCCTTATCACATTGTCGAAACGTCTCAAAGCGCTTCACAGAATTTACAGTAAAGTGAAGTGACTATGTGTTTTGCAGGTGACCTTATGGCGTCCAGCCAGCCCAAAGGCATGGCCTCAACTCCACTTATTCATCTTCTAGAAAAGTAAGGAAAAATCTAAAGCATTGCTGTTTATTAATTTACTTTATTTCTCTAGCAATGAGTTGGAAAATTGTGGCTCACATAATTGGTGGTATTTCTCTTAATGACTACTTATCATATTTACTTACATATTTACTATGATTCATTGGCTTAATGAATACTTTTCGCGCACAAAATATAAAGTCAATTCACTTTCAGTATATTCTGTGAAGTGCTTTGAGATGTCTCAATGGGGTGATAAGACGCAGTATCAAATGCATGAATTGTCGTTATATTTGTTTATAACAGAGTGAAATATAGAAAGCAAAACTTGTGTAACACTTAGACATGTAAAAGTTCTGAGTCAACTTGTTTGTCAAAAACATGCAAATGTTGCAAATATTAATAAAATTTGCTGTTTAGCGTTCATGATTTCCAGCCTGAAACAATACAATACAAATTTACAATCATACAGAGCTTTTCATGTCAGGATGTCCTCAATGCACTTAACAGTTCAAGGTTTGCACCCAAGCTTGGTGGTGGGGTGATAGCAAGCCTCTGATTATGTACGGTGACAGACACTCGATATCAATAAATTATTTCAGACCCGTTGCAAGACCTTTCTGACAAACATGAACGCACGTTAATAAAGTTGAGCTCGGGCATGGACAACTGAGCAGCAGAGATAGAAGTGGCTGTGGTAATTCACTCCTACAGAGGACAAGGTTACACAGCAGAACCACAGAATCATAGAATTATACAGCACAGAAGGAGGCCATTCAGCCCATCGTGTCTGTGCCGGCTATTTGAAAAGAGCTTCCAAATCAACCCCACTCCCCCGCTCTCTCCCCATAGCTCTGCAAACATGTCGTCCCCAAATAATCATCTACTTCTCTCTTAAAAGTTGTTATCCAATCGGCTTCCACCAGCCTTTCAGGCAATGCATTCCAGATCCCAACAACTCGCTGTGTGAAAACATTTCTCCTCACCCCCCTCTTTTTCTTTTAAGAACTATTTTAAATCGGTGTCCTCAGGTCACCGACCCACCCGCCAGTGGGAATAGTTTCTCCTGTTCACCCTATCGAATCCCCTCATAATTTTGAAAACTTCTATGAAGTCTCCTCTTAACCTTCTCTGCTCCAAAGAAAATAATCCTCACTTCTCTACCTCTCCTGATAACTGAAGCCCCTCATTCCTGGTGCCATCCTGGTCAATCTCCTTTGCATCCTCTCCAATGCCTTGACATCCTTCCTAAAGTGTGGGGCCCAGAACTGAACCCAGTCTCGAGCTGAGGCCTAACCAGTGTTTTATATAAAGGTCCATCATAACTTCCTGACTTGTGTACTCTGTGCCCCTATTTATAAACCCTGGTGTCCCTAATGCCCCAATGTAGCTCTGTGTAATGCAGGTTTATGTTTCCAGACATAGGTGCAGCACTGATTCAGTCATTGTCTGTCTGATCGTCTTCTCTGCTTTAAACTCTGTGGTAAGGTTTGTGATGTCGCAATTTCGGGATGAATTTCTTTATTTAAAGGAGCTGGAGAAAAACACAATTAATATATCACAAACTCTTTTCCAGTTTAGTTGTCGCAGTGTCAGCCTGGCTCAGTCAGCAGTAATCTTGCCTCTGGATCATGAAGGTTGTGTGTTCAAGCCCCACATTAGGATTGTAGTACAGTGGTGGGCAGAGCGATGCATTGCAGAGGTGCTGTCCTTCAGACAAGACATTAAATTGAGCTCCTGCTTTGCTGTTCAGGTGGACGTTAAAGAACCCGCCAGATAAAATAAGTCATTCACCTCATGGTTGTTTTTGTGGGTGTTGTTGTGCACAAATTCCTTGCCTCGTTCACCCACAAATCACTCAGTCACCACAGCAATTCCTTGTGAGACATTTTGATATTGAAGGCGTTTTACAAAACATTATCATTGTTGTAAAAATTCCACTGCCACTTGACTTTGTCTCACATACTCTGCCACTGTGTTGCCTGATACTAAACTATTTATTTTTTCAGGAACGTAATCTGACTAGTTAATAAATCAGTGTGTTTATCACTCCCCCCCAATTATGATCTGACTGGTGGGTTGTGGAGGGCTGGTGTCTGGTAACGGCACAGAGTGTGATGTGGAAGGAACCACAACAACCATGAGTTGCATCGATTTAGGGCCCTTCACATGGGGTAGCGTCCTGGAGAGCTTCAAACTGGATTCGCTGCTTTCAGCCGATCCGCTATTTTTTGCCAGAGGCTAACCTTCAGGAGAGTAAATGATGATGTCACGGATTATCGAGGGTTGGGGAACCTATTACCAGGGTTAATTTCTTTATACATGATTTTCACATCTACAAGGTGATCAAATAACGAGAACCACCAACACAATATAATTTACATTTACACAGTGCGAGGATGTCTCAAAGCCTCTCACGGTGCTGGCTGGGTAACCAAGCTGGTGGTAGGAGCAGTAGAGGGCAGGGACAGGGAAGGGGAAAGATAATTGAAAGCTCGGTCGAAGAGGTAGGTGTTAAGATACACCTTGAACGAAGGGAGGGGAGAGGGAGGGAGTCGGAAGGACAACAGAATGGAGTTCTGGAGAGTGGGCAGAATGACTGAATAGTGGAATATTAGTTCCAATAGTGGAACATGAAGCAGGACAGTCATTGCTGAGCGAATTGCACTTGCTGTGCGCAATTGGCTGCCGCGTTCGCCCACAAATATACAGTCAATTCACTTTACAGTGTGTTCTGTGAAGCGCTTTGGGACGTCCTCCCGACGTGAAAAGCGCTATATCAAATGCAAGGATTATTATTATTATTATTTCACTATGTTGCATTTTGGGCAAAATATGGTAAAGTAAGCACAATATCCTGTTAAGTTTAAACGGATATCTTTAAAAATTTTTAAAAATTGGTCACTCACTCCATGGCTGTTTGTGGGACATTGCTATGCATAATTGGCTGCCTTGTTTTGCCCACAAAGTACACAGTCACTACACTTTACAGTATATCCCGAGAAGCACTTTGGGATGACTCAGTGACATGATAAGACTCTGTATCAAACGCAAGGATTAATATTATTATACAAATCAGGACTAATTTGGCAGATATTCCCTAATGCATCCCTAATTAATTGCTAATTAAGATGAGGAATTTCCACAGATATTACCTGGATGTTTCTGCGCTGAATAACTCGTATCGTATTGCAGGGATGGTGATCATGTCTATAATAATCTTTTGATTTAGTGAACATCCTTAATATTATTATTGTTATTATTGCATTCATAATCCTTGCATTTGATGTAGCACTTTATCGTATTGCCGACATGTCTCAAAACGCTTCACAGGATTTTAATGTTGAACGCTGTGACTATGTATTTGTAGATGAACTGTTCGTTTGGTGATGAACACAATGACAATGTGACAGAGGCACCGGCAGAAACTCCCTTCTCTTTTTGAGTAGCGCCACGGAATCTTAAACGTTCACCTGAACAAGCAGACAGGACCGCAACTTAAAATCTCATCTACAGGATGGTGGTTGTGATACAGGAAGCTGTTTGGACTATCTGATCTCATCCTTCCAGAACACCCACCCATCACATAGTCCCCCAAGCTGCTTTTTAAATGAGTCCCATAAATAAGAGTCCTGGTCTCAACAACACTTCCTGGCGATTGTTAACTACCCTTTAAGTAAGGAAAAACCTTTAGTGTAATGCGCTCCTCAAAGCAAGTGGGAATGAACATCCTCTGGCTATTAGAGATGACAACTGCAATATGTTTTGTCACTTTCATTTCGCCGCTGTGCTGGGACCTCAGTCCATTACAAACATCGGCTCAGTATTCAGTAGTTAATGCAGCAGCTTTAGCTCAGAGGCAAATCAGAGCTCTGGCACATAACAGACACCAAGGTTATCAACTTTAATGAGTGTTTGCAACCTACTGCCTCTCACGCCCGCCCTCAGTTCTCTTTGAACTCGGGTTCTCCGTGTGACATTCTGTTGGCGGCTTATTCCGAGATACCATCACTTTCTTTTTTTTGTTTAGATGAGACCTTTCTTATCTCTTCATCTTGACTTTCACTCAGCTTTAAAAGGAGTCACTTCAAAGATTTTGCCAGCAAAGAGGAAGAAGCCTTGGCTCTTGCCAATCTGTGCCTAATATTTTCCGGAGTTAGGATGTGTCCTCCCAGGAATAGTGCACATTCCCCACAAAATACAGTCAATTCACTTTACAGTATATTCTGTGAAGCGCTTTGAGACATCTCAAAGAAGTGATAAGGCGCTATATCAAATGCAAGGATTATTATATTATTATTCTATTCCATTCCATTCAATCCCAATAAATATCTCAGGAATTTCTATGTGTAGGTGGGATGCATGGAACTCTCAGTTTGGTTTGGAGACCCTTAACCATGGTGATGGGTTTCCACATGTGTCAGACACCCGGCTGACTAAAAAATAGAGGAAACAGTTCTCAATCAGACAGTGAGCCGCCAGAGGTGATCAGCTGGTGCTGAATCACCACAGAGCTGAGCAAGTCAGGCAACCACTTTCTTGCTGTTTCGCCACACCCCAAGTCTCTATCCCTCATATCCCTGTCTATTTTCCTCCTGAAACCCACAATTCACTCTGTGTCGACCATCTTACTTACCAGGGCGTCTCACATCCCAACCAGTAACCCTCTGTGTGAAAGGATGGGGGCTAAAGTGACGTCACAGAAAGATGCTGGACGTTTGGAGATTGAAAGCGAGGGTTAATAATGAGCAGATTGTCAGCCTCCACAGATCCTGGCTCTGGGCAGCCGCTCCAATCGATCATGAGGAGCTTTCTCTAGGGCTGCACGTAGTGTATTAAACTTGCTGGTGACGGAGCATTCAACAAGAAGGATGGTTTCATTACTTCAGATGTCTGCTTTACCGGCTTCTCATTCGCACTAACTTTAAGGATTTGACGTTCCTGTAAATGTGTGTGTGTAGTTGTTCCTCTGACACGTCACATGAAATTGTATTCCTTGGGATTGCATTTCTATCGCAATCCTGCTCTGTGTTTTTTTAACGTTTTTTTACAGTTGAGGCTTTGTCAACTAAACTGCCACCTGACCTTTGGCACTAATTCCAGCCTCCGACTGTCAGTGCCAGTCTCTGCTGGTGTTTTAAAGCCTCTACAGGATCTGTGATACCCAATGTGTCTGTGCTGATGTTAAAGATGCTACGGTGCTATTCAAAAAGAGAAGAGTTTCTCCTGGTGTCTTGGCCGACAATCTTTCAAATAAAATTGTTATGTATAAGTTAGCTGCCGCATTCAGCCCCACAATACACAGTCACTACACCTCACAATATATCCTGTGAAGTGCTTTAAGATGTTCTCCTGATGTGAAAAGGCACTGTCCAAAGGTGAAGTGTATTTTATTTTTAACTGAAGGTCCTGAAATGGGACTTGAACCCACAACTTTCAGGACAATTAAGCAGCTCCATAAACAGCGTTGCACTCCTCCCAGTGCGTAAGGGAGGGGAGTCTCAGCCTGGCAAAGCACACACAAACAAACTAACAGAAGCGGTGAGTGGATCTGCTCTGTATATCAGAATAATGGGACAGTCAGATCAGTCGGTGGAGGGTGTTACGTTGGAGATTTGTATTCTTCTCTCCCCATGACTCACTCAGAGCCGGCTGACAAGAGCACGGTGTCACAGGGAGTCAAAGGAGGGATTTGTGCAGGAGAAAGGAACAGGGTAGGTGCTAATCTCACAGAGAAAAGCACAGTAAGTCTTTAAGCAGCTTGATGTTGAATCACTGTTGCTTAGATCCTCAGCTACTAGTGCCCACCGGATGGCGCTGTGCAGTCGCTGTCCCCGGGATGAGGACAAGGCTCCTGTTCTCGCGCCTCCAGCACAGGACGTCAACGTGTGTTGAGCATTCTGCTAGAATTGGCATGTCCAGCTTGAAGCAGATGAAAGCCCTTTCCCCCTCAAACAGTGTCGACTCGGATCTGCCATCACTGGATAGATGTGCAGAACTTGGGGGTGGGGGTGGGGGGGGGCGATGATGGTGGTTCACACTGACACTTAACCTTGACCCATTCCTTTCAAACGCAGCAGTGAATCACCATCCACATGTAAATTGACCTGGACAACTCGCAGTGTTAAAGCAGAAACTTTCTGAGATTGGGGTGGGTGGGGAGGGGTGTGGAGCAAAACACGTAATTGATCTGAGTTGCATTCCTGGGCAGAGTGAAACCTTAGGCAAGTTTCCTTACTCCACACGCCTCTGCTTATCTTGCAATAAATAGGAACCCGCTTTGTTATTCGATTGGCAGATCACTTTTCCGGAAGTAATAGTCCCTTTAATAAATAAAAGAATAATAATTGAGTCACTGAATCCACGACTGTTTGTGGGACACTGCTGTGCGCAATTGGCTGCCGCGTTTCGCCCACAAAATATAGTCAATTCAACACAACAACAACAACAAAATTACATTTATAGAGCACCTTTCATGTCGGGAGGACGTCCCAAAGTTCTGAATTCACTTTACAGTTTATTCTGTGAAGCTCTTTAGACATCTCGAAGATGTGATAAGGCGCTATATCAAATGCAAGGATTATTATTATTATCATCTCCTCACCTCTGGGGGAGCAAATATTTGGAAGACAGGAGTTACATTCCTCATCAGATACAATTGTGGCAGATTCTGAAACCCCAAAATATTAATCATTTAACATTTCACTTTCACAGTGGTAAATTGATAGCGGAACGGATACAGGGGGAAGAGTCTTTTCTGAAGCAAACTGAGAGCAATTTTATAACCAGGATTTTTTTTTAACAGCACAGGATACCACCGCAAAGAATGCAAAACAATATAAATCCACATTTACATAGTGCTTTTCACATCGGTGGGACGTCTCAAAGCGCTTCACAGGATTTACTGTAAAGTGCTGTATTTTGCAGGTGAGCAGGGCAGCCAATTTGAGCACAGTGACGTCCGCAAGCAGCCAGGAATTGAATGGCTAGTTACCTTTTTCCGTTCATAAATACCTTTGGGCTTTGGCTCACAAAGTAAAGTGCCCTGAGACGCTAACGCGAATGAAGCTGTTGTTGGGGTCAGACCTACCATTGTCAGACTGCCCAGCACAAGAGCAAACTCTGCCTACATTAACCAGACACCCAACTCCTCTCTGCAACAGGACAGAGCAAGAAAATTCATCCAAAACAGGGAGACGAAAGATGTAATGGGACAGATTGTAGAGAGAATAACTTTGCCTACTACGCCTTTGGAATGGTGAAAAGTTTAATCGGTTAAAAGGGGTGGATTTAACACGGAGATGAAGCTAAAGTTATTCCATTAACAGGAGTTAATAGAATGGGTCAAGGCAGAAAATAGTCCTCCAGTTTCATTTGCTTCTCATGTAATGGAAATATTCGTTTGTCAGTTCTCTGCTGGAGTGAAATTGACTTGCGTTTGAATGTGTGAACTTACTGCTACTCACATCGACCTGAGTCGCCTGCATTCAGTCAGAATTAACCTGATATCAAATGAGCAGGATTGCTCCTGCTCACACCGCCATTAACTCACCTCTTACATCTCCCCACGAGTGAGTGAAGAGTGAGTGAAGAGTGAGTGAGTGAGTGAGTGAGTGAGTGAGTGAGTGAGTGAGTGAGTGAAAGGGATGGATGGGATATTTGTGATGCGTTACGGTCTGGAAAGCATGGCCTGAAAGGAAACAGATTCAATAACAACTTTTAAAAGGGAATTGGACAGGAACTTGAAAGGAAAAATTTGCAAGGATATGGGGAAAGAGCGGGGGAGTGGGACTGATTGGACAGTTCTTCCAAAAAGCCAGCACAGGCATGAGGGGTCAAATGGGTGGGGGGTGGGGTAGGGTGTGGGGAGGTGATTGTAAGCATGGTTGAAAAGGAAGGTTTTCAGGTGGGAGTGGAAAAAGGGGAGAGAGGGAGCAAGGCGGAAGGAGCAAACGAGAGAGAGAGAGAGAGAGAGAGAGAGTGAGAGCGCACTCCATTCCAGACACAGGGAATTTCCTTGTGTAGATGGTGTATATATGGTTTGCAGGTGGTTGGTTTCCGCACATGTCTTACATTTGTGGAGTCCTGTGGCTCAGTGGTTAGAGCACTCGCTTTGCAAGTGAGAGACCTGAGTTCAATTCCAGGCAGAGGGCGAAACCTTGGGCAAGTTTCCTTACTCCACACAGAGCCTAATAATAATCCCTCCAAAACCAAAAACAATAATAAATTGGTCATTTTCAATCTACGACTGTTTGTGGGACATTGCTGTGCGCAATTGGCTGCCGCGTTCGCCCACAAATATACAGTCAATTCACTTTACAGTGTGTTCTGTGAAGCGCTTTGGGACGTCCTCCCGACGTGAAAAGCGCTATAGCAAATGCAAGGATTATTATTATTATTATTTATCTGGCTGATGAAAAAAATATGAAATACACAGTCACTACACCTTCCAGTGAACGCTCTGAGGCACTTTGATATGAAAGGTGCAGTACCAAATGTAAAGATTATTATTATTATGATTGTTACTGCTCAGATTTGAACAGTTGCTAACACTGATTTCTAATCAGACTCAAACAAATATTTACTGCCTCACTTATCACAATCACACAGTGTGTTAAGCAACAACAACAACAACAACAACAAGATTCCATTTATAAAGCGCCTTTCACGTCAGGAGGACGTCCCAAGGCGCTGCACAGTTGGGTCATGACCCGAGCAGGGGGGAAATGGTCAGGGTGAGGGGAGGGAAGGGAGGGAGCGAGGAGGGCGGAAATGGTCAGGGTGAGGGAAGGGAGGGAGCAAGGAGGGGGAAATGGTCAGGGTGAGGGGAGGGAAGGGAGGGAGCGAGGAGGGGGAAGAGAGTCGAGAGGGGAGCTGAAGGCACGGTCAAAGAGAAAGGTTTTGAGACCGGCCTTGAAGGAGGAAAGGGAGGAAGCGGCGAAGGCACTGGGGGATGGAGTTCCAGAGCCTCGGGGCTGAGAGGCTGAAGGCCCGACCACCGATGGTAGGGCGGTTGGGGCGGGGGACGTGGAGCAGACCAGAGCCAGAGGAACGGAGGGTACGGGCAGGTAGGTAGGGGGATAGTAGGTTGGAGAGGTAGGAGGGAGCAAGGCCGTGAATGGCCTTGTAGGTGAGGATGAGGATCTTGAAATCAATCCTCTGGGGGATGGGGAGCCAGTGGAGGCGAGCGAGGGTGGGAGTGATGTGGTCGCGAAGCCTGGTGCGGGACAGTACACGAGCTGCAGAGTTCTGAATGACCTGCAGCTTGTGGAGGGAGGTGGCGGGAAGGCCGGCGAGGAGAGAGTTCCCATAGTCCAGCCTTGAGGTGACAAAGGCGTGGACCAGGGTTTCAGCAGCGTGAGGGGTGAGGTAATGGCGTAGTCTGGCGATGTTCCGGAGGTGATGGAAGGCGGTGCCAGTTGTGGTGCGGATGTGAGGGAGAAAGGACAGCTCAGGGTCGAACAAAACGCCGAGGTTCCTGACTGGCTTTGAGAGGTGGAGAGTGCAGCCTTGGATGCTGATGGTGTCAGCGCCTGAGGTGCGGAGGCGCTGACGTGAGCCAATCAGGAGGGCCTCGGTTTTTCGCACGTTGAGCTGAAGAAAGTTGTCTCTCGTCCAGGACTCGATGTCGGACAGGCAGCTGTCAGGACATCGGTGGTCGTGGAGTTGAGAGTAGAGGAGGAAAGGTAGAGTTGGGTGTCATCCGCATACATGTGGAAGTTAACTCCATGTCTGCGGATGATGTCACCGAGGGGGAGCATATAGAGGGTGAAGAGGAGGGGACCGAGGACAGAGCCCTGAGGGACACCACATGAGACAGTACGGGGGGTGGAGGAGAAGCCATTCGTCGAGACAAAGTGAAGACGGTGAGAAAGGTACGACCTAAACCATTCAAGGACAGTGCCTTGAAGGTTGAGGTGGGAGGACAAGCGGTGGAGTAGGATAGCGTGGTCGACCGTATCGAATGCTGCCGATAGGTCGAGGAGGACGAGGAGACAGAGGGAGCCCTGGTCACAGATGGTCAGGATATCATTGGTGACCTTGACCAGGGCAGTTTCTGTGCTATGGGCAGCACGGAAACCTGACTGAAGGGGTTCAAAAAGAGAATGGGTGGAAAGGAAAGAGCGCAGTTGGGAGGCGACAACTCTTTCCAAGACCTTGGAGAGAAAGGGGAGGTTGGAGATGGGCCGGTAGCTTGATAGCTGCGACGCATCAAGGGAGGGTTTTTTCAGGGTGGGCGTGATGATGGCAGTTTTTAATGGAATGGGGACAGAGCCAGAGGAGAGGGACAGGTTGATGATGTCAGTGATAGAAGCAGAGGATTGACGTCATGCTCTGAGTGAGCTAACAGCTCAAAACACATATTGTCAAGCACATCATGGGGTAAACTGTGTGACTTATTGACCAACACTAGTAGGTAATAATCATACTAATACTTGCAATTTAATGGGCGAAACAAGGCAGCCAGTTACGCACAGCAGTGTTCCACAAACAGTCGTGGATTAAAGCGACCAATTTATTTATTTTTTTTAAAAAGGAATTATTACCCCTGGGAAAGCAAGCCGCCAATTGACTAAAAATCGGGTTCCTACTGACTGCTCGGGAAAAAGAGGCAAGTGGAGCAAGGAAAAAAAAAAAACACTTCACCCTGCCCGGGAATCAAACCCAGGTCTCTTCACTTGCGAGACGACTAGTGTTAACCACTGAGCTACAGGATTCCACTAGGTAGGGAAGTTAGGCTGTCTGTGTTTTACACCTGACTCTGTTTTCAAACTGTTTTACTTATTGTGCTCAAACTATCAGTCAGGCAAATTCTGTTTGTTATTTATCACAAGGAACAGGTTTAAGGAATATCGCAAACTTTGCCCCATGTCTTCCAAAATGTCTGCAGAAGCCCGAGGTACCTTGGCAGGTCAGTGGTGGAGTGAGAACCAGTTAGACACATCAAAGACACATCATGTTTGTGATGTTATTGCTGAGCAATGATCTGCCTTCCCTCTGACTGCTGAAGGAGGGTGATTGCTGCTGTGCGCAATTGGCTGCTGCGTTTCGCCCACAAATAAATAGTCAATTCACTTTACAGTATATTCTGTGAAGTGCTTTGAGACGTCTAGAAGACATGATAAGATGCTATATCAAATGCAAGGATTATTATTATTATTGGAGAGAGTCCAGCGCATGTTGATCCACGACATGGTCAGAGAGATCCCATTTTCAGGGAAATTCTGAAGCAGGGAGAGGGGACGAGGGGTCCTGCTCGAAGGCTCAGCCACCAATAGTTGCCAGAGTGAGTGAAGTTTGAGCAATGATAGTTTTCTTTTAGGAAATAACATGATGGGATATAGTACATAGGTAGTTCGGGACATATGTGCAAGCGACCGCCAGGAAAGTGGAAGGCGAACTAGATGGAACTTGGTCTTTTTTTCGTCTAGCATTTCTTATGTTCGTATGATGAGCAACAACAAAATTACATTTGTATATTGTCTTTCACGTTGGGAGGACATTCCAAGGTGCTGAACACTCAGTGTTTCGGACCCGAGCTGGGGGTTGGGATCAGGGAGGGGGAGGGCAGAGAGGGAAGGAGGGTGATTGAAAGCATGGTCAAAGAGGAGGGTCTTGAGACGGTTCTTGAAGGAGGCAAAGGAGGGGGTGAGGCAGAGGGACTGCGGGATTGAGTTCCAGAGGGTGGGGGCAGAGTGGCTGATGGCCTGCCCGCCAATGGTGGGGCGGGCGAGGTGGGGGACGTGAAGCAGGCTGGAGCCCGCTGAGCGGAGGAAGCTGGCAGGTTGGTAGGGGGTTAGGAGGTCGCAGAGATCGCAAGACCAATGGAGGGCTTTGAAGGTGAAGACCAGGATCTTGAACTGTATTCTCTGTGTGATGGGAAGCCAGTGAATTCAGGCGAAGATGGGGGTGATGGGGTCATGGAGCCTGGTGCAGGAGAGGACACGGGCTGGAGAGGTCTGGATGATCTGCAGTCTATGGAGGGAGGAGTTAGGGAGGCCGACAAGCAGGCACTTTACGTAGTTGAGCCTGGATGTTATAGTTTCGGCGGCCTGCAGTGTGAGACAGTGGCGGAGCTGGGCAATGTTGTGGAGGTGGGGGAAGGCAAAGTGGGTCAAGGCACGGATGTGGGGTAGAAAGGCCAGTTGAGAGTCAAACAACATGCCAAGGTTCCGGACTGGCTCTACCCGAGGGAGCGAATGGTTCCACAGGTTGGGAGGGGAGAGAGTAACGTGAATCAGCATAGGGCGGATGAAAAATAAACTTTCTCCAGTTATTACAACAACATTCCTTTCCTCATGCTCAGAAGAGGATATCTGCCTATCCCACCTATTGCTCAGTGACTGTTCTTAATTCCTGTGATGGAGCCAAATGGATCTGTGGCTGCGATCAACAGTTTTGTTCCAATTACAACTGAATCATGAGAGCTTTTCAGCTGTTGACACAAATCCATTAGGAACCAGGTTAAAACTGTCCAAACTAATTTTGCTAAAACCACTGAAGTTGACAGAGAAGCCTTCATTCCCATTAGCCATTGCTGCATTGAAACCCAGGTCTTAATGAGATTAATTCTATTGGAAAGATCTCTTAGCCTCTCACTCACTCTCCCCAGCATTTGATTCCATCAAGTATCAGAATTCCCCAGTGATAGCTATAAAACGTGCCCTGAGGAATGCTAACTTTGATTCTGGATGGGTTTCCATCGCACCAGCTGATATCTTTGATTTATAGGGGGAATTATTTTATAATATATTATTACAAAATAATAATAAAACTAATCAAGTGGTTAAGACATTGCAAAACACTTGACAGGAATGCCTGTGAAGTGTGGTGACCATATTTTGCTAATTTTTTTTAGGTGAACGCAGCATAATAATAATAATAATAATAATAATCCTTGCAATTGATATAGTGCCTTATTACATCTTCAAGACACCTCAAAGCGCTTCACAGAATCTACTTGTATACTTGAGTTGACTGTATATTTTGTGGGCAGAATATGGCAGCCAATTGTGCACAGTAGTGTCTCACAGACGGTGTGTGAGTGATCAAATGATAATTTTTTGAAGGGATTATTACACCAGGCAAAGCAATCCACCAATCGACTAACAACTGGGTTCCTACTAACTGCTAGGTAAACAGAGGCGTGTGGAGTAAGGAAACTTGCCCAACATGTCACCCTGCCCGGGAATCGAACCCAGGACTTCTCGCTTGCCAGGCGAGTGCTCTAACCACTAAGCTACAGGACTCCAATCAGCAGACAGTCGCATTCTGCAAGAAACTGAATTGCCACGTTTCCAGGGTCACAGGCCAGCCCACTCGGCCCATCAACCTGGCGCTGGCGTTTATCTCACTCTCATGCCTGTTCCCCACACCCTTCGATATCCCTCCTCTTTCAGCATCTAATTTTCTTGTAAAGGAACTGCTGTAATCTACTTGAACTGCAGAGTGTTTTTCTGGCAGAGAATTCCACATCCTGACAACAGGATATTTCCATGCCAAACTCCCCTTTAAATCCTTAATTAAAGGGGTCATTGCTCCAGCCTGGCTTTCATTGCCTTTGTGTCACGGTCTGACACTGGGCCGACGGGCTTTTTTTGAAAAGCTGAATCCTGAGAACGACTGCAGCAGTTTTGTGATTAATGGTGAGCGGCTATTGAAATTAAATCATCAATCAAAGGGTTAAACAAAGTCAAGGCTTTTTCTTGTGCTTTGGGACGCTGCCCAGGGCAATACTGATGGAAACGCACGACCGGCAGACATCACCCCTGAGCTCAGTTCGCAAACAATCGATCTCACTTACAGCAATATTGCATTAAGTTGTACGTAATCGTGTTATAGGCTCTCGCTCCTCACAAAGTTTACCTTTTTTAGCCAGGCTCACTTGGTAATACTCTTTCCCAGATCAGAGGGTTGTGGGTTCATGCCTGATGTTGAGACTGTGAGCTCCAGCCTGCTGCTCCAGTGCAGTACTGGGTAGGGGGATGATGTGGGGGTGGGGTGGGCTGCATTGTCGGAGGCATCATCCTTCAGGTGAGATGCTAAAGTGAGGTCCCGTCTGCTTGTTCAGGTGGATGACAAAGGTCCCGCAGCGCTATTGGTAAAGAGAAGGAAGTTTCACCTGATGTTAATTTGCTCGGAGCCCTACCAACTTCCGGTCACCAACTTCATAAATGAGTCCATTACCTCGGCCCGACTACACTTCCTCATAATGCATTTTACTTATTTAGGGGACTGTCGACCAGGACACTGGGAGAGAGAAACTCTCGTCTCTCGTCTCCACCTGGACAGGCCAACAGGACCTTGGTTTAACGTCTCATCTGAAGGACAGCATATCCAACAACACACTCTCAGCACTGCATTGGAGCATCAGCTTAGACAATATGAGTTCCAAGTCCTAATGTGGGGCTTGAACCCACAACATTTTGACTTAGAGGTGAGAGTGTTACTGACCGAGCCAGGCTAACACATGCCCACAACAGTATATCCTGTGAAGTGCTTTGAGGCATCTCATCAAAGCGAAAATATCAAATTCCAGTATTATTATTATTATTATTAACAAACTCTTCCTGTCTTTACACTGTACAAGCCATTTCAGATTATTGCCGTTTATGTGTTGAAGGTTGAGTGTTTTAGTTTGAATACCTGTCATCAAACCATTCAGACAATTTCACGGTTTGATTTGTTAAAAAAACCTTGAATAACCGATCCTATCGTGTCCCATTTTCTAGCCAGAACCTCCTCTCTCTCGCTCGCTCTGTGACACACATCAATCACACCCAGGCAGCTCTGGCTTTTTCTGCCGGTGTCTTTGTGAAAGCTCTGACTGCACGATGGCAGAAAAGTGACAGCGGAAGCCATAAAAGATAACGAGAAACTGTCTCCAAATCCCAGGACTGGATAAAGGATAAAATGTTATTTACAGAACCCATCACCGCCCGGCAAGTTTCCATAATTAATACAGAAACTCAAAGCACTTTCGAGTCCATCGACGTGTCTCTGGAATGATGCGTCCTATTGACAGTTCTGTCCTGCTCAGCCATTTCCACCAGTAGTTGCTTCTCTATCTCTCTTCTCCTCTCTTCAAGAACAACAAAATGACATTTGCACAGCACCTTTCATGTCGGGAGGACGTCCCAAAGCGCTGGACCCAGTGTTTTGGACCCGAACTGGGGGTTGGGATCAGGGAGGGTGAGGGGCAAGGGGGGGCAAGGAGGGTGACCAAAGGCATGGTCGAAGAGGACCTCTTCTCCCTTTTCCACATTTTCTACTCTCAGGAAGGTGAAAGGCTTACAATTCAGCACAGCCAGAAC
This sequence comes from Callorhinchus milii, assembly GCF_018977255.1. NCBI lineage: Eukaryota > Metazoa > Chordata > Chondrichthyes > Chimaeriformes > Callorhinchidae > Callorhinchus > Callorhinchus milii. The sequence goes on along the minus strand of NW_024704751.1, from coordinate 20,968,133 downwards.
AATGTGTATGTGTCAGGGACAGCTGCGGTAAGAGAAGGTGGTCTCTTCAGAGATTGGGGGTGAGTTACAATGTCAAGGCACAGTACGAAGGTCACTTCCGCGGAGTTATTAGCCCTGACTTGAGAGCTTTTGATGCAGAATCAAATGCACTGACATCCCTCTTTTAATGAACATAAAGTAATTCACCCTAAAAATATCTAATTGAAGCTGAAGTGCCGAGTAGATAGTTTTTGAACTGGCCAGTGGTGTGCTGTTAAATTATTAAAACTGGAACTCATCCAAAAAACCTCACTGCATATTTCTTGCTGTCTCTGAGATTGTGACCGTGTGGGGCTGCATGGTTTGAGCAGAGCCTTACTGCTCAGATTGGCTAATGGGTTATTGGGGTTCGGCACTTACTGTCGTCAGTGTGGCTGGATCAATGGGATCATTCAAAAGGGAACCGGATAAACATCTGGGTAGCAAAAAGATCAGGGGATTTTGAGGAGAAGAGCGGAAAAGTGAACTCATACAAAAAAGGGATTGATTTAGTGCTACAGGGGGCAATGGCACAGGCTGGATGGACTGAATGACCTCTATCTATGTTTACAATGTCTGGTTCTGTTATGTGTTATTCTGTCTTGTACCCTATGTCCTGCTGGTTATTTCAGTTTGCTGGATGGGATAGGTACAAAAATTCACCTGGAAAAGTACAGTCACTGCACTTCACAGTAAATCCCTTCAGTCAGATCGAATCGGGAAACATTCAAGAGGAAGCTAGACCTTCACATGAGGGAGACAGGATTTGAAGAGTATGGGAGGGAGTAAATAGTGGATGAAGTGCTCTGGGATGCCAACCTGTGTGAAGGGGGGGCTATATAAATGTACGTTGTTGTTGTTGTCGTCGATGACTTGTCAGGAGCATAAGCACTGGCCAAATGGCCTGTTTACGTGCTCTAATATTCTGGTGTAATTCTGTGTAAGAATTCTGCACGCTGGGCCTACAGGATAAACCAAGTGGAGTATTGGGTCCTTATATCCTGGTTAATTGGTTGCCACCTATTTACTGTGAGCAAAGTAACACTTTGCTTCCAATCTGTAATGACCGCTGATAATAACCTGTCAGGGGGGAACTCAGTTTGAACCAGTGCCATTAATTAGTTAGCTATAACTGTAATGATCTGCCATTTTCCAACACTAAATAAAATCAAAAGAAAAGGAATTCCTGCATTGGTTAGGAACAATTTGAATCGCATCGATTTCTTGTATACATTTTGAATGCATTCACGATTTTTTCTTTGAACGCATGCACATGAGCTGAAGGAAAATCATTTCCTTGTGCTTGTTATATCAGAATGCTTGTTAGTTGGGCAGTATGCTCCCTGACTAGTTAGCTATTATTTAAAGCACAGCTCAGTAAACAATACACCGACAGCAAATTTGAGATGTGATCAGGAAAACTTTCTCTGCCCAATTGCACCATCCGGGCAAAACCTCCCCTAAAGTCTGCAGGTCGCAAAGACTCAATGTTAAGTGATCTTTGTTGAAACCTTCTGATATGAGTGGTCAGTCTGGCTCATTAGTAACGCTCTCTCCTCTGAGTTAGAAACTTGCGGGTTGAATAATAAGACGGAGGGAACAAGATAATATTAATCCTTGCATTTGATATAGAGCCTTATCAAGTCTTGGAGACGTCTCAAAGTGCTTTACAGGATATACTGGAAACTGGATTGACTGTATATTTTGTGGGCAAAACGCGGCAGCCAATTGCGCACAGCAGCGTCCCACAAACAGTCGTGGATTGAGTGACCAAATTATTACGTTGGTACTTTGAACTCATACAATCTAGAATGGGGGAGCGCTGCATTGTTGTGGGATACAAACAAGAAGGAGTTTGTGTCATATTAATGCAATAATGAAGCTTTTGAGTGCTTTTTTCAAAATATTTTCATAAAGAGCAGAAAAGTTACAAAATTGAGAAGGAACTTCCTTGAACCTGTCAGCAGGCCATCTATCACATAACCTTAAAATTCTAGGTTATAAATCAAAGCTATGTACTCAAGCGCTAATAATATAGGGATTTACAGCAAGCAGTCTGTTTTGGGAATGTTTTCAGAGAGCCTGAGGGAATGACAGGGCACAGCATTGAATTGTTCGAGGTGCTGTCCTTTGGATGAGCCAAGTTCAGGTGGATGTTAAACAAGCTGCGGCACAATTCACAAAGAGACTATTTGGGAGTTTTTCCTCGTTGTCCCAGCTAACAAACCTCCGAGGAAAAACAATGATTCACTTCCTGGTTGTTTGTGAGACTATTTTTGTATGATATTTTTTCTCCAAAAAAAGTCACTACACCTGCCAAAAAACATTATGAGATATTTCAAGATATAACCCCTTCCTCCCTCCCTCCATCCTGATGATTTATTTCTTTGTCTGTCTTTACAATTTGGATCAGGACACAAAATCCTCCAGAAAAAGTGAAGCATTTGAGGTGATTTGCCCCTTGAAGGCCGATGTTGTGCCCAGGACCACCAGCTGACCATGCATTACACAGAATTACATTTATTGATTACACCAGAAAATGAAAGTGCTCAGGGGTGACCTGCCAGAGGTGGTGTTTGGTGTGAAGCCTGAATGAGTTGTGATGAATTTTCTCTTGAGAGATTTAATAGCAGCTTGTATCACTCTGCACTAGGGAATCTTGTTTATCTCAAAGTGCTCAAGGCTGTATCTATAAGTATCTCAGCTGCTTATATTTCTTTGTTTTTTACACTCTTTTACATCTCCCCATCCTCCTCCACTTTTGACAGGTTCCATTGTATGTGGTTGTACCAGGTTACTATACAAGGCAACAATGCACTCACTAAATTCACCAGGCTGACAATATGAAGCTGACAATTCATTATCAATGTGAAACCTAATCTTCTTCTTGACATTCAATTGACTGCCGCGCTGATTGATTGTGAGCTGTTGGTTTCTTTGCTCATTGGGGAAGTTTCACAGTAACTCTGCTTGACCAGATACATGTTTTGCTTGGCCTTCATCTTTGCTTGGCCTCACATACAGTGTCATGAGGGAATCCAACTGATTTAAGTGCTTGAGTGGGTTCTAATTTCTTTCCCTCCATTTAAGATGTTATCATAATAATAATCCATACGTTTGATGTAATGCCTTTCACGTCAGGAAGATGTCTCAAAGCATAAAGCGTAGTGACTGTTTTTTGTAAGTAAGCATGACAGGATAGTGGTGAGAGGTGAGTAATCAATTTTTATCTGGGGCTTTGTTGGCTCAGAACCAGGAGAGAGAAACTCCCTTCTCTTTTCGGATGACTCATTTGTAGGAATAGAGGCAATCTTTAACGTCCACTTGAACAGGCAGACAGGACCTCGCTTTAATTTTGCAGCTGAAGGATGGCACCTTTGACAATACAGACCCCCCCCAGACTGCATTGGGGCATCAGACTAGACCCAAGTCCCAACATGGGGCTTGAACCCACAGTCTTCTGATTCAGAGACAAGTGGGCTACTGACTGAACTCGGCTGACACATAGTTTGACAAAAAATCTAATTAAAACTGACTATTATTTGATCCTTATTGAGGTCTAATTTCCAGTATTACTTAATAGTCCTTAAGACTGAGACTGACTTGAACAATGTGTTTGGAAATTCAATTCATCAACTTATTTGATGCTTTCGAAATCTGTAACAATCACAACAATTTCTTATTAAGAAACCTCTTCAGTCACTCAAATTAGCCCTGATCCATGCTTTCAAAATTGGCCGCTGTTTATAGAATTATACCGCACAGAAGGAGGCCATTCAGCTCATCGTGTCTGTGCCTCTTTGAAAAGACCTATTCAAATCAATCCCACTCTTTCCGCATAGTCTTGGAAACTTGTCCTCCCTAAATAATTATCTATGTCTATAGAATCATATAATTATATAGCACAGAACGACAGCATAGTTACCGTTGACAAAACAAGAAGTGAATGTGGTTTTAGGATGGCTCAGCAAGTTTCTTCAGTGAATGACTGAGCTGCGCAGATTGGGCAAGGCTCTGGGTTTCACTGTGATTTCACTGTGGCGCCGATTTAAAATAGTTGTTGAAAGAAACAGAGGGGAGGTGAGGAGACATTCTTTTCACACACTGTTGGGATCTGGAATGTGTTGCCTGAAAGGCTGGTGGAAGCCGATTCGATAACAGCTTTCAAAAGAGAAGTAGACAATTAGTGATTAGAGGGATTGGGGGTGGGTTTTTGAGGAGGGGGGTGATGACAGTGGTTTTCAGGAACAGAGCCTGAGGATGGAAAGTTGAGTAACCAGCAGCTGGGTGGGGAGGGGGGGTCAAGGCATCAGGTGGTGAACAATCACCTGATTGTGGTTGAGGGGGAGAGGGAGAAATGAGGGCAAAGGAGTGTAAGTGGCAGGAGCCGTGATGGAGGAAGAAGGTGGTGTGGATGGTCTGGGTGGGGTAGAAGGGGAAATGCGGTGGGAGGACAATGCAGCCAACTGGATGTTTTCAATTTTTGAGGCAAAGGAGTCTAAGACCTCTTTGCACTTGGCGCTTGACGTGAGGAGAGAGGGGGCTTGAGGGGGTGCACGGAGGAGGAGGTGACGGATGGTGGAAAACAGCATCTTTGGATGTTGTTTGCCTCCAGGATGACTTTGGAGTCATACTGACTCTGTGGACTGGAAACTAATCCAGGATCAATTTTTTTGGTTTCCAAAAAAAAATCAACAACAGGATTAGATTTAGCAAGAGAAATGATTTCCAAGCTTCCTGGCACTGACTCAGGTGTGACCGGAGTTCAACAGGATTTCTGCAGCCATTGCTGGGATTGAGCAAGAGAGCTGCTCTATGTTGAGGCGTCTGTAGTATTATTGTGGTAACTGTGTGCCGTGAACATCATTGTGAATTCAATAAGCAGTTTCTCATGAGCTGCCAAAGTATTCAGCAGAGAGTAACAGCTCAGAGTACAGGAATGCTTTAGTGTGTAATGGCTTAATACGTTCATCATCAGCCTTACTGCAAACTGTCTGTCTGCGGTTTAAATGCTGATCAAACACAAGGATTATTGGTATTATTATTGTTATTATTATTACTGTGGATAAGTGCAGAGACGCCGCAGGTCATCACTTTAAGGAGAGGAGCTGGAATCTCAACATTCCCGGAGTTTGGGTGTAGATACGCTGTGAGTGTAGCAATGAATCAAACAAAATAGACAGGATGTGAGACAGCACCTGGGCTCACCCTGCGCTTGTCCACTGAAAGCTGTCTGGCTGCACGCTGTCAATGGACGGTGACTTCATGCGGAAGTCACACAATCTGCTTTTTAATGAGATTTTTGTTTTAAAAAACTATTTGGTTTTGCACACCAGAGGGAAAGAGGGACAAAAGCGAGACAGAAAGAAAGAGAAAAACAAACAAACAAATAAGCAAACATAGGAACCGCAATATGATTCACAAATAATTGTCCTGTGTTGACTTTTTTTAGGTGAATTCGACAGCGATTTCTGCCAGCCAAGACATTTTTTTAAAAAAAAAGACCCACAGGGATTGATTGATAAACGAACAATTATTTGTTGGCCAGAAAAACAGGGGAAAAAGATATTTTCTCTATTAAAGTACTGTACTGGATTTAACATCCACTTGAAAAACAGACAGATAAGGACTCAGGTTAACGGCACCTCCGACAATATAGCTCTCCCCGAGCATTGCATTGGAGTGTAACAATAGGCTGTGATATTGGAAGCCGGTGTGGGGTTAGAGCTCACTATGTTCTACAAGCGCGACGGTAACGGAGTCCAGCTGGAATCATGAGGTTTCCGCTCCATATCCAACCCCAGGCCAGCTTCACAGCCACTTCTCCTCTGACTTACACACCCAGTGCCCTGACACTGTGTCTGGCCCAGCGCAGACAAGGGCAAAATGCTGTTTTGCTCGATTGAAGTCAGTTGTGTCTGTTTTTGTTGGCCAAGTCCTGTTTTTCTGACACAACCCGATATTTCTGGAGTTTGATTGAATATCCATTTTGAAGTGGAGAGAGGGGAGATAGAGGAGAGAGATGGAGGGAAGAGGGGGAGAGAGGGGGAGGGGGAGAGAGGAGATGGAGATTGGAGGGATGAAGGAGGGGGAGGGAGCTTTCAGTATCAATCCCTTGCCACATTCCCAAACTGCACCTCATACTCTCTGGGATTGCGTAAGCACCAACAACAACTTGCACTTATATCAGGCTTTCCACGCCGGGCAGCGTCTCAGAGCATTTAACAATGATGTAGCCCAAGGCAGAGCCAGGGGGAGGAGGAAAGTGACCACAGGTGTGATTGGATTTGGGGGATGCGGAGGAGGCCAGTCCCAGTAGAGCAGAGGCAGTGGGTACTGCTGTGGGGAGAGAGAGATAAGGGGGCGCCAAGGAATAGAGGGATTTAAACACTAGAGTGAGGATCTTGAAGTTGATCCACTCAGTGATAGGAGCCAGTGGAGTTTGGCAAGGACTGGGGTAATCGGGGTACGGAGTTTGGTGCGGGAGAGAATGCAGAGTTTTGAATGAGCTGAATTTTGTGAATAGTGGAGGGGTGGGGGGGCTCAATTCATGGTGAAATCTCCTTGGTGAAAGGACCCACCAAGTAACTTTTTAATCTCAAGTCTCTGTCTGCTTGTGGTTTGATGTCTTCTATTGACTCTAATGGAGCCTCTCATCAGGGCCAGGGAAAGGGTCTGTCAAGGAGCTGGTTTGAAACCTGGGGCTTTCTTTTTTACGTGTTCATTTCAGGGATTATGTATGTGTCAGATACCGAATGGTCCACTCAATCACTTCTCACCCCCTGCTTCACACTCATACACGGGTCGGGGACTTTGAGCTCACACAGCTCCAGCGCAGTGCATTGTCGGAGTAGATGTTAAAAATCTCACGAGATTATTCAAAAAGAGAAGGGAGTTTCTCCCACTGCCATTAACCAACATTCCCCCAGATAAAATATTCTTTCACTTCATGACTGTTACTGGCACCTTGCTGTGAGCAAATGACAGCAATTATCTGTGAGCCATTTTGGCGTTCAAGGTGTTGTATCAAATACAATGATGATTATTCAACTCACAGGGTGAAACTCTCCTCTCGTCTCCCTCCCTCTCTTTGTATTGACTGTAAGGATTCCAAGTGCAATGAATTGGGAAGGTTTAACCCGCCTCCAAAGGAGCCGTATGTTCATAGCACAACTGCATGAAAGTGACAGTAATTGGGAATCTCACTCTGAAAAGCCGCAGGAGCAAGAAACAGAAATCACACACAAATCCAGACAGGGTCGGATATCAGGCACGGTCTGAAAGGAGCTTCATTTTGTCACCAATAATAATAATAATCCGTGCCTTTGCTTTTCACCTTAGAGGGACGTCTCAAAGCGTTTCACAGGATTTTACTGTGAAAGTGTAGTGACTGGATAATTTGTAGGCAGCAATGTCCCTCAGACAGCCATGAAATTAAAGATCAGGTGTTTTGGGTCATAGTCATGGATTAAGGACTGAATTGACAGAACTCACATCTCTATCACCTTGTCAGATTGACACCTGAAAGTTACTGTGCTGATTGTTTTGTAGGTCACCAACATCTGGGAGCTATTTGTGCTAACATGGGCTATAATGAGCCACAAGGTGAATGATTAATTTTAATAATATTCTTTAGCATTATATTATACCAAGTCATCAAGATGTCTCAAGCACTTCACAGGATATACTATAAACTAGATTGACTGTATTTTGTGGGCGAAATGCAGCAGCCCAGTTGCATACAACGATGTCACACAAACAGCCTTGGAGTGAGTGATCAATATGATTTGGGGGATTGTTGGCCAGGACTCCGGGAGAAACTTCCTTCTCTTTTCAAATAGCGTTGCGGGATCTTTAACATCCACCTGAACAGGCAGGTGGGACCTTAGTTTAATATCTCATCCGAAGGATGGCACCTCCAACAATGCAACACATTCCCAGCGCTGCATTGGAGCATCAGTTTAGACTATGTGATTCCAAGTCCCAATGTGGAACTTGAACCCACAACTTTCTGACTCAGAGGCAAGAATGCTACCACTGCCCTAGGCTGGCACATGATTAATTAATCTGGAGAATTGTTGGCCAAGACACCAGGAGAAAATCTCCCTTTGCTTGTGGATAGGACTCGGTTTAACGTCTCAGTCAAACGCGGCATCTCTGACAAGCAGCGCTCCCCCAAACCGGTTTGTAGAGTCAGCCTCGACTTTGAGCCGGTGTGGGGTTTGACCCAACTTTCTGACCCAGGCTAACACGTGCAGAGCCACGGGACATAAAAAGCCAAGAAAGATTTAGGAGGGGAAGACGAGACAATAGGCGCAAAGCATCGAGCTGTGAAACATGTGGTGATGAAAACAGAGATTGAAAGATGGAGGTCGCGAGGGGCAGACTAAAAGGAAAAAAAAAGTGAAAAATTAAATGAGAGAAATGGAACATATTTACATGAAAGATTTTTTTCTGACGCCAGAAAGAAGAGAGATTCATCTATGCTCTGAGACAAGATGGTGTGTGAGCTGGCCCCAAACTGGCTTGTAAGAGAATAAAATCAAAGGTGCTTTATAATGAGTTTAGTCTTCTAAAAATCTCCTGTGAAATGGAGATTGGAGAAATTCCTTTACCAGTTAGGAAATATTGTACCAGGAAGAAAATGTCAAGACGCTGATGTGAAGACCAAAGTAATATTAATAACAGTGATAACTAACTAGAATTCTGCTGCATGCCAGGCTTCAGCGCTGAGATGTACAACTGTCTGGTGCAGTACAAAGCCCATCAGAGGCCGAGGAGAATAACAGCCACTAAATGAGCCTGAGCAGAACAGCCCGCTATGGTGCTGTGTCCGCTCATGAGAAAGGTTAGACTGAGGAAAGGTCATTGGGCTTCTCAAGCCCCCACTCCCATCCCACCCCTGACCCCAAATTTGCCCTTCTCTTTTCGAATAGTGTTGCGGGATCTTTAACGTCCGCTTAAGTGGACGGTCGGCCCTGGGTTTAACATTTCTTCCGAAGGACAGCTCCAATACAATGCTTCTCGCTTGCAGTGAGCTGGAGTGTCAGCCTGGGCTGTGAGCTCAAAGTCTCAACATGGGGCTTGATTTTTCTTCTCAGCCCCTCACCTGCTCCACTAACCTTATCTCCACATACAGACACATACAGCAGGGTTCTGTGAAGGAGTTGAGGGACAGCACATTGAGCGTGTCTAGTAATAATCTGTGGAACAAACAGTTGCCTTCAAATCTCTGGCCACACTTGAAATGTTTTCATCTGAAGCTTTTTGACACCATTGACTGAAAAAGCCAAGCCACTGACTACCATCGGGTCTAAACCACCGCCATCGATCAAGCCAGGAGGAAAATAATGATCTGAGGCCACTGTTCAAGAGAAGAGAGTTTCTCTCTCTTGTTGTCCCATCCAACAATCTCCCAGATGAAATTGGTCACTCGCTTCATAGTTGTTTGTGGGATGTTGCTGTGTGCAAATTAGCTGCCGCATTCGTCTTCAAAATACAGTCACTGCACTTTACAGTAAATCCTGAGGCAGTATGAGACGTTTTGATGACCTGATAAGGCACTGCGGCAAATGCACAGATTATTATTATAATTAGAATACAATCTTGCCTTTCACTCATCAGTGTGATGGAATGCCACTTTCATTTGCATCATTCAGCAAAACCTCAAATGCAGAGATAGAACATTTCGGAAACTCAATGTGTGAGATCACTTCACTTCCAGACTCTGCTTCAGCAGTGAAGACCTGAGCACTGTGAGAGCTGGTGGACGCCTCTCACCTCTTTAAGAGTCCAGCAGCTCAGTGGTTAGGGCACTCGCCTCACAAGCAAGAGGACCTGGGTTTGATTACCGGCAGGAAGAAATGTAGGACAAGTTTCCTTAATCCACACACCTCTGTTTACCTAATAGTAAGTAGGAACTCGGTTGTTGGTCAATTGGCTGATTGCTTTTTCGGGGATAATAATCCCTTCAAAAAATAATAATAATTTGGTCACTTGATTCACGACTCTACGTGGGATGCTGCTGTGCGCAATCAGCTGCCACATATTGCCCACAAAATATACAGTGAATTCACTTGACAATATATTCTGTGAAGGGCTTTGAGATGTCTCGAAGACATGATAAGGCGCTATATAAAATGCAAGGATTATTATTATGAAGAGAAATTTTGTGTGTGTTTCTAATGATTTCAAAGCTGCCACATTAGACTTGTCAAATCTCTTTGGCAGGATTTTACTTACACTCTGAAAACTCAACCTGTTAATGGTAAGCGGAAGCAACAGGTTCGGTTGCAAATCTCACAAGCATTTTATTCCTGACACTGGCATTTTTTATGCCTTTTATCTTTTCCCTAAAAGATTCATCCTCTTCGACATCACAGATCACCTCTGTGAGAAGAAGAATCATAGAATCATAGAATTTTACAGCACAGAAGGAGGCCATTCGGCCCATCGTGTCTGGGTTGGCTCTTTGAAAAGAGCTTCCAAATCAATCCCACTCCCCTGATCTCTCCCCATAGCTCTGCAAACTTGTCCTCCCCAAATAATTGCCTAAAAGAAAAGAGAAAAAAAAAGTGGGGAGAGACCCTTGTGCTCCAACAATTAACCAACAATTAATTAGCCAAACAACACACCAATAAAGCTTTCAGGCCCATTTTAAAATGTATCTTTCTGACCACACTTTTGGTTTGTGTGTCAGCCTGGCTCAGTTGGTTGCACTCTCACCTTAGAGAGCTGTGGCTTCAAGCCCACATCGGGACTTATAGTCTAGGCTGACTCGGAGCTAGTGGCTGGTTTATGGTGAGGCTCAAGCTTTTTCATCTCTGAGATAGTGCTGCATTGTTGGAGGTGCCATGCTTCAGGTGAAACATTACACCAAGGTCCTTTCTGCCTGTTCAGGTAGACAATAAAGATCCCGTGGTTAAATTTGAAAAGAGAAGGGAGTTTGTCTTAGTGTCCTGGCCAACAACTCCCCAAATAAGATTGGTCATTCATTTCACGGCTGTTTCTCGGACATTGCTGTGTGTAAAACAGCTGCCACGTTGACCCACAAAATAGTCACTACATTTTACACCAGATCCAGAAGCGCTTTGTGAGACTTTTTGATGATGCGATAAGGAGCTATAACATAAGCAAGGATTATTATCATCATCTTCCGGTCATCGGGTTACTGTAGAAATCCTTGATCAAGCCGCCTCCATTCCTGTCCTTAAAATGTACAGTGCTGATCAGATGTTTGTGTCTCTCTCCAGCCAGGCAGCTTCTAGGAATTGGAATGATCAACGAACGGTAAATTTGTAAAAACACACTCTAACCTGAATCCCAATGGCCACCTCCCTGCTTGGCCTGGCTTGTACTTCTGATCATCTTGTGGTTTCTCTTTGGGCTGATTTCAGGTGTGTGTTATTCTTGCTGTTGACTTTGTGTTCCATCTCTTACCCAGTTCTCAACCAACAGCAGGAAAAGTGTCTGTGCTCTGAGCTGGATCTGACCGCTCGCAGTCACACTTCACACCAGACTGCCAGTGTCCTCGGGCTGGGGTGAAGCTCTCACACCCTAACGCTATCAGCTGTTAGAAAGCAGTTCTACACCAGCGATATGCTTGAGTCCGCTGGTTCCAGTGTCTCTCTTCTCTGAGTCAGAAGGTTGTTCTGAGACGTTACCCCGCATATAGCGGTATATAAATGGCAGTTGTTGTTGTAGTGGGCTCAAACTCCATGTCAGGGATTTCAACTGACCTTCTAGTCTGATGCTCCAGCACAGTGCTGAGGGGAGATCTGCGTTGATCAAGGCCCTTTGGACCAGATGTTAACTTAAAGTTCTGTCTCTGCTTTTTCGGGTGGACATCAACATTTTCCCGTGGCGCTATCCAAAAAGAAAAGGAGTCCCAGTCTCCTGGCCAACAATCATAGAATCATAGAATTGTACAGCAAAAAAGGAGGCCATTCGGCCCATCGTGTCTGTGCCGAATCTTTGAAAAGAGCTTCCAATTCAATCTCACTCCCCCGCTCTCTCCCCATAGCCCTGCAAACTTGTCCTCCCCAAATAATATCTACTTCTCTCTTAGAAGTTGTTAACAGTTGTTGAAGAGTTTTAAAAGCTCTTAAAGGTTCACCATCTTCCAAATAGGATCTGTCATTCACTTCACGGCTGTTTGTGGGACATTGCTGCATGTAAATTGGCTGCCATACTCGCCTACAAATTACACAGTTACTACATGTCCACCTGAACAGGCACGGCCAGGACCTCATTAAGAGTTTAACATCTCACCTGAAGGACGAACAACACCAACAAAGCATCATTCCCTCAGCCCTGCGCTGGAGAGTGTGTCAGCCTAGACTATGTGAATTCCAGGTCCTCATGTGGGGCTTGAACTCCCAGTCTTCCGACTCAGGCAAGAGTGTTACCGACTGAATCAGACTGAAGCAGAAATAACAGGAAGTGGTGATTGAATATGTGCTTCTTTCTGCAGCTAAAAGTGGCACAGGATTGATTACAATTCCAACACTCAGAATGGGGACTTTCTTCAGCGACATTGTTTTGCTTGTGCAATTTTTTCCCTCCAAAATGTCCGCTCCCTCTCCAACAAAGCTCTTACTATCCATGACCTCATCCTGAATGAGCACATTGATATTCGTGAGCTTACGGAAACCTGACTCTCCCCAAGTGACCCCGTCCCCCTCGTTGAAGCTTCCCTTCCTGGTTACACTTTTCACCATACCTCCAGCCTCAACCAATGTGGTGGTGGGGAGGTCCTCAAACTCAAGCTTCCCTTGGTATATCCCCCTATTTCTCTGGTTGTTTCTCCTCCTTTGAGCACCTCACCCTCTACCATCCCTCCTCCTCTCTCCCTCAAAATCCTTCCAGTTTATCGCCCCCCCAAAACCTCCTGGCTCCTTCCTCACTGATATCTCTTCTTTCCTCTCATCCCTGATCCTCTGCACTGAACACTTGCGCATAATGGATGATTTCAACCTCCACCTTAACTCCCCTTACACCACCTCCTCGGATTTCACTGCCCTCTTCTCCCTGAACCTCACCCTCCACATCAACTCGCCAAGCCGCAACCGTGGCCAACCCCTCAACCTCGTCATCACACATGGCCTTGACGTTTCTGACTTGTCTATCACGGACAAGGCCATCTCAGAACGCTTCCTCATTTCTCTCCTCCCACATCCCCCTCCTCTATTCCAAACCCACCAGCATATTTTTCCGCCCCTGGAAAAAGCTTCCTCCTAAGTCCCTCACAAATGCCCTCTCCTCTTCGGACAGCCTCTCCCTCTGGCCCTCCACCTGCAGCGATCCTGATGCAGCCATTAAGTTACTGAATGAACCATGTGTCCACAACCTTCAATTTCCAGCTCCCCTGAAATCCAGGGTTGTATCCAAAACCACCAGCTCCCCCTGTCATCTCCGCTCACTCGAAACACAAACAACAACAACAACAAGATTCCATTTATAAAGCGCCTTTCACGTCAGGAGGACGTCCCAAGGCGCTGCACAGTTGGGTCATGACCCGGGAAGGGGGGAATGGTCAGGGTGAGGGAAGGGAGGGAGCGAGGAGGGGGGAAATGGTCAGGGTGAGGGGAGGGAAGGAAGGGAGCGAGGAGGGGGAAGAGAGTCGAGAGGGGAGCTGAAGGCACGGTCAAAGAGAAAACGCGAATGCTCGAGCACAAACGGCAGAAATCCGGCCTCACGATTCACCACCAGCGGTGGCTCGAGCACCTCCACACTCACTGCCTCTCCTTTCACAGCCACAACTGACTTTTACTCCAAAGTCAGCGTGGAGGCAAACAATAATCCAAAGGCATTGTTTTCTATGGTCCATCACCTCCTCCATTCACTCCCTCGAGCCCCCTCTAACCTCACATCAAACGCCAAGTGTGAAGAGGTCCTAGACTTCTTTGCCTCAAAAATTGAAAACATTTGCTTGGCTGCAGAAAAACAGGACTTGGCCAACAAAAACAGACACAACTGGCTTCAATCGAGCAAAACAGCATTTTGCCCTTGTCTGCGCTGGGCCAGACACAGTGTCAGGGCACTGGGTGTGTAAGTCAGAGGAGAAGTGGCTGTGAAGCTGACCTGGGGATGGATATGGAGCGGAAACCTCATGATTCCAGCTGGACTCCGTTACCGTCGCGCTTGTAGAACATAGTGAGCTCTAACCCCACACCGGCTTCCAATATCACAGCCTATTGTTACACTCCAATGCAATGCTCGGGGAGAGCTATATTGTCGGAGGTGCCGTTAACCTGAGTCCTTATCTGTCTGTTTTTCAAGTGGATGTTAAATCCAGTACAGTACTTTAATAGAGAAAATATCTTTTTCCCCTGTTTTTCTGGCCAACAAATAATTGTTCGTTTATCAATCAATCCCTGTGGGTCTTTTTTTTAAAAAAAATGTCTTGGCTGGCAGAAATCGCTGTCGAATTCACCTAAAAAAAAGTCAACACAGGACAATTATTTGTGAATCATATTGCGGTTCCTATGTTTGCTTATTTGTTTGTTTGTTTTTCTCTCTCTTTCTGTCTCGCTTTTGTCCCTCTTTCCCTCTGGTGTGCAAAACCAAATAGTTTTTTAAAACAAAAATCTCATTAAAAAGCAGATTGTGTGACTTCCGCATGAAGTCACCGTCCATTGACAGCGTGCAGCCAGACAGCTTTCAGTGGACAAGCGCAGGGTGAGCCCAGGTGCTGTCTCACATCCTGTCTATTTTGTTTGATTCATTGCTACACTCACAGCGTATCTACACCCAAACTCCGGGAATGTTGAGATTCCAGCTCCTCTCCTTAAAGTGATGACCTGCGGCGTCTCTGCACTTATCCACAGTAATAATAATAACAATAATAATACCAATAATCCTTGTGTTTGATCAGCATTTAAACCGCAGACAGACAGTTTGCAGTAAGGCTGATGATGAACGTATTAAGCCATTACACACTAAAGCATTCCTGTACTCTGAGCTGTTACTCTCTGCTGAATACTTTGGCAGCTCATGAGAAACTGCTTATTGAATTCACAATGATGTTCACGGCACACAGTTACCACAATAATACTACAGAGGCCTCAACATAGAGCAGCTCTCTTGCTCAATCCCAGCAATGGCTGCAGAAATCCTGTTGAACTCCGGTCACACCTGAGTCAGTGCCAGGAAGCTTGGAAATCATTTCTCTTGCTAAATCTAATCCTGTTGTTGATTTTTTTTTGGAAACCAAAAAAATTGATCCTGGATTAGTTTCCAGTCCACGGAGTCAGTATGACTCCAAAGTCATCCTGGAGGCAAACAACATCCAAAGATGCTGTTTTCCACCATCCGTCACCTCCTCCTCCGTGCACCCCCTCAAGCCCCCTCTCTCCTCACGTCAAGCGCCAAGTGCAAAGAGGTCTTAGACTCCTTTGCCTCAAAAATTGAAAACATCCAGTTGGCTGCATTGTCCTCCCACCGCATTTCCCCTTCTACCCCACCCAGACCATCCACACCACCTTCTCCCTCCATCACGGCTCCTGCCACTTACACTCCTTTGCCCTCATTTCTCCCTCTCCCCCTCAACCACAATCACCCAGATGAAGTTCACTTCGAGTCCCTGCAGTCTGATTTTCACCTCAGCACAGAGACAGCGCTTGTCAACGTAACAAATGACTTTCTCTCTATCTATGACAAGGCTTCCTCTGCCTCCTCATCCTCCTGGATCTCTCTGCCACGTTCAACACAGTCGACCACACCTTCCACCTCCACCACCTCTCCTCCCTCATCTACCTTAGCAGGTCCGCACTCACATGGTTCGAGTCCTACTTAACCAACCAACTCCATTTCATCTCAGCAAATGTTTTTTTCCTCCCGCCCCCACCCGGTCACCTGTGGAGTACCCCAGGGCTCCATCCTTGGCCTCTTCTTTTCCTCACCTCTATGCTCCCTTTGGGTGATGTTTTCCACAGGCATGTGGTAAACTTCACATGTTTGTGGGTGACACACAAATCTACTTTCCCTCCTCCAGCACCAGCTCCAGGTCGCCCCAATGTTCATCAGCTTGTCTGGCAGACATCAGGGCCTGGATGAGTGTAAACTTCCTGCAGCTGAATGTGGACAAGACGGAAGCCATACTCCTTGGCTCCCGTCAACATTTTCACTCCTGCGCATCTGAACTCAACTTCTCTGTGCTCTCCTTCACACTCACCGAACCAGTGCTAAACCTAGGCATCCAGTTCAACCCTCAGCTGTCCTTCCTCCCCCACATCGGTCCCTGACCAGGACCGCTTTCTTCCACCTCCATTACATTGCCCGCTTTTGACCATACCTTACCCTAAATGCAGCGGAAACCCTCGTGCCATGTGTTTGTCACCTCCCGCCTGGATTACTCTAATGCACTCCCCGCTGGTCTCCCCAGCTCCACCATTTACAAGATCAGCTCATTCAAAACTTTGCCTCCCGCAGACTGACCCGGACCAAACTCCGTACCCACTTCTCACCAGTTCTGGCCCAGGCTCCAGTGGCTCCCCATCACTGAATGGATTGACTTCAAGATCCTCACTCTCATGTTCAAATCCATTCACTTCCTGGCACCTCCCTCCTCTCCAACCTCCTCACTTCCCAATCCACCACCGGTACCTCCACTCGACTGGCACCGGCTCCTGCTCGTCCCTCGCACCCCCTGCCCCATCATCGGAGGTCGTGCTTTCAGCCACTACATCCCCAAACTCTGGAACACTATTCCTCAATCCCCCCGCCTTGTGCCCTCTCTCCACTCTTTCAAGTGCCACCTGAAAACCTTTGTTTTCGACCGTGCTTACGGCCACCTCCCTCCGCCCCCGGCTCGGAGTCAGGCTCCGCTACTGTTAAGCGCTCTGAGACACTACTCTGCGTGGAGCATGCTATATAAGTGCAAGTTGTTGTTCTTGTTGTTGACGTGTGTAGAGGGTGACATCATCCGCAGACATGGGGTTAACTTCCACATGTATGCGGATGACACCTAACTCTACCTTTCCTTCTCTACCCTCAACTCCACGACCCCCGATGTCCTGACAGCTGTCTGTCCGACATCGAGTCCTGGACGAGAGACAACTTTCTTCAGCTCAACGTGCGAAAAACCGAGGCCCTCCTGATTGGTTCGCGTCAGCGCCTCCGCACCTCAGGCGCCGACACCATCAGCATCCAAAGCTGCACTCTCCACCTCTCAAAGCCATCAGGAACCTCGGGGTTCTGTTCGACCCTGAGCTGTCCTTTCTCCCTCATATCTGCGCCACAACTGGCACCGCCTTCCACCACCTCCAGAACATCGCCAGACTACGGCACTACCTCACCCCTCACGCGGCTGAAACTCTGGTCCACGCCTTTATCACCTCAAGGCTGGACTATGGGAACTCTCTCCTCGCCGGCCTTCCCGGCCCTCCCTCCACACTGCAGGTCATTCAGAACTCTGAGACTTGGTGGAATTTGCAGCCTGCTATATGTCATCGGACAAGAGTCAAGTAATAATAAACTGTGACAAACAGTATCAAAGTCGATAGGATGATCGCTAGTGATCAATGATTACACACTGGACTCAATTTGCC
This sequence comes from Callorhinchus milii, assembly GCF_018977255.1. Lineage (NCBI taxonomy): Eukaryota > Metazoa > Chordata > Chondrichthyes > Chimaeriformes > Callorhinchidae > Callorhinchus > Callorhinchus milii. The sequence continues at coordinate 20,950,566 of NW_024704751.1, read as the reverse complement.
TTTGCTGCACTTGAGCTGAAGATTGAACATTCAGAATGCTTCACATTCAAGGCAAATTGACTGAATGCATCAGGAATCAATTCACTGATCAGTAAAAACGGGAGCAAAGCTGACTGTACAGGGGCCACAGCCTGTCACACACGTCACTTTCATCTCCACCTTCTACTCCCCAATGTTTCACCCCTACCCCCACCAAATAAATAATAAACACGCTCAATTTTTAAGAGGTAATTGTGATTTTATTTCCAATTTCAAATCCTTGTGATTTCAAGATGAAAAAAAGACTGAATATCTCTTTCCTCCTGACCCGAGTTTCCCACTGAAATAAAACACAAATTGTTGCATTTGTCAGGTCAGAAGACATCTGAACTGTTTCCTCGCCATTTGGTCACCACTAAAGTGTCTTCATTCTCACTGCACACTGACAACAATGACAACAACTTGCACTTTATACAGTGCCTTTCCTTCACATAGGACAATGTCGCGGTGTCGGGTCAGACACAGATTGAAGAAGAAACTAGAGAGGGAGGGATATAGGGTTGATCGCAGGCACAGTTGAAGAGATGGGTCTTCAGATGAATTCTTGTTGTTGTTGTTGTTAAAGATAGATAAAGAGGGAGCAAGCTGGAGAGATTGAGAATGGGACTTCCAGAGGTTAGAGGCATAGTGGCTGAAGGCACAGCCACTGATGGTGGTGTGGAGTGGTCAGGGGATGTGCAGCTGAGTGAAGGGCGAGTGGAGGAGTGGGGTATGGGCAGGTCAGAGAGATAAACAACGCTTTCAGGACAGAAGGAAGGGGAATATGAGGACATTGACCTGAGAATATTAAGCTCTCACACTAACAAATCCATTGATTAGCACTGTAATGGACTCTGCAAACTCTGTACAAACAATCCAGAGCTGATTCAGTTTAATACAAAATTCACATGTAATTTCCTGTGTACCAGAAACCGAATGATATAACCAGGAAAAGCTACCAAGGGAAATGGGATTTGAAGGGTTAACTTTTTCAATACCAGCTGAGCCATTTGGAAGAGATTTGAAAGGAAAGCACTTACGGAATAACTTTTAGACAAGAGAATGATTTCTTCAAACCATTTCATTGCAGAAAAGCGTTCAGCAATGCATGATGCTTTAACGTTAAGAAAGGAAGATTGTTCCCACTTACTGCTTTAATTGCCTGTAACCTGTACAGTTTAGAAACAAAATGTGTGTTTCTCAGCGTTAAAGGGACACTGACAATGGATGAGGCAAAAGAGAGCACAGGGAAATGTTCTCAAATAGTCCGGATAAAGCTCAAAATAATAATAAAAAGATGAATGATAATAATAATATTTATTTGGGTTTTCTGGAGTTACTTAAGAGCAATGCTAACAGCATTTACACATTTACACAGTGAGCTGAGACTGTTTTCCTGGTTGGCAAATCTAAAACTAGGGGTCATAGTCTGAAGATTAAGGGTCAGCCTTTTCGAACTGAGTTGAGGAAACATTTCTTCACTCAGAGGGTAGTGAATTTGTGGAATTCTCTACCCCAGAAGGCTGTGGATGCTCAGTCCTTGAACATATTCAAGACTGAGGTTGATAGATTTCTAAAAGATAGAGGGATTAAGGGATATGGGGAAAGGGCTGGTAAATGGATTAGGTAGAAGATCAGCCAGGATCTTATTAAATAGAGGGGCAAGCTCGAGGGGCCAAATGGCCTACTCCTGTTCCTATGTCTTATGGTCTTATTGGTTGGGGGGGGGGAGGGAAGGTGAGGTGGTGGTGGAGGGGAAGGTTTATAGAGTTGTAAAGAGCAATTTCTGGACAGACACCAGAGCGCCAGGCAGTGGGGGTGGTGGCGGGGTGGGGGGGGGGGGGGGGGAGGGTGTGTTGTAGCCATGACACTAGGACTCATTTAAAAAAATAGCTTGATGCAGTGATGGGGGGAATGGTGGGGTGGGTGTTCTGGAGTAATGAGATCAAATGGGCCGAAGGGCCTTCTTCATCCAAACTGATCTTTTTATCTTGTTATGTTGAACTGTAAGAAGATTGAAGACATCCTCCAATCAGGGCAATGGAGGTGGGAATCTGAGACCGAACATTAACCCTAAAATGACACGTGGAGAGGACATGTCCTCTCCACATCAGCCAACAAATGTAACATGAGCAGAGCCCATCACCTGCCCAACATCTCTACATGGGTGTAAACGCGTGTGTGTATGTGCACATGTGTGTGCGCAAGTGTATGCGTGCATGCGAGTGAGCGAGTGTGTGAGCGAGTGAGTGTATTGAGTGGATGTGTGTGAGCATGTGAGTGTGAGTACGCGTGTGTTTGTCTGCGTGTTTGACTGTGAGAATGTGTGTGTGCATGAGTGTGTGTGTGTGTGTGCGAAATTAGAAAAGTCCTTGAAATAAGCAAGCTTGAAACAGGAATTGGAACAAAGCTACTCAGGAATCGGAAAAATTGAATTTCTGTGGCTGAAATGAGCAAAACAATGCCCAGTGTCCTTGGCAAGCTCACACAGGAATAACAGACATGTTGTTGATGAATGGAAAAAGGAAGATTTGATTCTGTTTGGACTAGTTTGTGTGAGGAATGCTGACTCGCTGCAGGCAACACTGTCGGCAGCCACAGCGCTGTAAACACACACAGGCTTAGACACGAAAAGATTCTTTTCATTGAAAATACCTGAGAAAGCTTGTCTGTGCAATCGGAAGGACAGACAGGCGATGAGCCCCAAAACACATTCATCCATGCACACACTCGCTCCTCGCACGCTCCCGCACACACGCATGCACATGCGCATCACACACATACACATACACATGTAGAGATGCTGAGCAGGTGACGGGCTCTGTCCATGTTTATGACATGTCCTCTGGCTTTATAGGTTTAATGTTTAATGTTTCTTCTCAGATTTACGCACACACACATACACACACACGTGTTTACACACATTTGGGGAGGATTGGGCAGGTGACGTGGAGAGCTCAATCTGCAGGAATGTAAAGCTCACAATTCTCCCAAACACAAGACAGTAGTTTGTCCCAGCAATGCCTGCTATCATCCCCAGCCTGCCAGGCCCCCTGTAACACTGATCACCGGCTCTGGCTCCGGCTCATGCTTAGTGCTGCGCTGTGTGTTACATTAATCCGAGAATCATACAGGCATTTACAGCACGAGAGGAGGCCACGCAGGCCATTGTGTCTGTATTGGCTCCGTGACATTGCTCAGTAGGTAGCCTTGTACCTTAACCCCACCCCACCTCACACACACACTCACTCACACACACACACGCACTCTCACACACACACACTCACTCACACAAACACACAAACACACACACACACTCACTCACACATACACACATGCACATGTACATAGCATGAGTGTGGACAAAGGGAGAGCAGTGAGCAGACAGGTTGGATGTTACCTCTTTACACAGAACGAGCTGAATATGTGGAACTATTGAGAAACACATTGTCAGCAAGTTCAGGAGAGATTCAGGGAATCATTTAGCAGAACAACTGATTCCGGATTATGACAAATCGAGTGACGCAGGCTGTTTATTTATTTTAGTTTGGAGCCAGCCAGATAGACAGCAACGGGCTCTGCTTTCTTTTCGTCAACTGGTGTCTGACTCACACAGCAAATCATCACTGTGATCAGCCGGTGTCTGAAACACACGGAAACCCATCACCATGATTAGCTAGTTGCACACACGCAGCAACTCATCACCGTGAACGCACACTGACACACACGGTAAACCATCACCGTGAACAGCCGGTGTCTGACACACACACAGAAACCTTGCTTAAGAATCTCCGAACCAGCAAACGTGTGGAAACCGAACGCACAGGCTCTCAGCCCCTCCCAGAGGAACTGCGCTGCTTAGCTAATGGCTGAGAGTATTGGGTGCGGGTTGGCGAGAGCCAAGGCTTGGGGGAGCTGGAGTGTGTTGCAGAGAAAGGCCTTGACTAGCGCTGTTCAGTGCCCTGTGCACTGGCTGGCTGTGTGCTGGAGGAGGGGGTGAGGAGCTACACAAGCTGAAGGCAGACCACAGCAACAGGGTCAACACCTTGAGCACCTACCAAAGAATAATCTAATATAATATCACGTCTTTGGGAGAATTGTGAATATAATGGCCTTTTCCGGGGAGCCTACTCCATCAAACAGCCACACTGGACCCAACTGTGACAGGAGCATCTCCATCAGAGACTAATTAATAATAATAATAACCCTTGCATTTGATATAGCGCCTTATCACGACTTCGAGACGTCTCAAAGAGCTTCACAGAATATACAGTAAAGTGAATTGACTGCATATTTGTGGGCGAAACGTGGCATCCAATTGCGCACAGCAGCGTCCCACATTTCTGTGCACAATTGTCATTTAATAACAATTTCCTTTTTTTGCATATTCCATTTTGCACGACAACACTAATTATCTTTGTCCCAAAAAATGCAATCTGTCAATATTATCTCTCACAGACAATTATAGCCGAGAGAGAAAGAGAGCGGTGACTTGAAATGGGTCAACAAAACATGTAGGTTGTGCTCCAGCCAGCCACTAGATGGCCTGGTACTCTTAAAAATAGGAACAAGAGAGTGTGAGACAGCGAGAGAGAGGGACAGAGGGAGAGAGAGGTAGACAGAGATAGCCACAGAGAGAGAGAGAGTGCGAAAGACATGGATAGAGAGGTACAGAGGGAGAGAGAGGTAGACAGAGAGAGAGAGAGAGTGAGAAAGACACGGATAGAGAGGGACAGAGGGAGAGAGATAATAATAATCCTTGCATTTGATATAGAGCCTTATTACGTCTTGGGGACGTCTCAAAGCTCTTCACAGAATATATTGTAAAGTGAATTGACTGTATATATTGTGGGCGAAACATGGCAACCAATTGTGCACCGCAGCATCCCACAACAGTCATTGATTGAGTGACCAAATTATTATTTATTTATTTGTTTTTCTTAAGGGATTATTACCCCAATAAAGCGATCCACCGATCGACTAACATCTGGGTTCCTATTTACTGTTAGGTACACAAAGGCATGTGGAGTAACTTTTCGCCCGGCCGGGAACCAAACCCAGGTCCTCTTGCTTGCGAGGCGAGTGCTCTAACCACTGAGCTACAGGATTCCACAGAGATAGACAGAGATAGACAGACAGAGAGAGAATGAAACACAGATAGAGAGAGAGAGACTGTCAGTGAGAGTGTGAGAGAGACACAGGTGGAGGGAACAGAGACAGAGACAATTAGAGAAAGAGTCGGAGGGAGAGAGAGAGAGAGACAGACAGTAATTCTGAGATTTCACTGAGACTGGGAGCGGTTACCAAAGATTTTATTTTAAAACAAAAAGATGCTTTTCACATGTAGAAGTTAAGACTGCGCCTGTCAGAGGTTTGTGCCATGAAAGGCACTCACTGGACAGGGGACAGTTTCTCTTATCAGCTGTTGGCAACGTGAGGAGCGCTGGAGGAGTGAGCCCTGATGGTTACGTTGAGCCGTCAAAAGTCTGATGTTTCGCAACACATTGAATAATCATCCAATGTGTTAGCAAATCTGTTACCAAGCAACGCACTTCTCACCCCTTAATGCTTCACAGATGTGGATTTAGATAATAATAATCCTTGTATTTGAAATAGGCAGCAAAAATGCACAGTCACTACACTTTGAGGTCAATCCTGTGAGGCATTTTGACACATCCTCCTGACGGGATGGTGCAATGTTAAAGGCCAGGATTATTATTATTCTCATTGTCTCTCTCATTGTCACAATCAAACAGTTCAAAGAACATCGCAGAGTGTAGCGTAAAGTGTAGTGACTGTGCATTTGTTGATAAATGCAGGCAGTCTGTGCACGGCAAATGGTCCACAGAGAACCACAGAGTGAATGACCATTTCATTGTCGGTCAGACAACTGGGAGAAATTCTCTTCGTTTTAAAGCAGACAGAATTTGGCAATTTGTTAACCTCAGTCATAAATTTTAGATCTTCAAAGAACCGCCGGAAAACCGGCTACAAAATTAAGACTGAAATGAAGAAGTTGCCACATTTTGAATTGCTTAGAAGATAGTGAAAGTCTAGGTCCAGGTGAATTTCCTCCCTTCCCTGATATCTGAGAGGGCATGGTGAAACCTTAGCCAACTTTCCATACTCTGTGCACCTCTGTTTCTAGAGCAGTGAGTCGGAACCTGGTTGTTAGTCGATTGGTGGATCGCTTCTGGGGCTAATAATCCCTTAAAAAGAAGTGTTTACTCTATCCATGACTATTTGTGGGTCACTGCTGAGTGTAATTGGCTCGCGATTTGCCCACAAATATACAGTCAATCCACTTTACAGTATATTCTGTGAAGCACTTTGTGATATCTCAACGATGTGATAAGGCGCTATGTCAAATGCAAAGATTATTATTATTAATAATATTATTGTTATTATTATCTATGTGATGACATTACAGTATGTTACAGTGGTCAGACTGGCACGCTGTGAATTGAGAGGTGTTTTGCGGAGACAGCTGTTGCTAACCATTCCAGGAACTGAAGCCACTGAAAATTCCCTGAACAACGATAATGAAACTTTTTAATATACACAAGGTCCTGTGGGAAAACTGCAGTTTGGGCAGAAGTCAACTCGACGCTGCCAGAATTACCACCAGCAGCAGAGAAAGGGAAACACATTATCCCTGACGTGTGACAGCACAGCTAAACCCGCCAGCTGGATAACACACGCCCTGGTACAGAGCTGCCCTGAGTCAGTCACCCGCTCCCTCAGTCACAGCAGTCTGAACTGAAGTAGAATAGGGATCAGAATTCCGTTCGACGTTACACTTAGCATCTTTGTAAGAAGAAATAATAACCTTGCATTCAGTACAGCTCCTTTCACATCAGGGGGTGGGAGTGGGGGTGGGGTGAACTTTTCAAAGCGCTTCATGGAATTTATAGTGAAGTGTAGTGACTGTGTAATTCGTCGTCAAACATGGCAGCCAACTAACCAACTAGCAATGTCTCACAAACAGCCGTGAAGTGAGTAATAATAACAATAGTAATAATGATCCTTGCATTTGAAATCGCGACTTATCAACAACAACAGCTTGCATTTATATAGTGCCCTCCACGCAGGGTAGCGTCTCAGAACGCACAGAATATACTGTAAAGCGATTGTTGTTTTGTGGGCGAAACTCGGCAGCCAATTGCGCACAACAGTGAACCACAAACAGTAGCGGCTTCAGTGACCAAATTATTATTATTTCTAAAATTTTATTTTATTTTTGAAGAAATTATTAACCCCGGAAAAGTGATCCACTAATCGACTAACAACTGGGTTCCTACTTACTGCTGGGTAAACAGAGGCGTGTGGAGTTAGGAAACTTGCCCAATGTTTTGTCCTGCCTGGGTTTGGAGCCTCAACATACAAGCTGTGACTGAGGTGAGAGTTGCTACTGTCTCAACTAATGGGCCCTAACTCTGGCCCTCCTTGGGCCTCAAAGGCTGTTGTTGTTGGTTGTTGTTTTGGCATCTGCAAACCTTTCAATAAGTTTAATCCAGCTTCTTAATTGCTGTTCAAAATAGAGTTCAAAATCCTCATCCTCGCCTTCAAAGCCCTGCACAAACTTACCCCTTCCTAATTCTGTGACCTCCTAACCTCTATCAACCTGTCCTCTCCCTCCGCTCAGCAGACTCCAACCTGCTTCATGTCTCCTGCCCGGCCCGCCCCATCATCTCCGGTCGGGTCTTCAGCTTCTTTGCCCCCACCCTTTGGAACTCTATCCCCCAGTCCCTTCATCTCGCTCTCGCCTTTGGCTCTTTCAAAGCACATCTCAACACCCTCTTCTTCAAACGTTCATTCAGCCACCCTCCTCCTGCTACCCTCCCTTCCACCCTACCCGATCCCAAACCCCTGCTCGGGTCCAAATCACTGCCTATTCAGCGCTTTGGGACTTCCTTCCAACGTGAAAAGTACTATACAAATGTCATTTGTTTGATATTGTTGTTGTTGTTGTTGCTGTTATTGCTGTGGAGTTCTGTAGCTCAGTGTTTAGAGCACTCACCTCGCAAGCGAAAGACCTGGGTTCGATTTCCGGCCGGTCAAGTTGGGCAAGTTTCCTTACTCCACACACCTGATAATAATCCCTCAAGAAAAAAAATAATAAATTGGTCGCTTCAATCCACGACTGTTTGTGGGACGCTGCTGTGTACAATCGGCTGCCACGTTTCGCCCACAAATATACAGTCAATCCACTTTACGGTATATTCTGTGAAGCACTTTGAGGCGTCTCGAAGACGTGATAAGGCGCTATATCAAATGCAAGAATTATTATTATTATTTACACACAGCCACAAGTGTAAAGAAATGTCAGAAAATATCCTTAAAAACAATCTATTTCTAGTAATGGGGGAGCGCTGTGCAACAAGTTCTCTGGGGTAAGCCATGATTAACTTTCATGTTGTCACTGTGTTGAACATGAGAGGGTTCAGGCAATACACAGCTCCCACACCACAGCAGTTCATTAACACAACTTCACTGCCTGACAGGGGCCTTGTTCCTTATTACAAAATAGCTTACTTGTTCCATAGACAAACCCGTCGGCTTAATAAAACATCAATAAACATCTCAAGCTGTGATCTGGACACATACTAACAAACACTAACACCATCACTTCCCAGAGACTGACATTTCCAAACCCCACCACACCGCACACACATGGATACACATACACACAAACAGACAGACACACACACACAGACACACACACAGACACCGCAGACATTTCACTACAAACAATAACAGCAATAATGATCTTTCTTCCGTTTGATATAACGCCTGCAGCACCAAGAATATCTCGAAGTGAAATGACTGTGTGTTTTGTGTGTGTATAGGGGAGGGAGCAGGGGGAGAGGGAGAGGGTAGGGGAGAGGGGAATGGTATCAGGAACACTGCACTGCTGCATTGAGACCTGCTGCCCAGGAACAGGTCCTGCAACTGATCAATCGATGCTGATGAGTTGGTGTCCCTCCTGTGAGCATGGAATGCTTTTATCTCCATGTAGAGTCCTGTAGCTCAGTGGTTAGACACTCGCCTCACAAGCGAGAGACCTGGGTTTGATTCCCGGCAGGGGGAATGTTGAGCAAGTTTCCTTACTCCACACGCCTCTGTTTACCTAGCAGTAAGCAGGAACCTGGTTGTTAGTCGATTGGTGGATCACTTTTCCGGGGGTAATAATTCCTTCAAAATAAATAAAAATAATTTGGTCACTCAATCCACGACTGTTTGTGGGACGCTGCTGTGCGGAATTGGCTGCTGCGTTTCACCCACAAAATATACAATGTCAATTCATTGTACAGTATATTCTGTGAAGCGCTTTGAGACGTCTCGAAGATGTGATAAGGCGCTATATCAAAAGCAAGGATTAGTATTATGTAAATACTGTACTGTGTTACTCCACTGCTCGCTGCTCATGTCCAAGCTCTGTGCACTAGGCCCTGCTGATCAGTCAGTCTGTGTAACTGACACAAACGCAGATAACAAACATGCTCCTCGCGCTAATTATTGCACAGCAGAAACACAGAGGATATTAGTACCCGAGTCAAACACGCTTCTGAGCTTGTGAGAGGATGATAGCTCTGGTTTGAAAGATGTTTTAGGCTTAAGAGTATGCAAATCAAACTGAGAATGCCATGCAGCCCACCTACACATGGAAATTCCAGAGATGTTTATTGGAACGGAATGGAAAGCACATTTTCTCCCTGGAGCAACGCGTCCTGCTTACATAATTCCAGGAAGTATTAGACGTAGATTGGCAAGAGCCAAGGCTTGGGGGGACCCCAGTGTGTGCGTTGGGTAACTGCTGGAGTTTAACCAATGAAAACCCCAGAGCTTGCCATTGATATCACTGTCTGGTAAGCTTTCCTGCTGTTTGTCCAGCCAGGACCACCCTACCCATTAGGGCTTTGGCTTGCAGGGTTAACAGGAGCTGAGTGGGAGGATTCCCTGCTCCCAGTGACTGGCCTGCCTTTCCAGGTCCTGCCAATGAGCCAGCCTGTCTGTGCTGTCATCAGCCATGTCCTGGAACACTACAGACCTGTCTGGCTCAGGCACTAGACAAGGGACCAGTACAGACGGCTGGCTTGATTCTGACATTCTGTTGCCAAGCATGTCATGTTGGAGCAAGTTCTGCCCAAGGAGACCCTGCTTACCTCTCCCAAAGGAGGATTTGAAAGACAGATTCACAAGATGCACTGACAGACTGAAGTCTTACCCTTCATTAATGTATTCACTTGCTTGTGTGCTGAAGGCAGGTTTCTGGGTTATTGATTTGAAATTTACATTTATTTAAAATTAAAAATCAGAAAATATTTTGTCAAGGGAGGGGAGAGGGGAATGGTGTGGGGGTGAGATGCACAGAGGGAAACCTCAAATAAAATTCTTGATTGCTCTTTGCAATGTGAATGGGTTGCAGATGGAAGACACGGGGCTCGGATTCGCTCTGTACATTTTTAAATTATAAATAAAAATGCAGAATTAATAATGCCAGAAACACATCTATACGCACGTGTACATGATTGTAAGTCCCAGAATCAGGAATCTTTACAAAGTGTAAATGTTTGCTTTGCTCTGTGTCTCTTTTTGTTGACTTGCACCTCGGCAGCAATCAGTAACTGGCTGTCATTGCTGATAGGAACAATACACACAGAATTCAGTCCCAGTGAACTCTGTTCTCCTCACGTAAACATACAATATCTACAGTCCTGCTCTGTACTGTACAGCACTCGCTTTTGCTCACTGAGTCTGCACTCTGTACTATAATAATACTAATCCTTGCACTTGATATAGCGCCTTATCACAGCATTGAAACATGTTAAAGCGTTTCACAGAATATGCTGTAGAGTGACTGTGTATTTTTTTGAGAGTGATGCTCTCTCACCAAGACACTTGAGTATTGTTTTTTTGCTACCTTGCGATGTCCACCTGTTATGTTTATCCGCTGATTGTTAATTTATCATTAATTGAATTACTTTTATTTCAAAATAAACTTGTAATAAAATATGAAGTGAAATGTCGAGCAGTAATTCGCAAATCCACTTCCCAAGGATATGGGGTTGGCGGAATGTTTAATCACTGTTACTTATTCCATTATTTTGGAGTTAAGTGAGGCAATTATTTACAATATGCTATTTATGTAACGTCATCCTGTGCAGTTACACATAAACAAACATGTCAGCCAAAATTAGAGATATCGACAAGAGAAAGAGATTGCTTAAACATTTTTCTATTCCAATTTTTCCTGGTTCAAACACACTTTTGTTAAAATAAATTAAACATTAAGAGTAATCACTTGCTTGAATGAATATTTACCCTTTGAATACAATTTGTGTTTCAATACATTACAAAGCCCTGAGCTGCAGGGGACTGCCTTCCCTCAGTGGAATAAATCCAGATCAGTATCTAAATTGAACTGGATTTGATCTTGAATGCTGAGCAAATTAGATGATAGATGAAGCACTGACCTGCCTCTCCTACACCATTGTCTGAATCCCTTCACCTTGCCCCTTCCTTTACCTCCTTCAATGTCCATCTCAAAGACCTTCCTCTTTGACCACGACTTCGGTCATCTTCCCACCCTTGGCCACCACCCCTTCCCCCCCTTGAATCCAACCCCCAGCTTGGGTGCAAGCCCTTGACTGTCCAGCACTTTGGGGTGTTCTCCCAACGTGAAAGCTGCCATATAAATGCAATTTGTCGTTATCCTAAAAGTTGTTGTATCAAATGCAAGGTTTTTTTTAATTTATTATTTTATTCTAGAATAAAGGCTATCATCCTGGTTTGAACACCTCTCACTTTGGCCGATTTTTTGAACTGTTCAAGGGTTTGGACTAAACTATAAACTGCTCCTCCGTTTGCCCACTGAAATAGATAAGGCAAAGGTTCTCAGAACGTTTGTGATGGGAGAGGACAATTCAGAAAATCTCTTGCCAGGTTATAAATCAGGCACCAAAACTATGGTGAACTCCCAGGTCGTTGGGTCACTGCTGACAGTTAAGACCACAAGACTGGTTAAGATAAATAAGGTGATTTGGCACATCTGATCTCATCCCTCCAGAGCCCCCACCCTATTGTCCTCCCATCACGGCACCCTGCGCTGGAGAGTCAGCCTGGACCGTGAGCTCAAAGTCCCCCAACGCCAGGGCTCGAACCAGTGATTTTATGCACACAAAACAATCTTCTTTGTTGCAACATATCCTTAAGAGCTTAACAAACAGGACACATTATCTTCTCTTTGGTTGCCTTGCCCTGTTACATAAAATTCATCTGTGGACAAGGCCTGTGCGGATAAATTACATTCCAGGATTTCACTGAGCCACATGGTCACCTCACAACCCCTAATCTAATACCAAGTGTAAAATACTTTCAAAGCCTCCTATCAAATTCTATGCAATAAAATCAATAACTATACCTGGTACAGCAAAGCCTGCCAGGGTTTATTATAGATCTTAATATCTCTCCAGGCTGAAAAATGCAACCATGGTAACGTCACATTAATCTCGATTAGATGATGTCATGTTGTCTCTTTATTCCTACACCGTCTTGTGACACACTGAGTGGATTTGCAGCCTCACACAACAACAACAACAATTTTACATTTATAGAGCACCTCTCGTGCCGGGGCGCGACATTTTGAAGTGCTTTGCAGAGTTGGCTCGGGGGTGGGGGTGGGGGGTGTGTGGGGCCAAGGAAGGTGGGGAGCTGAGGAAGGAGGAGAAAAGGTGAAAGTAATCGAAAAGAAAGGTCTTCAGGCGGACTTTAAAGGTGGAGAGGGAGCGGGTGAGGCGGGGGGAGTTGCAGAGAGCGGGGGCAGAGCGGCTGATGGTGGGGAAGCAGGCACATATGAGTACAAAAGTCTATGTAAAAAGAATCAGAGTTCCAGGACTGCATGTGGTTGAAGCGAGATTATTGTTTAGAAGATAACGGCAGCTATTTATTCCCTTTGGGTGAGCAAGCCAAGTTGTTCCTTTTTATCTCTCCAGGTGAGTCTAACAGACACAAACTCTCACAAACAAAATATACTGTAAAGTGAATTGGCTGTGTATTTGTGGGCGAAACGCAGCAGCCGATTGCACACAGCAGCGTCCCCCAAATAGTACTTATTATATACTATGCATATGATAAATGCATAGTACCCAAATGTGATGGAAAATGTGGAGATTCTACAAGTCCATCACTCATTCACAAACATCCACCTGACATCCTCCTGACGTCTAAAATCTCACAGCTCTCACCACCTCCACCTACCCGACTTCCCCTTAAATCTCTCTGAACCCGTACGCAACCTAGGCGTCAGGTTTGACCCCCAATTATCCTTCCTCCCCCACAACCGCCTTCTACCACCTCCAAAGCATCACCCGTCTCCGCCAATATCTCTCCCTAAAAGCCGCTGAAACCCTGGTCCATGCCTTTGTCACCTCTCGGCTGGACTACTCTAACGCCCTCTTCGCCAGCCTCCCCTCCACTACCATCCATAAAATCCAGATCATTCAAAACTCTGCGCCCGCATTCTCACCCGCACCAAACTCCGCTCCCCGATCCCCCCAGTCCTGGCCCTCCCCCCCACCCCCACACCCAAACCCCACTCCCCGATCCCCCCAGTCCTGGCCCTCCCCACCTACCCACACCCAAACCCCACTCCCCGATCCCCCCAGTCCTGGCCCTCCCCACCTACCCACACCCAAACCCCACTCCCCGATCCCCCCAGTCCTGGCCAGACTGCACTGGTTGCCTGTCCCAGAGAGGATTGATTTCAAGATCCTTAGCCTTGTATTCAAGGCCCTGCACTCCTCTGCACCCCCCAACCTCTCTGACCTCCTCTCTCCTCAAAACAGTACCCATTGCCTTCATTCCTCCGGGTCTGGCCTCCTCCTCGTCCCCTGAGTCCTCCGCTCCACCCTCGGCGGCCGTGCCTTCAGCCACTGCCCCGAGGCTCTGGAATTCCCTTCCTCACTCCCTTCGTCTCGTTCCCTCCATTCCCATTTTCAGGTCTCTGCTGAAGACCTTTCTTTTCGACCTTTGGTCACCTTCCCCCCCCTCCCCAAGGCCCCTCCCCATCCCCCCTCCCCATCCCCCCTCCCCCTGGCCCCTCCCCCTCCCATGGTCCCTCCCCCTCCCATGGCCCCTCCCCCTCCCATGGCCCCTCCCCACCCCATGGCCCCTCCCCCTCCCCCCTCCCCCTGGCTCCTCCCCCTCCCCCCGGCTCGGCCCCAGGATCTGTTACTGTAAAGCGCTCTGAGACGCCGTCCGGCGTAGAGGGCGCTATATACATCCAAGTTGTTGTTGTTGTATGAAAAGCGCTGTATCAAATGTAAGGATTATTATTATTATCATTATTATTAGTAGTATTATATAATGAGTGTCCTGTGTAATTGATGCCAAGGGTAATGCTTTTTCCTGTAGGCTAACACGGCAGCCATTTGCAGTAGTAAGATGTGGCAAAGCCATGTGGTTGCTGACCAGATAATCTGCAGGATTGTTGGCCAGGACGTCGGGAGAAACTCTCGTCTATTTTTTGACCAGCGGCACAGGATCTTTGATAACCACCTGAATAAGCAGTTGGGACCTTGGTTTAATTTCTCATCTGAATGACAGGCATCACCATCACCAACACCGGGGGTTGTTCAGTATTGACGGTGAGCTCAAGTCCTGATGTGGAGCTTGACCCCACAACAATCTGACCCGGAGGTAAGAGCGCTACCAATTGTCAAGCCACCACCTGTGTCTGTGTTAAGCACTCCGAGACACTACCCTGCCTGAAGGGCGCCATATAAATGTGAGTTGTTGTTGTTGTTGTGTTATTACAAAGGAACATGGGATAAGTGCAGGCATTCATAATAGAAAACTAACAGGAGAATCCCTCCACCAATCTCACATAGATGGTGTTCCTTATACGTTTCCAAGTCTCTGCAGAGAATCAACATACACAGATCGTATAGATTGTCTCTGAAACCATGAGGAAACCTGCTGGAATCAGTGTCGATGAGATGTCTGCACTGTGTAGGACAAACACTTTCAAGCCCTGACCTTGCTGCAGGTTGGGTCCACACAAAAGTTGACTGGAATGAACCGTTTACAGGGCTCAATGTAGGAACTGTCTGAATCAAAAGGTTATTACAACAGTAAATCAGCAAAAGCTCCTGGAGCCCAGGCACGGGGAGCATGACTATAGAGATGATGAATGAAGCTGACCAGAGATGTAGCTTCCTCTTTGATTTACCAAAGTTTGGCTGAGCTCCAACCAAGACCGCTGCAGATTCAGCTGTATTTTCTCTGCCCAGAAGAAAAAAGTAATCGTTCTGACAGTGATGGGGAGTCACAAACTGAGGCTAAATTACAATCTATAGCTGTAGGTATTTCTGATCCTCCGGACACGCGGGGCTAATGGAGACCATCCAAAACTCTACTTATGTTGTCCACAGCTGCTCTGAATTGGATTCAGTAATTCATTTGGAAATGTCTGATTGCAATGGAGTGTAGTGGTGGTCTGGGACTGTCTCCTGCTGTTTTCATTCTGAATAGTTGGATCTATTTCTGTCTCATTCCTAACAAATGGATTTTTGCGCTAAACTAGCAGCTACAATGTACCAGGATAAAGACTGATAGAATGGAGATCATGGTCTGTATTCGTGGTTAGTGCTATACTTATATCACATGAATTACACTCCTCTCTCTCTCTCTGTTAATTAGGTCACTGGGGAACTTCCTTGGAGGAATCAGCAGCAACCAGCACAAAGTGCTGAATTACCGCAGTTTCTGATATAATTTCTCCAATGATTCTAGTTTACCTTTTGTAATTCACCTGTCCTGCCGGGAGCTTGCCGATGTAAAAACAAACATTAACCATAATAACCCAGGCATTTGTTAAGCACCTATAACATTGAAACATCTTAAAGTTCATAAAGTGGAGGAACTGCATATTTTCCTCTGGTGGGAGAAGCCAGAACAAAGAGGCATCATCTTAAAATTAGAGCTAGGCCCTTTAGGAGTGAAATCTGGAAGCATTTTGTCACACAAAAGGCAGTGAAGGAACATAGGAACATAGGAATTAGGAGCAGGAGTAGGCCATTCGGCCCCTTGAGCATGCCCCGCCATTCAATAAGATCATGGCTGATCTTCTAACCTAACTCCATCTGCCTTTTATGTGGCACCTTGTCGAATGCCTTCTGAAAATCTAAATACACTACATCTACTGGTTCTCCCCTATCTAACCTGCTAGTTTCATCCTCAAAAGCTCTAAAAGATTTGTTAAGCCTGGCCTCCCTTTTGTAAAGCCATGTTGACTCTGCCTAATCATGTTATGCTCTTCTAAGTATCCCACTATGACGTCCCTAATTAAGGATTCTAGACTTTTCTCTACCACCGATGTCAGACTAACTGGTCTATAGTTCCCCGTCTTCTCTCTCCCACACTTCTTAAACAGTGGTGTTACGTTTGCGATCTTCCAATCAATGGGAACCGCTCCAGAATCCAGGGAATTTTAAAAGATCAAAAACAAAGTATCCTCTATCTCTGTAGCCACCTCTTTTAAAACCCTAGGATGCCGGCCATCAGGTCCAGGGGATTTGTCATTTTTCAATCCGAACAGTTTCCCGTGTACTAATTCTTTACTGATGTTAATTTCCCTAAGTTGCTCACTATCATTAGGTTCTTGGATCCTCTCTATTTTTGATAAGTTTCAGTGTCTTCAAACGAGAAGACAGAAGCAAAGTATTCGTTTAATGTCTCTGCCATGTCTTTATCCTCCATTATAATTCCTCCTGTCTCTGCCTGTATTGGACCCACATTCACTTTTAATAGTGTGTGACGACTGTTTGTGGGACGTTGTTACGCGCAATTGGCAGCCAGTTTTCACCCACAAAAATATACAGTATATTCTGTGAAGCACTTTGCGATGTCTGGAAGACGTGATAAGGAGCTATATCAACCACAATAATTATTATTCCTATGTTTGTAAGTGAAACACAGCAGCCAATTTGCACACAACGATGTAGCACAAACAGCCATGAAGTCAATCATTAATTTATCTATGGGGATGTTGGCCAGAACACTGGGAAAAAGTTCCAACTCTTTACAAATAGTGCTATGGGATCCTTAATGTCCACCTGAACAAGAAGGGGCCTCAAAATAACTTCTGATTCAAAGGTCAGCACTTCTGAGAAGGCAGCCCTCCCCCACACTGCATTGGAGTGTCCGACTAGATTTATCAGGCTAATGCCTTATCTTTGGCCCAATTCCAGTTTCAATTAGTTTTAGACCAAGCAATTGGAGTAAATCACTTTCAAATGGATATAGAATGATCTCATTCGGTGGCTGTGAGCAAGTTTGTTTCTGTAAAATACTTTGTTTACTGGGCTTCATTAGCTTGGTGGTGGGTCGGGGTGGTTTGAATCAGATCGCTGCATAATTTTAGTTCTCTGTAGAAATAAAAGCTCCTTTTTTCTCCCTCTCCAGCCCTGGCACATCTCCAGACAGCAATTTCCTCATTTGGTGAAGTGGTTCTGACATGTCTTTAATCAGCAGGTAGGCAGAAGTCAAGCAGCTTTCAACATCCCACTATGGCGCTGGATCTATGTGTGAGAAAATTAATTTGAACCATGGGAGAGAAAGATAATGTTAATTGTGAACGAGACCAAAGCTTCTCATTGCTCTCAGAGTATGATTACTCATGAGTCAACAACAGTAATGAGTTGGGAGTGGAGATAAAGAGTGGATTCCACACAGATGGCCAGCGAGTCACAAAGACAGTCCATTATCCTTTGGCCATTGTTTTAATTTGGTGCCTCTCGTCTCTTGACAATCTATCTATCTACCTTCTATCAAAGGGTGAATGCAACTATTTGAAAGTCGTCCACTTTATTTTACAACCTTCTTTCACACTGTTGTTCTCTGCTCAGTGGACGTTGGGAGGCACTGGAGAGCAGAGGCTGGTGATTCTGGTCCGTCTGTCCATAGACTGGGTCAATTATTGTTGTGTGTGTGTATGTGTGTGTTTGTGTGTGTGTCTCTCTCTTTGAGGATGAAGATTGAGTATCGTGCCAAGTGAATCTAACCTTCCACTCCATCACGCTAGAATGATGTACTACAGCGATTGGTACATCAATGAGTTAACCTCAGGAGGAGGTGGGGAAGGTATCAAGACATTTGAAAAGGAATTGAATGGCTGACCAGTGAAGAATCCACTGGAGAGAGAGGAGGGACTGGGATTGAAAACAAACACAAACAGTGAATAAACACAGAATAAACAGCACGAGCATTTGGAAAGAAAAATGCATCTTGTGCACATCACACCAATGGGTAAGAACTCTGTTCAGACTCAGGGTCACCTCAGTTTTCCACTAAAGGTGTCTTCATCTGTACTTAGTGGTCTTGGATTATTCAGTTCTGTGGCACTGGCTAGTGGGATGGATTGCAGTGTCTTCTGTTGTCTCACGTTCCTGTTACCAGACACTCAAAGTCACCCAAACTAAAACAGGATCAATACACAAAGCATCCTCAAGGAAATGAGATATACTCTGGGTCAGAACTGAAATAATTTCTTTCTACTAATTCCACCGAATGATACAACTATTTCCATCACTGATTGGAAAATCTCCTTAACCTCACTCTTTCTTTCACTTTTAAAACAGCAGGTTAGTTTTCTCTGTGAACAGATGCCAGTCTATCTAGTCTATCGGGTTTGGTAGCAAAGATAAGATTCTTTGATAAACTCCTATGTGCCTCATTATTCAAATGCCCTACTCACTGGTCTCCCCAGCTCCACCATCCATAAAATCCAGCTGATCCAAAACTCCACCGGCCACATACAACAACAACAACAAGATTCCATTTATAAAGCGCCTTTCACGTCAGGAGGACGTCCCAAGGCGCTGCACAGTTGGGTCATGACCCGAGCAGGGGGGAAATGGTCAGGGTGAAGGGAGGGAAGGGAGGGAGCGAGGAGGGGGGGAAATGATCAGGGTGAGGGGAGGGAAGGGAGGGAGCGAGGAGGGAGAAGAGAGTCGAGAGGGGAGCTGAAGGCACGGTCAAAGAGAAAAGTTTTGAGACCAGCCTTGAAGGAGGAGAGGGAGGAAGCGGCGAAGGCACTGGGGGATGGAGTTCCAGAGCCTGGGGGCTGAGGGGCTGAAGGCCCGACCACCAATGGTAGGGCGATTGGGGCGGGGGACGTGGAGCAGACTGGAGCCGGAGGAACGGAGGGTACGGGCAGGTAGGTAGGGGGATAGTAGGTCAGAGAGGTAGGAGGGAGCGAGGCCGTGAATGGCCTTGTAGGTGAGGATGAGGATCTTGAAATCAATCCTCTGGGGGATGGGGAGCCAGTGGGGGGGAGCGAGGGCGAGGGCGAGGGTGGGAGTGATGTGGTCGCGGTGTCTGGTGCGGGACAGTACACGAGCTGCAGAGTTCTGAATGACCTGCAGTGTGGAGGGAGGTGGCGGGAAGGCCGGCGAGGAGAGAGTTCCCATAGTCCAGCCTTGAGGTGACAAAGGCGTGAACCAGGGTTTCAGCCGCGTGAGGGGTGAGGTAGTGCCGTAGTCTGGCGATGTTCCGGAGGTGATGGAAGGCGGTGCCAGTTGTGGTGTGAATGTGAGGGAGAAAGGACAGCTCAGGGTCGAACAAAACGCCGAGGTTCCTGATGGCTTTGAGAGGTGGAGAGTGCAGCCTTGGATGCTGATGCTGTCAGCGCCTGAGGTGCGGAGGCGCTGACGTGAGCCAATCAGGAGGGCCTCGGTTTTTCGCACGTTGAGCTGAAGAAAGTTGTCTCTCGTCCAGGACTCGATGTCGGACAGACAGCTGTCAGGACATCGGTGGTCGTGGAGTTGAGAGTAGAGGAGGAAAGGTAGAGTTGGGTGTCATCCGCATACATACTCACCCATATTAAACTCTGTACCCCCAACACACCAATTCTATCCAGGCTCTTCTGGCCAAACGGATTTCAAGATCCTCATCTTCAAATCCCTTAATGCCCTAGCATTTCCCTGCCTCTCTGATCTGCTTACCTCCCAACCCCCAACCCACTGCCTCCACTCGACTGGCCTTCTACATGTCCCTTGTGCCCTCCGTTCCACCATTGGTGGCTGCGCTTTCAGCCACTACACCCTGAAACTCTGGAACACTCTTCCTCTATCGCTTTGCCGTGCCCATCTTCAGGTCATGCCTGAAGACTTCAACCATGCCTACGGTCACCTCTCGCTGCTCCCAGCTCGGTGTCGTTATCCGTCACTCTCAAGCACTCTGGGACGCTGCCCTGCGTGAGGGACGCTGTGTAAATGCAAGTTGTTGTTGTTAACAATTGCCAGAAGTTAAAACTACAGAAAAGAACACAGTCTTTTAATTATAATAATAATTCTTGCTTTTAATATAATGCCTTATCACGTCTTCGAGACGTTTCAACAGAATATACTGCAAAGTTCATTGACTGTATACTTTGCGGGTGAAATGCGGCAGCGTCCCACAAACAGTCATGGATTCAGTGACCAAATTATTATTATTATTTGAAGGGATTATTACCCGCAGAATAGCGATCCACCAATCGACTAACAACCAGGGTCCAACCTACTGCCAGGTAAACAGTGGCATATAGAGTAAAGAAACTTGTCCAAGGTTTCGCCCTGCCCGGGAATTGAACCCAGGTCCTTGTGAGGCAAGTGCTTTAACGACTAAGCTACAGGACTACACAACATAATATGTTTGAAGCTTTAAGTTTATAAAGGAATAAGCTCCTCAAAGAGTTGTTTACATTTTACATTGCCCAGCTGAAGGCCATCACTTACAGTTTTCAAGTAATGCCATGGGGTCTTTAACATCCACCTGAACAAGCAGACGGGAGTTTGGTTTATTTAACATCTCATCCAATGGACAGCACCTTCGACAATGCAACACCCACAACCCCAGCACTGCTTAGACTATGTGCTTCCTAGTCCCGATACGGGACTTAAACCTACAACCTTCTGACCCAGAGTCGAGAGCTCTACCACTTAGCCAAGCTGGCACACTCTATAAATGCAAGTCGTTGCTGTTGTGATTGCTGTAAGATTTTTTCATCTGACAGAGAGGACCAGTACCGATGTCCCCTCAGCTAACCTCCTAGTGCCTGATCTTTGTAAGTTTGGTGACGTTTGCTCCAAGAGGCCGAAGAAATAAACAAGAGTTCCTGAGAGCCACTCAGAGCCTGTCTGCAAGGGAGTAAGTACAGTGCCCAAAGGGCTGTAGATGTTCAGTCCTTGAACATATTCAAGACTGAGATTGATAGATTTCTTGTGGATAAAGGGATTAAGGGATATGGGGATAAGGCGGTTAGGTGGCGTTAGAATAGATCAGCCATGATCTTATTGAATGGCGGGGCAGGCTAGAGGGGCTGAATGGCCTACTCCTGCTCCTAATTCTTATGTTCTTATGTTCTATGTTCACCTGCCATTGGCACCTTAAACCACTGACGGCTCAGTCATTTCTGCAGAAACAAATCGAAATGCCTATTTGGTTGTAACCATGGTGATTCTCGGAATAAACAGCTCAGACTTACAGACGGGTCTTGTTCTATGCCATAAATCTTGCACCTCATCCTGTGATTTATAGCTGGATCCCCACACATAACATTGCAGCAGGTGTGGGGAGACATGGAGAGAGGAGAGAAGATGGAGGCCGTAACTACCTTTGAATGAGCTCACATCCTAGACAAAGTCCTGAATTGGGGCTTGAACTTTCTGTCTTAGAGGCGAGAGTACTACTGACTGAGTCAGGCTGACACACAGTGATTGAGCCAGGCTGACACACAGCGACTGAGTCAGGCTGACACACAGCGACTGAGTCAGGCTGACACACAGTGATTGAGCCAGGCTGACACACAGCGACTGAGTCAGGCTGACACACAGCGACTGAGCCAGGCTGACACACAGCGACTGAGTCAGGCTGACACACAGCGACTGAGCCAAGTTCACATCAAGCTTCTGAAAGAGTTAACCGAACGAGCAGCTTTTGTTGCACGTCTGCCCCACATCTCCCCTGCTTAGGGGAGGGTGTGGGAAACAAACATTCTCCAGTCTCTGTTCAGGTTAGCTCATTTATTCTCTATTGTACAAACACTTTGGAATACTCTTTTCACAGCTCCTCAAACCGCAGTGTAGAAAACACCTCAAGTGTTTTATGTTAAATAGAATTCATGCTGCAACCTGTGCATAAAAAATAGTTCAGGGATCTAAATCTCGGGTAGAGTGGGCTGTATATAATGAGCACTTGAAGTGACAGAGTTGAGTGCTCTCCTCTGTACATTGTAAGTGCAGCAGCTAATGAGGCTACTGGTTCTATTGCACGACACACAGCTGCCTGCACACAGTCATTCAGATTAAAGTGCTGCCATCGATCACGGAATTGGGAGAGCGAAAAGTCCACAAAACAGGCTTAAGTTACACAGAAACCTGTAAGAAAATAGCAGCCAGTACTCATCCTCTGCTCTGTGGAGTAAACCCCTCACACACCAGCCATTTATAAGGTTCAAGACTCTGTGCTGTTCATGTTTCCTGAAATTGACTCCAGCTGCTGATTGATCCCAGGCAATAAAAGCATTTCTTCCAGGAGCTTTACAGCCTGAAACTGCTTGAGAAAGTTCAAGCTCTCACAGGTGGTATTTTGTCCACAGAATACATAGTTAAACCACTTTACAGTATATCCTGTGAAGCGCAATATGTCATTGTACGCTTTATGCCATTTTGCGCCAAAATGATGGAACTTAGAAACAATTCCCATTCACAAACTCAGTGGCTAAGGATGGATATTTCTCTGAGCTTCTTCTTTTCCATTTACATCTGGGTGAATGATTGACTGCTCTTGTGTGGACGTTGGGTTTATGTCAACGATGGAATGGGTGGAGAATGGAAAATCCGACAGTTTGTATGAGCCTATTTACAAAATGTGTCTCCACCTCAACACGTGGGAAATGATGGGTGGCTTCCCAGCTTCCGTCGCCACGGATCGCTTTGTATCATGTTCCCAGAGTCATTCTCTTCAGGCAGCTAATGACTCTGAGCTTGGCAGTGGAATATTGAGAGGAATGGGAATGCGTTAAGGGCTCCTCGTGTAGAGATCCATTGCTGGGGCAAATGTGCAAAGAAATGTAGGAAACTAGGACAACAACAACAAAATTACATTTATAGAGCGTCTTTCATGTTGGGAGGACGTCCCAAAGTGCTGAACAGTCAGTTGTCGGGGCCCGAGCATAGGGGTGGGGTAGGGGTGAGGGAAGGCAGAGAGGTAGGAGGGAGACCAAAGGCACAGTCGAAGAGAAGGCTCTTGAGACCGGCCTTGAAGGAGGTGAGGGAGGAAGTGAGGCGGAGGGACCGTGGGATGGAGTTCCAGAGTGTGGGGGCAGAGAGTCTGAAAGCCCGGCCACTGATGGTAGGGCGGGTCGGGCGGGAGACATGGAGCAGCCCGGAGCTTGATGAACGGAGGGAGCGGGCAGGATGGTAAGGAGTCAGCAGGTCAGAGAAGTAGGAGGGGGCATGGCTATGGATGGCCTTAAAGGTGATGACGAGGATCTTGAACTCGATCCTCTGGGGGATGGGGAGCCAGTGGAGCGGGCGAGGGTGGGAGTGATGGGGTCACTGGTGCGCGAGAGTACACGAGCTGCAGAGTTTCGGATGATCTGCAGGATGTGAAGGGAAGAGTTGGGAAGGCCGATGAGGAGGGAGTTCCCATAATCGAGCCTTGATGTGACGAATGCGCGGGTGAGGGTTTGGGGGCCTGAGGGGTGAGGCAGTGGCGGAGTCTGGCAATGTTGCGGAGGTGGTGGTAGACAGTGCCGGTGATGGTGCGGATGTGGGGGAGAAAGGACAGTTCTGGGTAACAAGACACCCAGGTTCCTGACTGGCTCAGTGAGGAGCAGGGAAAAGGCCATTTAACCCATCAATCCCATTCTGCTGAGGGTAAAAACATCTCCCCTTGCCAAGCTGGTATTAATAGTATTCTATGCATTTGATACAGCATCTTATACAATATAAAACAATACAAATTTACATTTATGTAGCACCATTCACGTCCGGAGGGTACCTTAACACATTGTCGACATGTCTCAAAACGCTTCACTGGATTTTATTGTGAAATGTACGACAACAACAACAAATTGCACTTATGTAACCCTTTTCACATTGGGAGGATGTCCCAAGATGCTGGACAACAGAGGGTTTGTATCCAAGCTCGGGGTTGGATTCAACAGCAGCAACAACTTGCACGTATATAGCATCCTCCATGCAGCGAAGGGTCTCAGAGCTCTTAAATTCAGCAGGGATGGGGACCCTGCGAGTGGGGAGATGGCCAAAGGTAGAGTTAAGATGGACCTTGAAGGAGACGAGGGAGGGGGTGAGGCGAAGGGACTCTGGGATGGAGTTCCGGATGGTTGGGGAGTTGGTTGAAAGCCCGACTGCCGATGGAAGGGTGACCCTGGTGGGTTGACATGAAGCAGGTCAATATCTGCCGAGTGGAGGGAGTGGACAAGTTGGTAAGGTTTTAGGAGGGGTGGGTGAATTTACAGCAGCACGAGTGTGAGTTTGTGCATAGCAACAACAGCACATTACATTTGTATAGCACCTTGCACGTCAGGGGGACGTCCCAAAGCACTGGTCATCCCAATAGCAGTGTCCCAGAAACATTCATGAAGCGAATGATCAATTTTATTGGGATTGTTGGCCAGGACACTGGGAGAAACTCCTTTCTTTTTTCGAATAGTGCTGCAGGATCTTTAACGTCCATCTGAGCAGGCTTAAACAGGACCTCAATTTAACGTCTCATCCGAAGGACAGCACCGCTGACAATGCACTGATCCCCCAGTGAGTGTCAGCCAAGTCTGTGAGTTCAAAGTCCCGACTTGGGGCTTGAACGCATAACCTTGTGACTCAGAGGTGAGAGTGCTACTGACTGAGTCAGGCTGACACCTGAATTGATGACTAGCCTTTACTCCCCCGCTTCTCTTTAATGACTTTCGCAATAAAGTTAATTCAGAAATACCATCTCCCCTGTAGACCTATTATTCTTCCATTGTGTGCTTGGTTTGATTTTATTAATGGGAGACTATTGCCAAGTTACAAGTGACAACATTTAGTGCACCACTGCATTAATTTTTAATTTATTTTCGAAGATTTCTGCAGAAGATTCAAATGTTAAAAACCTCTTCTATTCAATATTCTGCTTTCCTTATAACTCAGCAACGCATACACACACACGCACACACACATGCGCAGCAAAACGACTTGAACTCACAATTTAGGCTGACTGTACAGTGAATTGCTGGTAGTGGATTGCAAGGAGATACCATCCTTTGGATGAGATGTTACATAAGAACATAAGAAATGCTAGAAGAAAAAAGACCAAGGTCCATCTAGTTTGCCTTCCATCTTGGGGGTCCCATGCACATATGGCCCAAACTCCCTATGTCCTATATCCCATAATGTTATTTCCTAAAAGAAATCGCAGGCCGAGTCCTCTGGTTTTACTGTTCTGGACAAATTGAAACAGCCTGTTGTGATCTGTATTGTTTTGCCCCTTTAGAATCTTAAAGGCAACAATCATGTCGCCTCTCAATCTTCTCTTTTCCAGCGTGAACATAGACAATTTACTGAGTCGCTCCTCATAGTCCAGTCCCTCCATTCCCTCAATCATTTTGGTTGCTCTCCTCTGTATCCTCTCGATTTCTCCAATATTGTTTTGTACTGCGGCGACCAGAACTGTACACAGTACTCTAAGTATGGTCTCGCAAATGATTTATACAGTGGCAGGATTACCTCACTATTTTGGCTTGCTATTGATCTTTTGATACATCCCAACATCTGGTTTGTTTTACTCACGGCCACAGAGCGTTGTTGGGAGAGCTTCAACTTATTGTCAATCAGGACCTTCCGTTCAAATAGATGTTAAACCGAGATCCTCTCTGTACCTGTTCAGATTGACGTTCAAAATCCCATGGCGTTATTTGCAAAGAGAAGGGAGTGTCTCTGCTGGTATCCTGGCTAACAATGCCCTTAGATAAAATTGGTCATTCACTTTATGGCTGTTTGTGGGGCATTGATGTACACAAATTGACTGCTGGGTTCACTTCACTTCACAGTAACCATTTGTGAAGGGTTTTGTGACGTCTTGGTGACATGATCAGGTGCTATCAAATGTATGATTATTATAATTGAGGCCTGGCTTCCTTTCCTCCTCAGACACTATTCTTAAACAGCTGTTTCTTCCCTCTGTTGAGTTACTGCGGAGTTCCTTCTGTTCAGACCAGACACACTGCGAGTTGTGTTAATGATTTCAGAGTCAAAACCATTGGATCAGGAATGTGACGGAATTGCAAACAAATGTGAAAAACCTATTTAGCACATCAGCCTCCTGATTGTCTGCAATATCATTTCTTAATTTACCCTTCGGGGACCAAGCTGATCTTTAACACACTACAAACAGCTGAGCTAATCTGTTGTAGCTGCCTGCAATTTGCTATTTTTATTGCCTGTAGGGGTTGTGGAGACTCCCTGGAGTGAACATTGGTTCCAAGATTACGTCTTGGCAACAGGATATTGAAATCGAGTCAATCATCTGTTCTTCAGATGGGATATTAAACTGAGGTCCGATTGCCTGTTTAGGTGGACGTTAAAGATCCCGTTCCCCACTCAAACAGAGAAAGGAGTTTCTGACGGCGTCTTGGCCAACAATCCCCCAGATAAAATCTGTCATTCACTTCATGGCTGTTTGTGGGGCTTTGCTTTATGCAAATTTGCTGCGGTATTTGTCTGCAAAATACGGTCACTACACACAACAATAAATCCTGTGAATCCTATGATATTGATGATGCAGTAAGGTGATGTATCAAACATAAGGATCATTATTATGATGATGATAATGATTAACTATTTGCTTAGCAATAGACGTGTGCAGACACAGTGAGTATCTTATACATTACTCTACAACAACAGCACGAAGATTACATTTGTATAGTGCCTTTCACGTCAGGAGGACGTCCCAAGGCCCTGGACAGTGTACAGGATTTCACCCTGCGAAGTGTAGCACAGGCAGGACCCCTTCCACAGTCCCCATGATACAGGCTAAATCTATCCTGTGCCATACAGCAAAGCTCCCACTTTGTACCATCGGTGAAGTCGGCATCCCGTGTAAGTAAGTGCCAGTGGCTTCCAGCGGAGGTCAGGTTAATACTATCGGCAGCTCTCAGTTCACAGCTGAGCTGGACCAAAGTGCGGCCATTGTACCGGCCGTTTACTACACTGAAGAGATTCAAAACGTCATCGAGCTCAGTGTACACAGGGGAGGAGCCAAACAGGATGTGGTTGTTCTAATCAATAATAATAATCCTTGCATTTGATATGGCGCCACATCATATCATTGAGACGTCCCATAGCACTGCACAGAATATAATTCAAAGTGAACTGACTGTTTATTTTATGGGCAAAACGCGACAGCACACAGCACACAGCGGCGTCCCATAAACAGTCGTGGATTGAGTGAGTGACCCAATTTTTGGGGGGGATTATTCTGGAAAGCGATCAGCCAATCAACTAACATCCAGGTTCCTACGTACTGCTAGGTAAACAGAGGTGGGTGGAGTAAGGAAACTTGCTTAAGGTTTCGCCCTGCTGGGAATCAAACCTAGGTCCTCTCGCTTGTGAGGCGGCTCTAACCACTGAGCTGCAGGACTAGATGGTAGGCACATTTGATTAGAGGCAGGTTTGAATACTAATAAAACAGATTCCTTTTCTACTCTATAGGTTGGGATGGGGGTTGGGGTAGGGGGAAGGACATCATTTATTATTTAATATTTTGATACCTTTACCTCAGGCTTCTGAGAAGAACACTGAGGATTAACCAGCCCAATCTCCACGAGCCTTATGCACAGACACAGGCTTTCTATATTTAAACTAGTTAAACAATATCCCCAGCTGTCATCCGAACTGCTTGAATATCAATTATATCAACTTCTTTTATATACGGTATCTATCTGTGCATATATATATTACATATTTTGTACAAAAATCAAATAACATTTCTTTGACACAAAAAAATCCTTTCAATGATTGTAAAAGTGCTACAAAATGACTTGATGGGATTTGATGGTTCTACGGTATTAGCAGGCTATTTAAATCTATTTCTGCATTGGAATTGAATCGTGGGGAAGATGGCACAGAAGCTGTCATTTATCTGAAGGGTTCAAGCATATAAATTAGGAGATTGAAGTGTGACCGGTTTTGAACGTCTCTGAACTCCAAAGTTAAATGGCTGCTCTTTCTCTTGTGTTTTTTTCCCTATAATCTACAATCGGGGCCTCAGGAAGATCAAAAGAATGTTAATAACAGTCAAAATAGTGTGGAAATTGCATTGATTGAAGACTGTGAGAGGCTTCTGGGGCTATCAGTGGAGAGAGTGATAATTCCACGTAACCCACAATGGGACGTAATAAGAGAATTAGGCACCAGAGCTAGTGTCTCATCAACTGAAATGACACCAAATGTTCCCAGTATTGATCTGATCTGCCTTTTCAATCATCCCCAGCCCTTGTCGACACTTGTTACATCCCCACTTTTCTCTCCCGATGATTCATCCTGCGGATTCCAACAAAATTATTTTTTAAAAACCTATCAATCATCCTGCCTTTTTGTTTCGCAAGGGGTCAGTGTCAGCCCGGCTCTGCCAACTGCCCGCTCGCCTCAGAGTCAAAACGTTGTGGGTTTGAGCCCCCATGTCGGGACTTTAAAGCTCACGGTCTCATCTGACACTCAAGCGCAGCGCTGGGAGAGCACTGCATTGTTGAAAGTGTTGTCTTTTGGATGAAATTTAAACTGATGTCCCATCTGTGCCTGTTCAGGTGGGCATTTGAGATCTCACGATGGCACTGTTTAAAAGGAGAAGGGAGTTTCACAGTAAATCTTATGAAGCACTTTTTTTAATGAGGGGGACAGATAGAATTTGCTTATATAGTGAGAACAAGGCCTGGGCTGCTGACAGGATAACCAGAGTCCAATTACTGGGCAGAAACCTGCAGTGAGGGTCTGGCTGATTATTCCATTAAAAGAGGAACAAAAATCAAAACATGGAAAATGTGTTAAGGAATGGTTCTGGGACATGTGAAGTTTTGCTGCTGTGTTCACCTACAAACACACAGTCACTACATTTTACAGTAAAATCCTGTGAAGTGCTTTGAGACATCCTCCCAATGTGATCGTCGAAGTATCTAACGCAAAGATTATCTTGTGTTTATTTTTACTGTTGTTGTCAGGCCGCTGGTGTGTGAAAGCCAGTGAGTGAATGTCTGGGCCTCGGATTAAAGATATCTCAGAAATATGGCAAAAGAAACAACAACAATCACATTGCATTTACATAGCGGCCTTCACACAGGGTAGCGCAGTGAGAGTTGGGAAGCAGCCAGGTCAATGGGTCTCTGCCTAATCAGGAGCAGAACCGGGGTCACATCATGAACTGTAAAAACCCAATCCCAAACCATGGTCATTCGTTTGACTCTGGGCTCTAGTGTCTGCCTCTTGGCCAAGCTCCATTGGCTTAGGATTAGCTGAAGTGATGTGGTGGTGTAGAGAGAGAGCTCAGAGCTAGCACTCCCCACCATTGCCAACATCTCTCCTGATTATGTGACCTCATTTTGTTTTTCGTCTGATTCAAACCCATTTCTACACAAAATCTAATTTCCTGGCCTCCCAGCGAGAGATCTGTTACCTTGTGTGTGGCCTGTGAATTGTCCACCTTCTGTGATCTTCTCCTCTGAGCTTGGGGTCATAACACAATCCTGTTACACTGACATTGGTTTTGATAATACAAACAGGAGCAATTATTTCCACAGGTCGGTGATTTGGTAACTGGCTTGGAAACAAGGTAATGACCACTGAACAACGGGAGAGTCTGGGGAACGTACCTGACCTTGAATGGCAGTTGAAGTAGAATCCATATTGTTTTTCATATTGGAAAGAATTACATACAGTCTGCAAAGGAGACACGTGAAGGGGCGTGGGGCAAAGACTGAGATTGCATAGACAGTTTTCAGAGAGTCAGCGCAGGCACGATGGCCAATTCTGTGCTGTACTGGGGCATGTATTCTTTGTCCATCCACAACATAGTTTAGATTCAATAGCTCCTTTAATAATAATAATAATAATCCTTGCATTTGATATAGCGCTTTTCACGTCAGGAGGACGTCCCAAAGCGCTTCACAGAACACACTGTAAAGTGAATTGACTGTATATTTGTGGGCGTACCTCAACCGTACACTTCAACTCCCTTCAACATTCTGCCCGGTCCCTTTCCCAGAATCCTTTTATCCTTCCTACTTGCTTCGCATTGGTCAATGTCCAATTTAGCCATCAAGCAATATCATAGAATCATAGAATCGTACAACAACAACAACAACAACAAGATTCCATTTATAGAGCGCCTTTCACGTCAGGAGGACGTCCCAAGGCGCTGCACAGTTGGGTCATGACCCGAGCAGGGGGGAATGGTCAGGGTGAGGGGAGGGAAGGGAGGGAGAGAGGAGGGGGAAATGGTCAGGGTGAGGGGAGGGAAGGGAGGGAGCGAGGAGGAGGAAGAGAGTCGAGAGGGGAGCTGAAGGCACGGTCAAAGAGAAAGGTTTTGAGACCGGCCTTGAAGGAGGAAAGGGAGGAAGCGGCGAAGGCACTGGGGGATGGAGTTCCAGAGCCTGGGGCTGAGAGGCTGAAGGCCCGACCACCGATGGTAGGGCGGTTGGGGCGGGGGACGTGGAGCAGACCGGAGCCAGAGGAACGGAGGGTACGGGCAGGTAGGTAGGGGGATAGTAGGTTGGAGAGGTAGGAGGGAGCAAGGCCGTGAATGGCCTTGTAGGTGAGGATGAGGATCTTGAAATCAATCCTCTGGGGGATGGGGAGCCAGTGGAGGCGAGCGAGGGTGGGAGTGATGTGGTCGCGAAGCCTGGTGCGGGACAGTACACGAGCTGCAGAGTTCTGAATGACCTGCAGCTTGTGGAGGGAGGTGGCGGGAAGGCCGGCGAGGAGAGAGTTCCCATAGTCCAGCCTTGAGGTGACAAAGGCGTGAACCAGGGTTTCAGCGGCGTGAGGGGTGAGGTAGTGCCGTAGTCTGGCGATGTTCCGGAGGTGATGGAAGGCGGTGCCAGTTGTGGTGCGGATGTGAGGGAGAAAGGACAGCTCAGGGTCGAACAAAACGCCGAGGTTCCTGACTGGCTTTGAGAGGTGGAGAGTGCAGCCTTGGATGCTGATGGTGTCAGCGCCTGAGGTGCGGAGGCGCTGACGTGAGCCAATCAGGAGGGCCTCGGTTTTTCGCACGTTGAGCTGAAGAAAGTTGTCTCTCGTCCAGGACTCGATGTCGGACAGGCAGGCTGTCAGGACATCGGTGGTCGTGGAGTTGAGAGTAGAGGAGGAAAGGTAGAGTTGGGTGTCATCCGCATACATGTGGAAGTTAACCCCATGTTTGCGGATGATGTCACCAAGGGGGAGCATATAGAGGGTGAAGAGGAGGGGACCGAGGACAGAGCCCTGAGGGACACCACATGAGACAGTACGGGGGGTGGAGGAGAAGCCATTCGTTGAGACGAAGTGAAGACGGTGGGAAAGGTACGACCTAAACCATTCAAGGACAGTGCCTTGAAGGTTGAGGTGGGAGGACAAGCGGTGGAGTAGGATAGCGTGGTCGACCGTATCGAATGCTGCCGATAGGTCGAGGAGGACGAGGAGACAGAGGGAGCCCTGGTCACAGATGGTCAGGATATCATTGGTGACCTTGACCAGGGCAGTTTCTGTGCTATGAGCAGCACGGAAACCTGACTGAAGGGGTTCAAAAAGAGAATGGGTGGAAAGGAAAGAGCGCAGTTGGGAGGCGACAACTCTTTCCAAGACCTTGGAGAGAAAGGGGAGGTTGGAGATGGGCCGGTAGCTTGATAGCTGCGACGCATCAAGAGAGGGTTTTTTCAGGGTGGGTGTGATGATGGCAGTTTTTAATGGAATGGGGACAGAGCCAGAGGAGAGGGACAGGTTTATGATGTCAGTGATGTGTGGGGCAAGAAAATGGAGCTGGGAGATAAGGAGTGGAGTGGGGATGGGGTCAAGGGAGCAGGTGGTTGGTTTTAGGGATAGGATGAGTTCAGTGACAGAGGGCGGTAGAAGATGGTGGTGGATCTGGTGGAGGTGGGGAGGGGGGTGGAGGTGGTGAAGGAGATGAAGTAGTGGTCGGAGATGGCCTTGTCGGTAATAGTGACATCCGAGACACTGAGGCCCCGGGTGATCACCAAATCGAGTGGGTGGCCGTGACTGTGAGTGGGGGAGTTTATGTGTAGGGAAAGGTTGAGTGAGGAGAGCAGGGAAGAGAAGTCTGTGGAGATGGAGCAGGAGGGGGTGAAGTGTAGGTTAAAGTCGCCCAGGATGATGAGGCGATCGGAGCAGAGGCAAAGAGATGTGAGGAGTGTTGAAATGTCAGAGATGAAGGTGGGAGAGGTTTTAGGGGGCCGGTAGAGGAGGAGGATTTTAAGGGAGAGGAATGAGGGGTGGGAGAGGGTGAGGTGCTCGAAGGAGGGGAAAGAGCCAGTGGAGTAGGGGGATAGGGCAAGTGGTGTCCTTGAGATAAGGGCAACACCACCGCCACGGCGGTTGGGGCGGGGGATGTGGTGGGAGGTGTAGCCGGGTGGTGTGGCCTCCGTGAGGGGGAAGGTGTCGCCTGGGGTGAGCCACGTTTCAGTCAAGGCCATGATATCAACGTTCTCATCAAGGATGAGATCGTTGATGACCAGGGCCTTGTTGCAGAGGGAGCGGACATTTTGCAGTCCGATGTGGAGGGAGCGGTTGACAGAAGGGTGTGTGGGAGGGGAGGGGGTCCAGGTTGTGAGGCAGGGGTGGGGGGAATGGGGATGAGGGAGGAGAGGTTGACTCCCCGGGTCTGTGTCCGGGGTGGCTGGCGAGAGTGGTGGGGAATGGGGCAGTCGGTGTGGCTGCTGCTGGACAGCCAACGCCGAGTGCCACGGTGAGCCCGGCGGAGGATTCCCAGACTGGAACAGAGGGAGGTTGTGGGAGGGTCAAGTGGGGATAGAAGACGAGAGGGACGGAGAGAGAGGAGGAGAGAGCGGGAGAGATGGAGAGGGGGGAGGGTTTGGGGGGAGAGAGGAGGGGGGAGGGAGGGAGGGGGTGAGGGGGCTCGGGTCAAAGCGGCAGCCATAGTGCGCACGCGGGGACCGGGAGCGAGCGGTCAGGTGGATGGCATTATCCCGTAGATTGGGGCATCGAACCCAACAGGACCATAGTGGGCTCTGATGTGAGCCCTGGGGGGGGGGGGGGCGCGGAGGTTTTTTTTTTTTTTTTGTTTTTGTGCGCGCGCACTCACCTGAAAACTAATGTATGACGTCGCAGTTCCCCCGCTCCGCCCCCACACCTCCCTCCACTGCCCTCCCCGGGGCTGTCCTGCTGCCGTTCCCCGACTGGCTGCACTCGCTCCGGCGTCGAGTTTAAGTACCTGGGTCAGTAGGCCCAGGCTCCTCCCCGCGCTGTCCTGCTGCCGCTCCCCGACTGGCTGAACTCGCTCCGGCGTCGAGTTTAAGTACCTGGGTCAGTAGGCCCAGGCTCCTCCCCGCGCTGTCCTGCTGCCGCTCCCCGACTGTACAGCACAAAAAGAGGCCATTCGGCCCATCGAGTTTGTGCAGCTCTTTGAATAGAGCAATGTAAAATGGAACAGGGAAGGTCAGAGTGTTTTGAGTCCCTGGACAGTCTGTGACAAGTGCTGAGATAAGCTTTTATTCCTAAATCCTGTGTATTCCTTGAGTTGATGTCAAATAAAAAGTACAATCTTTACACAAAAACAATACTGTATGAAAAATACACTCTCTCTCTCTCCCCCCAAACATACACTGACACTTCCATACTCTCCCTCCCACAAAACCAATAAACACACACATAGACACACACTATCTATCTCCCTCATACACATCACTACACATACAAACACACACTTACACTCTCACACACTCCCAAACAAACACACACACCAGCACACAGACTCACACCAATGCGCACTCACACACAGCAAAATGTACGGATTTGCAAAAGTTATTTTGCTTTTTTCAAAAAAAAGGACTTTCAGGGCATGAGAAAACATTAAAAAAAAACACAGAACAAATCAAACACAAGGTCATTGTCAAAATTTTTATTCAAAAAGTTAAAATAGTTTTCAAATTCAGGAAAGTATAGTAAGATGAAACACAATGCAAAAGCATCATATACAGACAGATAAAGTACATATATATATATTTATATATATAGCAGAGTGGTCAGAAAGACAAGTTGACACATCAGTGATATCGTACATATTTACATGTCTCTACATAAACCCTATATTTTACATTTTTATACGACTTAGCTTTTTTAAAAAATGCTGATTTCCACACTTCGTTGACTACGATAATGAAAAACATTTAGAATTCTGTCCGTCGTGTTTTTTTTACTGTACAAATTTTTATTTTACTCTTTTTCGCATAAAAATATATCTCTGTACAAAATAAGGTTCTTCCCACGCGCAGTGCGGATCGGATGCAGGTGATTTTAGTGGAGGAGGAAAAAAAGGTTCTCTTGCGGGGTAAAAGCGGCTGTAAATAAATATTGTGTGTTTAAGCAAATGACAACATGTCTCCTGTGGAGAAGCTACTTTCAGTCAATAAATCACAGGGTTCTTTTCCGCTGTGCGCAACAGCACAAAGGGTTTTGTTTCGATCATGGTTAGCTAAGGGAGCTGGTATTTATTTTAAGAAAGGGTCAAAACCAACGATTTCCATATCAAATGGCATTGTGTAAAAAAAATCCATTGTGATTTCTTTCAAGAAAAGGAAATGGTGGTGGACACACGCGACCGCCTGTCTCTGATTTTTTTTCTCTCTGATGTTCCATACACATTGATCTCTGGCTTGCAAACCCGGTGCCTCTTCCACGCACATGTTCTTGAGCTGATTAGAAAAGTTTCCCCCAATGAGTCAATAAGTAAATGCTGTTCACAAGATCGCTCTGGATGAAGAAGGCCTCTCAGCCCAACAGATCTCATCCCACCAGAATCCCCCACACTGCCATTCTCCCCCCCCACAGCCTCCTCCGCTTATCACAGCACCAAACTACTTTTTAAATGAATCCAGTGACCTGGCTTCAACCACCCTTCCTGACAACCAAAAAGGTAACATATAAATCGTGAGTTAGACTACAGTTAGAATATTGTATCAAGTATTGGTTACTCTACTTTAAATGGGGTGGGGAGGAGATTTACTCGGGTGATATCGGGAATGAGTGGTTTGGCCGATGGGAGGAGACTTTTTCTGCTGGAACAAAACAGGTTGTGGGGTGACCTGATCGAGGGGTTTTGATAGAGTCAATAGCGAGAAATAATTTTCACTGGTTGGTGAGTCAGTGACTAGAGAGCGTTGATATAAGATAATAATAATAATAATCCTTGCATTTGATATAGCGCTTTTCACGTCGGGAGGACGTCCCAAAGCGCTTCACAGAACACACTGTAAAGTGAATTGACTGTACATTTGTGGGCGAACGCGGCAGCCAATTGCGCACAGCAATGTCCCACAAACAGTCGTAGATTGAAAATGACCAATTTATTATTGTTTTGTTTTGGAGGGATTATTATTAGGCTCTGTGTGGAGTAAGGAAACTTGCCCAAGGTTTCGCCCTCTGCCTGGAATTGAACTCAGGTCTCTCACTTGCAAAGCGAGTGCTCTAACCACTGAGCTACAGGACTCCAAGATAGTTAGTATTTGGAAAAACGGAGAGGTTAGGAGAATGTTTTCAGGAATGCCCTGCCGGGAACAGTAGTTGAGGGAGAATCCATATGAACTTTCATAACCTTTTTTCCCTAAAAAAAAGGAGCCAATTACACTATGTGAAAAGGGTAGGTAAATGGGACTCAAAAGATTCCTCTTAAAAAGAGCCGACACAGACATGATGGGCCGAATGGCCTTTTCTAGGCTTTTAATTTCTACCTGTTCTAACCTATTCCAATCGTTAATTGCCCTTGAGGTAAACAAAAACTTCCTAGTGTCTGTCCTGAAAATGTCCTTTGCAGATCTAAACCTGTTCCTCTTGTTCTACTGTCTTCCTATCCTTGGTGCACAGTTTTGTTCTGAGTTTACTTTTTTCAATCCTTTTTTTGGGGGCTGAGCGTTCCACATCTTTGCAACCCTGTGTGTGTGAGGAAATGCTTCCTGACCCTCAGATCTAACTGTCTTGGGTCTTGAGTTTAAGTATCTGCTCCTTGTAGTGATCCCTCTTGCGAGGGAAGAGATGTCCATTTACACACTTCAATCTAATGGCCTCTTAATCTTCTCTGCTCTGAGGAATATAACCCCAGGTTTCTCATATCTGGAAACAAAACCTGCGGGAAATCTAATGGAATTAGGAGTTGTTAATAAATATGGCAAACATGGTTTATAGAAAAAAACTAAAAAGGCTAATGGGGTGTGGGCCTTTATCTCAAGGAGGTTGGAATACAAAAGCAAGGAAGTGATGCTTCATGTACAGAGAGTTGGTCAGATCCCACCTGGAGCACTGCGTTCAGGTTTGGACACCTCACCACAGGAAGGATATATCAGTCTTGGAAGTGGTACAACACTAATTTTCCTGGGTGACACTGGGGCTCAAAGCTTTATATTGTGAGGATAAACTTGGTTTGTATTTGCTGGAGTTCAGAAGTCCGATGCGTGATCTAATCAAGGTGTTTAAAATTATAAAGGGATTTGATAGTTAGATACAGAGAAACTATTTCCTCTGATGGGTGAATCCAGAACAAGTGGGCATGATCTTAAAATTAGAGCTAGGCCGGTTAGGAGTGAACCAGGAAGCATTTTTTCACGTAAAGAGTAGTGGAAATCTGGAACTCTCTCCCCTAAAAGGCTGTGGACACTGGGTCAAATGGAATTTTCAAGACTCAGGTCGATAAATATTTATTAGATTAGGGGATCGTGGGGATATGGAGATAAGGCAAGCAAATGGAGTTGAGGTACAGATCAGTCATGATCAAATAGAAGGTGGAACAGGCTCGAGGGGCTGACTAGCCGACCCCTATTCCCATGTTGCTTGTATGGTTTGAACTCCAAGTTTGTAACAAACTCATCTTTCAAAACAAAATTCTGTTAAGATCAACAATGTAGAGATGTAGAAATGGAAAATATAAGGTTTGAATCTCCAAATGGGCTTCAACAACAACAAA
The DNA here is from genome assembly GCF_018977255.1 of Callorhinchus milii. Taxonomy (NCBI): domain Eukaryota; kingdom Metazoa; phylum Chordata; class Chondrichthyes; order Chimaeriformes; family Callorhinchidae; genus Callorhinchus; species Callorhinchus milii. The sequence goes on along the minus strand of NW_024704751.1, from coordinate 20,913,324 downwards.
ATATTTGTATAGTGCCTTTCACGTCGGAAGGACATCCTAAGGCGCTGGACAGTCAGGGATTTGGACCTGAGCTGGAGTTGGGATTGGGGTGGGTGGAGGGTAGGGAGGGTAGGAGGGTGGCCGAAGAGGGCTTTGAGACACACCTGAAGGAGGTAAGGGAGGGAGCGAGGTGAAGGGAATCTGGGATGGAGTTCCATAGGGTGGGTGCAGAAAGGCTGAAGGCCCAGCTGCTGATGGTGAGCGGGTCAGGCGGGCGACGTGGAGCAGACTGCTGAGTATTGACTATTCACAGGGAGGCTATACAATATATATTTCATGTAAATAAATATAGAAATTTAACACTCCAGCATTTTACAGGCCAGCACGTCCCAGAAGGTCCTCCTCAGCTCAATTATTTTTAGAAACTTGGCAGAAAGTTGAGTTGGGGAAAAGTTAGCTCATCAGAGAACTCATGCCTGTGGATATTTAGATCTTGGAACTGAAAACCTATCCATCAACTAGAACTCCTACTTTACATGTCTAGTCACAGATCTGACACATTCAGGTCAATTATTAAGGCATTGGAGGAAAGCACCAATCCATGGATACTCAATGTTGTGTATTTAACAAAAAGCCTTCATAAGATATCTGCTTAATCAATCAGAGGACAGAGTGAGAATGAAAGTACTAGAGAATGGGGGGGGGGGAGAGAAAGAGGGAGTGAGTGAGTGAGTGAGTGAGTGAGTGAGTGAGTGAGTGAGTGAGTGAGTGAGTGAGTGAGAGGGCGAGAATGAGGGAGCGAGTGAGTGAAAGAATGAGAGAACAAGAGTGAGAAAATGAGAGAGCGAGAGAATGAGAGAGCGAGAATGAGGGAGGGAGCGAATGAGAGAACGAGTGAGTGAGCTGCACTAATACAAACAGCTATAGAAGTTTATTTTTCCGTAAAAAGACAACGCAAGTTGGAAGATTCTGAGAAAGGAACACACAGTTGGGAAGACAAAGAGTAAGTGGCATCTTACCTCATAAACCATAAAATTCAGTTAGGACTCAAGGGGTTACTCTTTGCACACACTGTGCAGAATATACACAGATATAAATACATAGCTTTCTTCTGTGATTGCTGACTGCCACCATTTCTCAGTATCTTTCAACTATCCCACGAACAAAAAAGAAAAGAAAATAATGAAAACTTAAAACTCTCTCTCACTGCTCTTCTGATGAAGCTGAAGCATTTTTCCTACAAGGTTTTTTGTAAATGAGCAAAGTAACCTGAAAGGACATCAGAAGAGAAATAAGCTTTGACAGCTACCCCTGAGAGCTCATATAATCTAATCGCCTGTTTGAAGCTCGTCTCAGTAGGTACCTTTGTCGTGGTCACCACCGTTCTAATTGCCAATATCAAAACACTCCTTTTTTTCTGTTTTACTGAAAACAATAGGACGGATGTTTGGGGGTGTGGGAGTGTGTGGGGGGGTGGTGGTGTGGGGGGGGGGGGCGGTGGGGTGTGGAAGGGAAGGATTACAGGATTTTTTTTACAAAAGGTAAAGTGCTATTAAATGATAAGCATTTCATCCCAAATGAGGAAAGCAAAGTCTCTCGCGAGTTCTGTGGCTCACATGCAAACGCTCTGCCTTTTATACTTGCCACCTCCTTCACTGACTCCCCGCTGCTCTGAAGTTGTTGATTTCATCGATAGCGTTTGGCTAATGGAACGCTGGCCTCAGAAACTTGGCTGTTGGATTAGGAGCCATCATTAACAAAGGCGCTCAAAGACAAAAAGAACATTGCTGAAGAAAAGAAAGGAGACTGCTGCAAAGGAGAGATTATAATAATATAATAATCCTTTGTTACAGCACCTTCACATTAGGAGGATGTCTCAAAGTGCCTCACAGGATTTACTGTGCAGTGTAGTAACTGTCTAAATGTGGTGTGGTGGGGCGGGAGGGGGGGCGTGGATTCCAGATTGAAAATTAGGCAGAGTTGGCTGGAAGAATGAAAACAAAACCTTTGATGTTCTGAGAGCCTGCAGTGTTCACAAGAGCCACTGTGAAGCCGTCACTGGATCATGCCCAGTGTCGTTTCCTGGTCTCCCCCCCACCCCCCCATAGCCTGCTGCTGAGTCCCCTCTCTGTGACAAGAAACACTTCATGGTGTCTCAAATTGTTTATCACACCTGTGCCCACTCACCTTGGGGTCTCTGAAAAGTGTCAGGAAAGCCAGCAGCCCCCATCCCACCAGAGAAATCTCTTAAGGCAAAGATTTTCAAACATCCCCTCTTCTCTTACTCCCCCCAAATAAACACTAGGTTGTAACTAGCCATCTTGCCTTCCTTGAATCAGCCTTTAAGCCTGTGCACATGGGGCAGAGTGGGGTGAGAAGGGGCTCAGATTGTCTCTTGTTCTGACTGCCTACAGTCGTTTGTTTCTTGCGACGGATGAACCAAATCGATCCTTGGCTGAGTGGAGACATCAGCATTTTATTTGACCTTTGTCAGTGTGCGTTTTAGGCACTGGTAACTTGGAGATGCTCTGCTCCTGGAGGTTCACAGTCAGTGATGTGCTCAGTTCAGCATCACCGATGTAGTTAGAGCACCTCAGTCTGTTACCACGACGACAGAGTAACTGCAGTCATTCCGGGATTTTCATCCCGGAAACATCCCGGGAATCGAAGTAACGAAGCAGGCAGCGAGCCGAGTAGCTTCTCCACAGTCACTTCATGTTTGAAGAGCAGGGGTTAAATAGGATCTGATGAAGTGCTTCAGGACTTTAGCATTCTGTCAGTGAGAGAAGATGTTCAAGAAAAGGGAACAACAAGGGAAAGAAATGATGGGATGGAATGAATTCTGAACAGTCGGGAGCAATTAAAGCTGTAATTAACTTGTCGTTCAGCCCTGATATCGAAGCAAGCTCAACCATTTTATGAATGTCATTTTCAACCCTGTGTAAGTGTGTGTAACCCCCTCTCTTCTGGGACTCTACTGATATGAGCAGGTGAACGTACCTGGGCCTGAGTGACTTAAGCTGGCATGAAACACGTGGACACACTACACTGATGTAATGAGTGCAGACATGACACACACACATACACATGCTCACATCTGCTACTCACCAATGTCTTTGCAGAGTGAGTGCTATACTGCTGTGCACACAGTGCTCACGGTCACCTCGATCTTGTTTGATACGATGTCAGACGGTTGGATGTTTCGGTCGTACATCGGGTTCTCGAACGTAGCTCGGCCATTAGTGTTCTCGTGACCGGCGAAGCCGTTAAATGGGACTTTGGGCCTTTTCCTGAAAGACGTCCACAGCACTGGTTAAAGCCACACAAAGTTCAACTTTGTGCCCAAAACAGTCGATGCCAGACAAAACAGGTAAAAGCCGCTTCAGGAAAGCTATCTCCCATCTGACTACACTGCGTCACAGTCCAGTGCAGCAGATACACTTCCCACTCTAAATAAAAACACTTTCTATCCCACCCTAAACCAGGACACGGCAAACCACATCGAAGCATAAATCCCCTGCAACCACCCTCACTGGATAGAACTCCAGTGCATGATAACAAATTCCATCTATTCCCGTTGTACAGAGTTCTAACAGACCAAAGTCCTATTCACCCCCAGATATTGATGCTCCAAGATGCCAACTGAGGTGCTGGCTTCTCCCGACGTGAAAGGCGCTCTGTAAATGCAATTTGTTGTTGATGTTGTACTTAATGCTACTTGATGTTGTACATCGTTGACGTTGGGGAGGACAAGTTTGCAGGGCTATGGGGAGAGAGCGGGGGAGTGGGATTGATTTGGAAGCTCTTTTCAAAGAGCCGACACAGTCACAATGGGCCGAATGGCCTCCATCTGTGCTGTATAATTCTATGACTCTAGGATTCCAATTCTTGTTTCCCTGTTCACTGATCGTGGTCTTGTACCAATGTGAATTCAATTGCAAGTGCTCATCAGAGGCTGACTTCCCCCACAAACCCCGTCCATCCCAACACCCCCCCCCCCCCCCAAACAGCAGCAAAACTACCTACGATGGGAGCTTGTGTACATTTCAGCCCGGGGCCTGCTTTATTTCACAAAAAGGTGTCACTTTATGCGATTAATGAGTGAATAAAGTATCCCCCAGCCCCTACAGCAGGTATTCAGGCCAGTGTGTGCCTCTGTGGGCACTAAAGCATTCTCAGGATCGAAACTTTCCAGAAATAAGAAATGTTTTGGTGGCTAAACTGCGAGGTTTGTTACCGGGATTCGGTAACAGGCAATTCAAGTTACACGAATGGCAATTCAGGGGTGTGACTGGAGGTGTGTGACTGAGCCACGGGAAACAGAGTTCCACCGGGACAGGGATCCTGCTGGGATTTCTTATTAAGAAATCTTGTTAAGAAATGGCACATGTTAGACAGCGTCTTCCCTCATTAGTTGAAGCTACTGGATGTGTGGTGGGTGATGATGCCCCAGGGCTGGGTAATTGTGGGAAGATACGTGTGGGGCAGTGTTCGGGGTGCGGGAGGGCACTGGGGGCACACAGTGGCGTAAGCCTGGCATCACTGAGAGGAGTGACTGAATGTGTGTGTCTGTATGAATAAATGCGTGAGACTGATTGAGTGGGAGTGCAGATACTATGAGTGTGTGTTTCTGTGTGAGTGTGATTGTGAATGACTGAGTGTGCGCTGGGCTGGTTCTATGAGTGTGTATATATGAGTGTGTGTGTGTATATAAATGTGAGTAAGTATAAGTGAGTGTGAGTAAGTGTGAAGGAGTGCACCCTGGGCTGGGAAGGTACAGTGAATGTGAGTGTGAGAGAGTTTGAGGGAGTGTGAGTGAGTGAGTGTGTGTAGTGAGTGTGCCCTGGATTACCTGTGGTGTAGCAGGAGAAGAGCACTTACCCTCTGCAGGTCCAGGCAGTGTGTGGGCGGGGGGCATGACCGGGGGTTGGTGGTGGAGGTGATGCTGTCAGGGAACCCCCAGGGGGTGGCACAGACTCCGTCTCCTCAGCCCGAACATCACTAGACACAGAGAGAAGCCATTCACCAGCAGTCACCAAGACAATAATAATAATGATTTTGAGTGACCAATTTTTTTTGGTGGATTATTACCCCTGAAAAGCGATCCGCCAATCAATTGAAAAATGGGTTCCAATTAACGTCTAGCGTAACAGATGAGTAAGGAAATTTGCCTAAGGTTTCGCCCCACTTGGGAATCAAACCCGGGTCCTCTTGCTTAAGAGGCAAGTGCGCAAGCCACTACCCTATGAGACTCCAGAACTCTCACGTGTAACATAAGACGTGCGCTCTCTCACTCTCTTTGGTTCAGAAATAACCTAAAACAAAGGCTGCGATACTAAGATGTTGAAGTTCTGCGTTGCCATTTGCCATTAATCTGCATAGATTTAATCCGTCCAAAAAAATTAAAATGCAGTGATCAGGATTTAGCTGTTTTTCATCTGATACGTGTAGAAACAGGGTTCTGCTGCTCAATACATGAGAATTTCCCTGTGGCTGGGATACATGGAATCTGCTTTGGATACTCTTGAGCATGTTGATGGGTTTTCTTGGCTGACTAAAAATCCTGTTCACCACAGTTGGTAGAACAGTCACTCTGGTGATCAAACCATTTTCTACTTGTTCCCATTGATACAATTCCGATGTCTCTGCTTCACTCCCACCATGCATAATATCTCATCTTGTCCAAATTTGCAGCTGTCACTTCTACTAACACACAGCTCTACCTCTTCTCTTCACACACTGTACAGTGGGCCCAGGATATAAGCAGATTTCACCCAGACATAACACAATACAATTAAAGTAAAGGACAGACAGCTCATTTGTGCAACAGGATTAATTGGACTCACACTGAACTAATCCAAGGAAGTGATAGCAATGCCATTACAGGTAATGTCTTGCCTTTGCAGCTTGTTAATAAGATAACATTTGATATTACATCAACATCTCAGCTGAGACAATGAATCGAGCTGAAGGGGGTAGGTAGTCAGTCAGCAGGGAGATTATCAACCGAACAAACATACCCACAATGTTTATGCAAGATGTGTGGCTTACATCTTCTTGTAATGAGATCCACTCTGATTTTACCTCTATTGTAATCCAGTTTCAATTGGGTCAATGCTGCACTGCGTTTGATCATGCATTTCATGGTGCTTTTGGCCATCTTTCCCTTCCTCACTGCCACCCCACACTCTGCTCCCACCGCCAGCTTATAAGGGACTTTGAGATGTGAAAGTCTCTGTATCAATATAAATTGTATTGTATGATTGTACAGATATAGATCAATTGAGGGATTTCGGAGAGAGATGAATAGATAGTTGTGGAGTAGAAATATAAAGGGACTATGGCAGGGAGGTGGGATTGGGGAGGTATGGATTGAGGAGGGCTCTGTGGGGAGCGGGCTAGTGGGGCTGAATGAACAGAACATCCTGCGATAGTCTCTGGTTTGAATACCAAAATCTGGACTGAAGGACAGCTGAGAAAAAATAACACCTTCCATGTTGCCTGAGGTCAGATTCCTTTGAAACAAAGATTGGATATTGGTAACATTGCAAATGGGGTTCACCCTAAATGACCCTTGACTTACTTCAGCCCATATTCCCAGCATTGAAATGTTCTGAAAAAACGGAGGCATCAACTCCATCGCACTGTGTCACTCTGAAACATTTACTGCAATCACCCAGTTGGTCACCAACTAAAACAAACGGATAAGATTCCTTCTAAATCACCCTCACCACGAAGACTCAGGTAACAGGCTGCATCTGTCAAATCCCTTGCTATATTGTGTGATCAATGTCTACAGGGTTTTGATAGAGTAGATAGAGAGAAACTGTTTCCACTGGCAGGTGGATCGGAAACCAGGGGACATAGATTCATTGAAGATAATTGACAAAAGAACCAGAGGGGAGATGAGCAGAAATCTTTTACACAGAGAGTTGTTACGGTCTGGAATGCACTGCCTGATGGGGGTGGAAACAGATTCAATAACAACTTTCAAAAGGGGATTAGACAGGTACTTGAAGAGGAAAAAATTGCAAGGATATGGGGAAAGAGCAGGGGAGCGGGACTGATTGGATAGCTCTTCCAACGAGCCAGCACAGGCACAATTGGTCGAATGGCCTCCTTCTATGCAGTAATATTCTATGATGCTACATCAACAGGAGCCCAGCACTCAGTATATTCTCTCTGCCGAGCACTCCACAAAGATTTTCCACGCGTGAGCCCAGATAACCTCGCTCCACTGATCCCAGCCTCACTCCACATTTACCCTGTCCAGCAAGAAACCTACACTGATCTTTGCCATTCTCTTGGCAAGGAGTGCTGTGACCAATTGTATGTGTCCCCACCACTGCTGGACTGAGACCTGTTTGGTCAGCACAGAACAGAAGATGTAAACTTCCATCTTGGAACCTTTTTGGGCTTTTTATGAATGGGCTTTTTACCCACAAAAAACATACGATCCATGACTCACTTTTATGCAAGCAACGCACAAACTCAACTCTTCGTAGCAAACTGTTTCAGACTGAGTTCTGGATGTACTGCACTCCCATGACAGCCTTTCAACGCTTTGAGAATTTTTGTACCTCTACACTGCAGAATGTCAAAGACAACTGGTCACAGAGACACATGGATCCAAACCGAAATCGTAAAGATTACAGAAAACGATGACATTGTGAAGTCTTTCTGACCCCATTATTTATGATGAAATGCAAGATTATCTATTATTGCTGCTTCAAAGAGTTGAAGCTGAAACATTACTGTTGGTGGATACAAATGAGAATAAATAAGCTTGAAATCTGAGACACAGAATTTCTCAAGCTTTCAAGCTTTAAATCATTGTCTTAATATTCCAGATTGTGTAGGATTTAGGAATAAAAAAGCAGCTTAAATTTGTTTCACATTTGGAAGCCGATTTTACATAGTTCTTTTTTGGTAGTGAATCATCGAAATTTACAGCACAGGAGGAGGCCATTTTGGCCCATTGAGTCCAAAACTCTGTCTGTCCAGCGTCTTGGAACTTCCTCCCGACATGAAAGGCACTGTACAAATGTAGTTTTGCTGTTGTTGTTGTTGAAACCCACACTGGACTCTGAAGATTAAATTCAAGATGTTTGTTTCCTGAATCCTGCACCATTTTACATTTTAAGCCCAAGATGATGAGTATTTTAATGGCTTCTGATGAGACACAAAGCAAAGAGAGGCCAACAGAACACCTTAAGGGCACCAGCAGCCATTTATACATGCCCGAGAGTTATTTTTTTGCAGTCTAATCTCTCTCAGAGGGGACCCCATAGAGGTGGATACCATTTTAAATAGGATTGAAAAGTAAACCTAGATCAATACATTAGGAGGAATGATAACAGTAGAACAAGAGGACACAGGTTTAGAGCTGCAAAGGGGAATTTCAGGACAGACACCAGGACGTTTTTCTTTACTCAGAGGGTAATTGTTGTTGTAGTAGTTAATAACAGGAAGAGGTTTTCGCATTGTGGGGCTTGCTGCATTCCTTGCTTGGTGTTCAAGTCCTGCTCATTCCCAGATTCCCATGTTCACATGGGCTATCTGTGAATCGGTGTTTGCACGTGACTGTTAACCAAGCTCACCAGTGACTGTCCCACTTCCATTCAAACAGTGCTTAAGGTCGCTTTCATTGTGGGTTAAGCCTCTCCTCTCCCCAGGTGACATTATAACGGTCTCTATTCCAGTGTCTGAGGCAGGTGGGTCCGCTGTACTGCAGGGCATTGCTGACGCACACGAGCTCTTCTGGGCCATCAGAAGGAATTGAAAGGGCAGATTAGTCACTGGGATCAGGGACTCTTCCCACTCAGCTCCCCTTAACCCTGCAAGCCAAAGCCCTAATGGGTAGGGGAGTCCAACCAACCAGAGGTCATCACCCCCCGTGTAACCCACTGAAACAGGCATGCCTAAAAGGACATGTGCTCAGTCTCTCAGACGATGTTCACCTGTGCTTGTAGAGATATAAGATGAAGCCAGCTGTGATCAGAGCAAAGAAAGGTACAAGGATAGCGACAGCCACAGAGCTGCTGCTGGTGCTCAAGCGGAGCCCAATGGAGTCAGTGCCGGCCTCCAGCAAATGCCGATCTGTAAAGACAAGTCACAAGCAAATGAGGTGTCTGTCTGTCTGTCTGTCTGTCTGTCTGTCTGTCTGTCTGTCTGTCTGTCTGTCTGTCTGTCTGTCTGTCTGTCTGTCTGTCTGTCTGTCTCTGTCTGTCTGTCTGTCTGTCTGTCTGTTTCTGTCTGTCTGTCTGTCTGTCTGTCTGTCTGTCTGTCTGTCCTGTCTGTCTGTCTGTCTGTCTGTCTGTCTGTCTGTCTGTCTGTCTGTCTGTCTGTCTGTCTGTCTGTCTGTCTGTCTGTCTGTCTGTCTGTCTGTCTGTCTGTCTGTCTGTCTGTCTGTCTGTCTGTCTGTCTGTCTGTCTGTCTGTCTGTCTGTCTGTCTGTCTGTCTGTCTGTCTGTCTGTCTGTCTGTCTGTCTGTCTGTCTGTCTGTCTGTCTGTCTGTCTGTCTGTCTGTCTGTCTGTCTGTCTGTCTGTCTGTCTGTCTGTCTGTCTGTCTGTCTGTCTGGCTGGCTGTCTTGTGTGTCTGTCTGTGTGTCTGTCTGTCTGGTCTGTCTGTCTGTCTTGTGTGTCTGTCTGTCTGTCTGTCTGTCTGTCTGTCTGTCTGTCTGTCTGTCTGTCTGTCTGTCTGTCTGTCTGTCTGTCTGTCTGTCTGTCTGTCTGTCTGTCTGTCTGTCTGTCTGTCTGTCGGTCTGTCTGTCTGTCTGTCTGTCTGTCTGTCTGTCTGTCTGTCTGTCTGTCTGTCTGTCTGTCTGTCTGTCTGTCTGTCTGTCTGTCTGTCTGTCTGTCTGTCTGTCTGTCTGTCTTTGTCTGTCTGTCTGTCTGTCTGTCTGTCTGTCTGTCTGTCTGTCTGTCTGTCTGTCTGTCTGTCTGTCTGTCTGTCTGTCTGTCTGTCTGTCTGTCTGTCTGTCTGTCTGTCTGTCTGTCTGTCTGTCTGTCTGTCTGTCTGTCTGTCTGTCTGTCTGTCTTGTCTGTCTGTCTGTCTGTCTGTCTGTCTGTCTGTCTGTCTGTCTGTCTGTCTGTCTGTCTGTCTGTCTGTCTGTCTGTCTGTCTGTCTGGTCTGTCTGTCTGTCTGTCTGTCTGTCTGTCTGTCTGTCTGTCTGTCTGTCTGTCTGTCTGTCTGTCTGTCTGTCTGTCTGTCTGTCTGTCTGTCTGTCTGTCTGTCTAGGTGGATGTTAAAAGATCCCATAGCAATGTTCAAGAAAGCAAAGGAAATTGTTCCCGGTATCCTGGCCAACAATCTCCCAGAAAAAAATGGTTATTGATGTCATGGCTATTTGTGGAACATTGCTGTGCACAGATCGACTGCTGTGTTCCTCTCCAAAAACACAGTCCTGTACTTTACAGTGAGTCTGCTCTTTTCAGTGCTCTGAGATTTTATCCTATATGAAGGGGACTATATAAATATAAGGATTATTTTATTATTATAATTTAAAAAGGAACGTGGTCTAAATAGTGAGGTATTTAACAGGAGAAGAACGAGGAGGAAGAAAAGACAGTGGAAGAATGATGAGGAGAAGGGAAGAGAGGTGTGTGTGGAGTATCTCCAAAGCCTCAAGAGACCAAGTCTTTGTAATTGGGATTTCCCACTGGGATTATTTCACTGACACATTGACCTGCTGTTAGCTTTGCTGTTAGCTTTCCTGACAAGCTATTGAGATGGCTTGTTAGGAAAGCCCAAAGGATTATAACCCTTAAGGGTTTTGAAACAGATCCTGCTGGATTACAGGATTACATTCTGAAATACCATTGGGACATCCTCCCAACGTGAAAGGCACTCTATAAATATAATTTTGTTGTTGTTGTTGCTTTTAGGTCTGCAGTGGTACAGCTGTGCCGTCCACACTTCCTAACATCGAAAAGAAAACCGCAGCATCCAACACTTGTGGAACTGTTCATCTTGGCCTCTACTCTCTGATGTGGTATCACCAGCAGTGTAACAGGGCAAGAGGATTGTTGAGGAATGCTCTCACATTAGTGGCTTGGTTTTCTCTTTGGAACACACTTGATTATAATAATAATAATCCTTGCATTTGATATAACACTTTTCACATCTTTTAGACGTCTCAAAGTGCTTCACAGAATATACTGTAAAGTGAATTGACCGTATATTTGTGGGCAAAATTGTCCTCAGGGACTTTGGGAGTGGGGAGGGAAGAAGCCAGGGGACTGGGAGAAGGTTGGGGGTGGGTGGGGAGGAGGTGGAGAGAGGAAAGGGAAACATTTACCTTTCAGGTAAATCTTTTCCCCAGTATTGGTAATGTTTTCAGGTTCTCTGGTTTGTTGGCTCTCTGAGGATGGGTGGACTGGGAGAGAGAGGTGTAGGGGAATATTGGGTGGGGGTGAATTCTCATAGGAGCAAACCTGATGGACCTCAAGAACATTTCATTCCTTCTCGTCTATGCACATGTCTCCACGCAGGTCCCCACCAGGGCACGTCAGGTACAAAACCCTTCTCCCAGCAATGAAATTCAGAAGCTATAAAATCAACACCAATTTGTCAAATGGGAGAAGAAAGACATTACCGATTCGCTGGAGATTGAATTGCCCGAAGTCCTTGCCTTGTACGAATCCCTGGTAGACAAACGTATTACCAGTCGGTTCCGCTGAGACCTGAACAAAAATCCTCAGTCAGCCTTCGCTATACAGCATACATACAGCACAGTGAAGCCACATTTAGTTAACTTGGTAACTTTTGCCTCCTTCCCTTGGATACCCATGGGAACCTTCCTTTACTGACATTCCTCACATGGCAGCCTGGGCAGTGAGTGCCCATCATCTGGCTGTTCGACCATGGGGCATCCCACCTGAGCCTGACCCTGGCTTATATTTACCCTGTGTTCCTACAAACACACTTTCCTGCAGGGAAGCAATCAGAAGCAGGATCACCGGCTGATATTTTTTCTTCCTCTCTGTCTCTGCCTCTCTCTCACTCACTCAGCATCATTGGTTTGAGACGACCCAAGGCAAGGTAGGCCAGGAATCAAACCTAAGACTGTCTGAATTTGTGTGGCTGAGCTTACCATTGGGCTGCAGAGTTTTGCTGATCAAGTTAAGTATGGAAGCAAGTTCATTGTTTGTGTTGACAAGACGGAAGCCATACTTTTTGGCCCTCATCAACGTTTAAAATCTCACAGCTCTCACCTCCACCTACCCGACCTCCCCCTAAAACTCTCCGAAACTGTACGCAACCTAGACTTCAGGTTCGACCCCCAATTATCCTTCCTCCCCCACATCCGGTCCCTCACCAGCACCGTCTTCTTCCACCTCCGACGCATCACCCGTCTCCACCAATACCTCTCTCCAAAAGCAGCTGAAACCCTGGTCCATGCTTTTGTCACCTCTCGGCTGGACTACTCTAACGCCCTCCTCGCCGGCATCCCCTCCACTACCATCCATAAAATCCAGATCATTCAGAACTCTGCCGCCCACATTCTCACCCGCACCAAACTCCGCTCCCCGATCCCCCCAGTCCTGGCCCTCCCCCCACCCCCACCCCCAAACCCCACTCCCCGATCCCCCCAGTCCTGGCCAGACTGCACTGGCTGCCTATTCCAGAGAGGATCAACTTCAAGATCCTCACGCTTGTATTCAAGGCCCTGCACTCCTCTGCACCCCCCAACCTCTCTGACCTCCTCTCTCCTCAAAACAGTACCCATTGCCTTCATTCCTCCAGGTTACTCCTTATCTCCCAGCTCCACCTCCTTGCCCCACTTCTCACAGATACCATCAACTTGTCCCTCTCCTCTGGCTCTGTTCCCATTCCCTTCAAAACTGCCACCATCACTCCCACCTTGAAAAAACCCTCCCTTGATGTGTCGCAGCTAACAAGCTACCGGCCCACCTCCAACCTCCCCTTCCTGTCCAAGGTTCTCGAAAGAGTTGTCGCCTCCCAGCTGCGCTCTTTCCTCTCCACCCACTCACTTTTTGAACCCCTCCAGTCGGGTTTCCGTGCTGCCCATAGCACGAAAACCGCCCTGGTCAAGGTCACCAATGACATCTTGACCATCTGCCTCCTCGTCCTCCTCTATCGGCCGCATTCGATACGGTCGACCACTCTATCGTCCTCCACCGCTTGTCCTCCCACCTCAACCTTCAAGGCCCTGTCCTTGAGTGGTTTAGGTCGTACCTCTCCCACCGTCTTCATTTTGCCTCTGCAAACTGTTTTTCCTCCACCTCCCGCACTGTCTCGTGCGGTGTCCCTCAGGGCTCTGTCGTCGGTCCCCTCCTCTTCACCTTCTATATGCTCCCCCTGTGGTGACATCATCTGCAGACATGGGGTTAACTTCCACATGTATGCGGATGACACCCAACTCTACCTTTCCTCCTCTACCCTCAACTCCACGACCCCCGATGTCCTGACAGCTGCCTGTCTGACATCGAGTCCTGGACGAGAGACAACTTTCTTTAGCTCAACGTGCCTCCGCACCTCAGGCACTGACACCATCAGCATCCAACGCCGCACTCTCCACCTCTCAAAGCCATCAGGAACCTCGGGGTTCTGTTCGACCCTGAGCTGTTCTTTCTTCCCCACATCCGTGCCACAGCTGGCACTGCCTTCCACCACCTCCGGAACATCGCCAGACTCGGTTCCTCTGGCTCCGGTCTGCTCCACATCCCCCGCCCTAACCGCCCTACCATCGGTGGCCGGGCCTTCAGCCTCTCAGCCCCGAGGCTCTGGAACTCTATCCCCAGTGCCTTCGCCGTTTCCTCCCTTTCCTCCTTCAAGGCCGGTCTCAAGACCTTTCTCTTTGACCTTCAGCCTTCAGCTCCCCTCTCGACTCTCTACCCCCTCCTCGCTCCCTCCCTTCCGTCCCCCTGACCATTTCCCCCCTGCTCGGGTCCCGACCCAACTGTCCAGCGCCTTGGGATGTCCTCCCGACGTGAAAGGCGCTTTATAAATGCAATCTTGTTGTTGTTGTTGTCTGGCCTCCTCCTCGTGCCCGAGTCCTCTGCTCCACCCTCGGCGGCCGTGCCTTCAGCCACTATGCCCCGAGGCTCCGGAACGCCCTTCCTCACTCCCTTCGCCTCTCTCCCTCCCTTCCCATTTTCAGGTCTCTGCTGAAGACCTTTCTTTTCAACTGCGCCTTTGGTCACCTTCACCCCCCCTCCCCCGGGCTCCTCCCCCTCCCCGGGCTCCTCCCCCTCCCCTGGCTCCTCCCCATCCCCTGGCTCCTCCCCCTCCCCTGGCTCCTCCCCCTCCCCTGGCTCGGTCCCGGGATCCGTTACTGGAAAGCGCTCTGAGACGCCGTCCGGTGTGAGGGCACTATATAAATCCAAGTTGTTGTTGTTACACTTTTTGCTGTTTCTTGGAATCTCCTCACAAATTTAAGTTTACTTAAGAGATCCGACAATGGGCACTGCTCTCCAACTATTTTGGTATAAAGCTTTGTCATCTTGTGAAAACTTGCAGTGAACTGTTTTACATTGAATACTTGAGTGTCGGTGTTTGTTCTCCGCATAACTCTCCCATCAACTGATTTCATCGCAAATCCCCCGAAGCCTTGGACCTTGAATTCATCTGACCTTGGAACCTCTGATAGGAAGTCTGTTGGATCATACGTCACATCGGGTAAAGGATATGGATCTCTAGGATGGTTGAGTGAGGATTTGTACAGATCTATTCAAATAGTCTGACATATAAGTTTTCCCAGAAAGTGAAACTCCTCTTTGTATCAACACTACACTTGCAGTTGAATTCTTCGCCTGCAGCTCTGCTCTTCACCTCTGTGCTGACAAACTGTCAGCAACTCAGTAACACTTTTGTATTTTTCTATCCCAAATATCTCAGCCATCAATTCAGCCTTAGGGCAATATTTCAACCTTGACATTTAAAGAGTGACATGAGTGACACATCCCTTTGGTACTTACATATCCATCCAGAGCCAAGTTGTCATTTTTAAACTTGTGGACAAACATTTCCACCGGACCTCGGATCTGATAAAGTTCCAGGAGGAGATGGTGTTCTTGCTTCTTGTAAAATCCTGAGAGATTTGTAAGAAAATCAGTGTCTCACTCTAAAAGGCCAAACCCTGTTAAGACGCCTACACTGGTGCATGTACGACAGCGCCATCACTTGAGATTGGGACCACACTCACTCACAGCCTCTATATCAAAGGTTTGACTCCAAAATTTACCTCTCTGACTGAGCTTTTGTTTACCTTGCCCCTCCCCATCCCCCTCGGCTCCCACCCCTAGCTCAGGTGCCCAGTCAGCATTGTCAAGCTCTTTGAACTATTGCTCGATGTAAAAGGTACTGTATAAATGTTACACGTCTTGTTCGGTATAATTGGTGTCTGGATGTTTCATCATCAGAATTCTTAAATATTGGTTTCTAGGGGTAGCACATTTACGTGTGTGTTGTTCAGTGTTGGTGTGTGTTGTTCAGTATTGGTGTATTGTTCAGTGTTGGTGTGTGTTGTTCAGTGTTGGTGCGTGTGTGTTGTTCAGTGTTGGTGTGTGTTGTTCAGTATTGGTGTATTGTTCAGTGTTGGTGTGTGTTGTTCAGTGTTGGCGTGTGTGATGTTGAATGAGTGACGGGCATATCACAGGAGATCCACATAGGTTTTACTTGCACCCCCCTGGATTTGAGGTTTACTGACCCGTCAATCTCAGTTCCACACCACTCTGATCCAGAAGTGTGGCTCTGACATTACTAGTGGACAGGTTAAAGCTGTTAACAGTCAACATGACTGGCTGCTTCTTCCCAAGGTATTCATACGAGCCTTTCCACAGCGATTTCTGAGCAAAGACATCAGCGGGCACTGCAGCAGGGATAGAAATCACAGAGAAGCACTGGTCACTAAACTTTAAATGTTGGAGACTGAATACCCCAAATTCTTCATGACCTTAGCCCTAATGTCTTCACATTTAAGATTCCATCACGGAATTTTGCGAAACAAGATTAAATTCAGGCTTTGGATTGGAAGCAGTTTTTTCTTGCAGTTCTTTTAAAGACATTTGGGTAAACATTCCATTCAGTGTTAATTGAGCCTTTGTCTCTCTCGGCCACTGATGGACTTTCCCATTATATAGACACACATCACAAAAGGAACCCTATATAACGCTTAATGGAAAAATTAGCTGATGTGGAATTTCAAGCCGCTGCCACACACCTTAGCTGAGGACTCACCCAAAAGTTTAGGACTTGATATTTCCTTGGATGTTCCTGCAGGTTTCCCGCTGGGTCTCGTGTCCGCTAAACAAATGCAAGGAGGAATCAATAAGTCTTCTTACAAGAGAGAGACGTCAGGGTAGCATTGGATACACTCCATCAATGACAATGGACAGCTGGTAGCGAGACTGTGATTGTCTGCCTTAAAGGACGTGAGGTACCAAAGTGTGCAGGTGCATTCGGGGAAAGAGGAAAATCTGGCAGAGAATCACTTTTCAACTGGAGTCCCACTGCTCTGAAATGTTACGCTCAATACATCAGAGAAGTAGTGAGACTGACAAAGTCAGGCAATAATAAGAATCCCTTGCATTTGATACAGTGCCTTGTCACGTTATCGAGATACTCCAAAGCGCTTCATGGGATTCACATTGAAGTGTAGAGACTGTGCATTTTGTAGTAACCATAGCAACTCAGAGGTCCATCTGCGCACGACAATGAAGCGAGTGATCATTTATTATTTTGGGGTTGGTTGGCCAGGACAGAGGAAAAAATTCCCTTCTCTTTTTGAAGAGTGCCATGGGATCTTTCACGTCCACCTGAACGAGCAGACGGGGCCTCAGTTTAATCTCTCATACCAAAGACGGCATCACCGATAGAGCAACACAGCCCCAGACCTGCATTGGAGTGTCAGCTTCGACTATATGAATTCAAAGTCCTGAAGTGGGGCTTGAACCTACAATATTCCGACTCAGAGGCAAGATTGCTACCAACTGAGTCATGCTGACACATGTGGTGTGGTGCAGTACAGTAGGTTAACCAACCTAATCCTAATAATTCAGATGAAGAGGAGAGTAGTTGGCTATTCTAATTACAACAACTTGCATTTATGTAGTGCCCTCACACAGGGTAGCATCCCAGAGCCCTTGACAGTGGCGGAGCACGACTCTGAGCCGGGGGGAGAGGGAGGTGACCGTAGCCTTTGTCAAATAGGCAGGTCTTCAGGCACTTCCTGGAAGTGGGGAAGGAAGAGGAAAGGCGGAGGGGTAGAGGAACGGTGTTCCAGAGTTTCGGGGTGTAGTGGCTGAAAGCGCAGCCACCAATGGTGGAACAGAGGGCATGGCAACGTGCAGAAGGCCGAAACTGGCCTAGTGGAGGCAGCGAGTTATGGGTTGGGAGGTAAGCAGGTCGGAGAGGCGGAGAGGTAGGGAGGTGCCAGGGCATGAAGGGATTTAAAAATAAGTGTGAGGATCTTGAAACCAACTCATTCAGGGCTGGGAGCCAGTGGAGCCTGGCTAGACCTGGTCTGATTGGGGTACGGAGTTTAGTGCTGGTAAGTATGCGGGTGGCGGAGTAGTTATCGGAGAGCCAGCCTCAAAAGGCATAACATAGACAGAAGGAAACACAGAGCGGGACAAAACACAGTCACTCCTCTTTATGGTGTGTCCTGTGAAGCATTTTGAGACATCCTCCTGATATGAAAGGGCTATATATCAAATGTAAGGACGATATTATTACGATGTTATTACAGTTTAGATCACTGCATAGAGGTAGCTTCTAAGTGATTTTCAGTGACGGGTCAGCCAGAGTAACACTGCCACGTTACACTTTGGTGGATGTTACTTTTCTTAGTATATTTGAACTTCCCCAAATAATGACTTTCTGCAGGAGGTGACATACTGTGTACTGGGTACCTTGTAATCTTGTATAGCCATTTCTGAATTGTCTTATTGATGTTCCAATTGGGTCAGTGTCAGCACATTTTCCCCAGGAAGATGCTGTCTATTCCATTCCACACAGTCCTAACAATTGCTATAACCCATGATTAGAGAAATATTTGCTTGTCTTGCACTGCCACATGGTCCGCCTTCAATTTTAGGTCAACATACTTCCTGATCTTCTCCATTTCCTTATTTCATGCATTGTAGTCACTTCAAATGGCCACATCAATAATAGCTCATGTGTAGTCTAATTGTTTTTTCTGGTGATACAGTATATAGTTTATTGCAGATTACTGTTCTATCTGTGTGCACTTGTGAGCCCCAGATTATTGTGATGTTACCTTTTGATGTCATTGTTGTTCTAATTATTTTATTATGTCATTATTTTATATTCTGTGTGCCATTCACTGTCTTGTGGTTTATAATCATAATCCAGGGTGAAGGGGAGGACTTTGTAGCTTTAGTGGACACCAGGGAATGAATACTTGGCTAATGGGTAAACAACAGCAGAGAAAATAACCTAAACATTGAGATTAGCTGTTGAAATTGCTTTTTTTTAGGAAGAACGAACTATCAAGCGTCCTTTTAAGCTCCTACCTATGGCTCAATGTAATGCACTTCAGGCTCACTGTGGCTCAGAATCAATGGAATAGACAGCATCTTCCTGGGGAAAATGTGCTGACACTGACCCAATTGGAACATCAATGTAATGGCTATTTAACCACAGAAAATGTGGAACTTTTAACAGGGACGTTAACTCTGAGGATCTCATCTTGTGTGGTTTACACCACTGCAGATTTGTAAGCGATCACAGCACAGTGAGTGCTCTTGTAATGACTCTTTGTCACCCATTTCATTGCCTTCTTCCTAATGTGCCTGAAAGCACGGCACAGAGAGTACAGCACAGTGCTGATGGGAAAGCACGGCATGGACGTGGGGGAGGGACAAAGGGGGGAGTGGGTGATGAGGGGAAGGGGGCTTGAGGACTGACGGGGTGAGAATGGGGCGAAGCGAGGGGGAGAGTCAAGTCTGTGTCAATTTGCACTGAATCGTTGGCGGTTTGGGCTGTAAATTCAGGGCCACTGAGAAGCAGACTGAGCCGAGTAACCAGGCTAATGATATCTGAGATCAAGGCAAGTCCAATTCCACTCCATAAATACAAGTAATTTATTTCTGCAGTTTTACCCCATCTGCACCAGGTCCTAACTAATGGGCTCTGTTGCCACCAATTCATCACAAAGAGTATAACTGAGACAAAATATTCCACTGCCAAAAAAAGGAAAGCAAGAAACAAAGGCAAATACATTGTATAAACCAAATACGTGCTAATGCAGAGGTAAATCCCAGTAATGGAGGATTTACTCCGAACCTTTCAAAGTTCATTTTCTGAGCAAAATAATAATCATAATAATCCTTGCATTTGAAACAGCACTTTATCATGTTCATCAATACATTTTGAAGAACTGCCACAAGATTTTTCTGTTTAGTGTAGTGACTGTGTAGAATAAGCCACTTACACGTGATGTCCCATCATCAACACACCATTCAGTCAGAGTCATGATGAATGGTGACATTTTTGATTTTTTTTACAATTCACTACTTTTTTGACACGTAAATAATGTTCTTTTGACAGTAGGTGCTGAGGGGGAGAAAGTGGGTGGTTAATCTGAACGTTTATTATTATTATTATTGAGAGAGGAGGGTTATTGATGGATTTGGAGATAAGGCAGGGTTTAAATCTGCCTCAATCTAATCCATTTATTTATTATTTATTCAGCCCACATAGGCCATAGGAATGTGAGTGAAAGCTCATAGGAATGGGCTTTGAGGGCTAAGTGGCCTCCTCCTGTTTCTACTGTGTGTCAGCCTGGCCCAGTAGTAGCACTCTTGCCTCTGAGTTAGAAGATTGTGGGTTCAAGCCCCACTTCAGGATTTGGAATCACATAGGCTAAAGTGACGCTTCAATTCAATGCTGAGGGAGTGTTTAGTTGTTGCTGGGGCTGTCCTTCGGATGAGACGTTAAACTGAGATTCCATCCGCAGATGTTCAGGTAGATGTGAAAGATCACTGTGGCACTATTTAAGAGAAGGGAATTTCTCCCAGCGACACAATCACAAAGCCCCCCCCGTAACCCCTCCCTCCCCACCCCCCGCCCCCCTCCTCACCGTAGCACACAGGCTGCTTTCCAGACCAGCTCCCGTCTGGCCTGCAGGTCCTGTGCTCAGAGCCTCCGCTGAGGTAGAAGCCAGGCTGGCAGGTGTATAGCAGAGTGTAGCCCAGTGGCGGCAAATCAATCGATCCAACGTTCACATGTGGGGGGCTCTCTGGCTGCCGGCAGTGATGTGCTGAAAGGCAAATACATTTTTCTTTGTAGGAATCCCTGGACTGAAATCCCGGGTGTTGTCGGGTGCAGGGGCGAGGGCGGGGGAGAGGGAGGCAGGGGCATGGCCAGGCACGACTGTATTGAGCGAATCCCCACTGGCAGGCGAGGTCACAGAGGGCACAAAGCCAAACCCTGCAAACCAAAGTCCTGACAGGTAGGGTGGTCCCAGCTGGACGAGGGATGGGAAACCTCGCCCATGGTTGGAGGGGAGGAAGATCAGCAGGAACAGTCTCCCTGCTGTGACAAGACGGTGAAAATGGCACAGAGTCAGTGACTAGCAGAGGGTCTGAAATAGACTCACGGGTACATTCTGGCTGAATGCCATTCCAGGTTAGATTGGCAAGACACGTGCGTGTGGTTGAACCTTGAAGAAGATAACCTTTCTGGCACTTGTAGCCCACTGTACTTCCCACCTGTCTCGGAGCGAGAGAGAAAGAAAGAGAGAGAGAGAGCAGATGGATATCCCTTTAGACTCGGCGTTCAGTTGAAAGACAGAACCAGCTTTAGCCAGATTTTTCATCACAGACAGGACCTTGTTACTGCAATCCCATGGTGAATGTCAGAGCAATGTACAACATTCAGTCTCAAATATTCCCTCTTAGTCTGAACCTGAAACTCCATTTGTCAGAATCATGGTAAATCCTGATATCTCTGTAGCTGGTCCTTTTTCACAAACTGCGGGAATTCGATATTCAGACCAGGTCTCCTCCTGTGGCCTCAAACAGAAGATGGTGTGGAACAGCAGAACATTCTTAAATTCAGTCTTAATTTGGCTGCCAGTTTCTTTTCAGTTCGTAAAAAGAAACCGATTTTCGAATTTAGGCTGAATTGAAGGATGTTCCCCAGAGTTTGTGCTTAAGACAGAATGGGCTGACAGGCTGAGACCAGGTGGAATTTCAGGCCTTCCAGAGATAAATGGTGCGCTCAGTAGTTGGCCAGACCTCATGTTGCCAGCCTCGTTGCTGGCTTGAGATGTGCTCACAGTTCTAACAGGGGGCAGAGTGGACTGAATCAATGTCTCTGTACCTGATAGCCTTGGGAGTTGTTCTGCAACCCGAAACTGGGCACGCCAGGATCAACGCACGTCGTGTGGGTCGAATCTTTGGAGGAACAAGAAACAAATCATGTTGATGCTTGAGATGAATTCAACAAAGGATTGAAAAAGGAACGCAATGTGAGTATAACACTCATTCATTTTCAATACTCAGCTTGGAAAATACATAGACGTTTATTGTTCCCTTTAAGGCCATAAGAGTTGTGAGGAATAAAACTATGGCAACCTAAGCATCCTAACTATGGCATCATAATGTCGCAGAAAGCTTCACAGAAAATTGTTGTAAACTTTAGGATTGTATTTGTGAGCGAACGAGGCAGTCAATTTGCGCAGAGCAATGTCCCTCAAGCTGCTATGTGAATGATCAATTTAACTGGGGGATTGTTGGCCAGGTCACTGATGTCCATGACTGATGCTGCCATGACATCTTTAACGTTCACCTGAACAGGCAGACGGATGCTCAGAGTGAAACTCTGTTTAACTAGTTCCAACCCTGCACTTCTTTGCTCTTGGCCCAGTCATGATGTTTGGTTCAAGCACCACATGAGCTCCCAGTCCAAGCTGACTCCCCAGTGCAGTAGTGGGTGGAACATTGTGTTATTAGATGTGCCGTCTTTCAAGTGAAACATTAAAGCCGGGTCCTGTCTAGTCCGTTCAGACCCCACACAGATTCGAAGAGGTAAGTATCTCTCGTGTCCCGGCCAACAATCCTCCAAATAGAATTGGCGGCCATTCACGTCAGCAAAGTCTTACAAACCCGGCTGTGTGCTGTGGCTGATGCATATACCCAAGAAAACAGTCACTACAATTCACAGGAATTCATGCTATATGAAATGTAAGTAGTATGATTATTTACTATTATAGTATAATTTATTATTAATTATTATTTTTATAAATGAAGATTTGACTTCCGTTACCAATACAGCTTGGTTGGATTCCACTCCAGATACCGTCTGCCTGACAAAATCTTCTGGACGAGCCCACTAATACGAACGGGGTGGAACAGCTGAATAAGATCACCGATTTATAGGTGAATCCTCGGTCTTCACGTCTCCCATAAGCCGGAGTCCCAGGGTCTCCGCAGAACACAGCTATAACAACAGAGAGGGAGGGAGGGTGGGAGAGAGAGCGAGAGAGAGATCGAGCAAGGGACCAAGGGAGAGAGAGAGAGAGCTTCAATAGACATCAATTATTTAAATGTTCAGACGTTGTACGCAATTCCGCTCAATGGTTAGGCACATCTGGGTTGAGTAATGCACCATTTTGTCGGTCTTAAAGACATTGTTATTTTTAAGTCCTTAAAAGTGTTTTCAAATTAAGACAGAGTTTAAAAAGGGACCAAACACTCAGCAAAGAACAGCCAGCATTGTGTATTTGTGTGTGTGTGTGTGTATGTGTGCGTGCGTGGTGGTGTGTGTGCCGCTTGTGCATGTGCTCATTTGTGTGCATGCTGGTGTATGTGTCCAGTGTGTGTGTGCATGTGTTTATGTGTGGGAGCATGTGCTGGTGTCTATATGCATGTGTGCGCGAGCCCTGGTCTATGTGTGTGTGCATGTATACATGCCTGTACACGTGTGTGTTTGTGCTCTGCACTGGTATGTGCGCACTGATGTGTGTGTGTGTGTGTGTGTGAGTGCGCGTAATCACCCCATGACATGAAACAAACTGAAGTGGAAAAGTTTTCCATCTCAAGTCATTCTTTCTGCGTCTTGAAAACTGGGACACTTCACCTGTGGAGTGCAGCGACCTCCCTCGGTTTCTCTCACATTACCTTCCCCCAGTTGGAGTGCCAGTGCTGCTCGCAGCGTGGCTCCGAGTGCGTGGGCGGACTTACGGAAGCACTGTGGGATCTCCCCAGTCCAGGTGCCGTTCCCTGCGCAGGTGAGAACAGCTGGCAGTGACAGCTGGTAACCCTCCGAGCAGACGAAGCTGATGCTCATTCCCCAGCTGAAGTCAGATCCCATCACAATTCCGTTCAGGATTTCGGGAGGAGACTGACATGTGATAGCTGCAAAGACAAAACAAGTCGTTGAGGCGCTGCAATGCTTTGGTGTTTCAATCCTTCCAAACATTCAGGCCTTGAGAGAAAGAGAGCGAGAATATCAAAGAGTCTCAATTGCATTTCGTTGACCTCTGAAGGTTCCGAACTGTATTAAGGGACGATCTTGCATTGACCCGTCCGGTTCTGTTTAAGTGGTTTGCAAACAAACAACTATATCTGCACAGCATGGAGGCACAGCTACAACCTGTGATGTGCTAATCAACACTGGTGATAATTAACACAGGTCATAGCCTGGTCCAGTTGGTTACACACTCGCCTCTGAGTCAGAAGGTTATGGGTTCAAGCCCCATTTCAGTATCTAGGCTGACTCACCAGTGCAGTGCTGGGTGGAGAGTACTATATCCTATGAATCGTGTCAAAGTGCTTCACACAGGTGCCTGGGAGCCTGAGCCTGGTGTGGGGGAGGGGGCGGAGTGTGAGGAAGGAAGTTGGCCAAAAGTCTAGTCTTAAGATGGGTTTTGAAGGCAGGAAGTGAAGGGGGTTCCAGAGAGTGGGGTCAGATTGGCTGAACAAAACTTTTCAACAAACAAATTTAACGGTGGCCGGTAAACGGATAAAGAATGAATGTAAACGTGATCAGAGCCGGGGAACAAAAAACGTGAATGGGTGGCTTCCAGGTGGACGTTGTAACACAAGTGTGCGACTCACGTCTGCAGATCGGTCGGCTCCCGTTCCACACTCGATCTTTAGTGCAGGTGAGCGAGGAATGTCTCTTGGGGTCCATGGTGAAGCCAGGCGAGCACTGGAAGACCACCGTGCTGTTGTAGTTGAAGTCAGCGCCCAGTCTGACCCCGTTAGCTGGTAACCCAGGGTCACCACAATTAATGACTGTAAAACAACAAGACAGAGGAGCAGAGATTTCACAGATTGCACTCAGTGATGGAGCAAGAAAGCTAGAGACAAAAGCCCACGTGGATTCCTGTCGCACTGACAAGGAGACACATCACATTCATTGGGGGACAGGTTGCTCCTCAGAGGAGGAATGGCAGGGATAAAAGAGTTAAGGACTTCAGATCAACGGCGATCCATCATCTCAAAGCTATTTTCTCAGCAATTTGACTTTGTCAGTGATGTTCTCAGACATCTCTCCTCGCTCCTTCTCTGTCCATCCTCAGTGGGAACCGGCTGACAAAGCACTCACACCGTGACCCTCCCAAACACACCAGCAGCCAACGTTGATGTAATCTCTGACAGCAGAATACGCCAGCAAGCAAATAAATAAGCTTTACATCTAATTCAGCGACTGTCACGTCAAGAGGATGTCTCAAAGCGCCTCACACGACATATTGTGAGGTGTAGTGACTGTGTGTTTGTGAGTGGAAGACAGAGAGAGAGAGTGTGACGCTAGAGACTGGCATTGAACTCGGGTCTCCCAGTCAGGTATCTGCTGCACTCTCGCCATCCCTGACCCAACGGGAACTCCGGCGGTGGGAACAGACAAACTGACCTTTGCATTCTGGAGGGGCATTGGTCCATGTGCCGTTGACGGTGCAGTGTCTGGTCAGCAAACCCGGAGAGTAGAAGCCCTGGCGGCAGGCGTAGGTGATGGAGCTGGAGAAGACCAAGCCGGTGCTGACCAGGATCCGGGCGTTGCGCGGGGTTCCTGGGTTCCCACAGGACACGGCTGCCGTGGGGAACAGAGAGGCAGCCATTACAGGTGGTAACAGGGAATCCAGCACCATACGGCACAACCCACGGCTCTGCACCAGACGGAGTCTAACCTGCACCTGACACAACGCCATTCATAATAATAATAATAATCCTTACGTTTGACACCGTGCCCTTATTATGTCTGCGAGACGTCTCAATCGCTTCACAGGATACACTGTGAAGTGAATCACCTGTATATTTTGTGGGCGAAACACGGCAGCCAATTGCGCACAGCAGCGTCCCACAAACAGTCGTGGATTGAGTGACCAAATGATTTTCATTTTTTATTTATTTTTGTGAAGAGATTATTACCCCCAATCCGCCAATCGACTAACCAATTGCTAAGAACTACCTACTTACTGCTAGATAAACAGAGGTGCGTGGAGTAAAAAAAAAGTTGCCTAACGTTTCGCACTGCCCGGGAATCGAACCAGGTGCTCTCGCTTGCGAGACGAGCGCTCTAACTACTACACCACAGAACTCCATTCAGCGCAGAGCACTCACTGAGCTGCAGGACTTCACAAGCAACTTTTGGGATCAGATGGAAGTTGCTTCCAGTAACCGGAAATACATTAATTCCAACCAGCGAGAATCTCGAACCAGCTCAATTTTGTGTGTAACTGGCTCCCACGGATTGGCACACTACACTCTGAATAATGACAAGACCCATTCCCTCTGCTGCCCCTGAACATCAGACTCATCCTTACACTTCACACAACAGCTTTAAAGTTGTAAGGACACCTCAAAGAGCCTCACAGGATTTACCATGAAGTGTAGCGACTGTGTATTTACTTTGAAGTGTAGTGACTGTGTATTTACTGTGTAGTGTGTAGGGAGAACACTCTCCCAACCGTCATCTCATCACAGAATCAAGCTGTTTTTTAAATGAGTCCCAGTGTGATTGCCTCGACCACTCTTCTTGGTCACCAGTCATTAAGATAAATCCAGTCTTTGGGTAAAGAAAAACTTTTGGGTCTCACTGCTTTGCAACACTGAACCTGTGTCCTCTTGTTCTGAAGTCTCGCTGCATCCAAAAGTATTTTTGCGAGTTTACTTTTTAAATGTCATTTACAATCTTGTACATCTCTATGATGTTCCCTCTGTGACTACTCCCATCATAAGAAGATAAGAAATGCTAGCCAAAAAGAAGACCAACGTCCATCTGGTTCACCTTCCTCCTTCCTGGCGGTCGCTTGCATATATGTCCCAAACTCCCTATGTGCTATATCCCATCATGTTATTTCTTAAAAGAAAACTATCTAATCTGTGTTTGAAGGAATCAACACTTCCTGCTTCAACCGTCTCCCTAGGGAGCTGTTCCACAGGTTCCCTATTCACTCACTGAAATAGTGCTTGCGTAGATTTGTTTTGAATTTACCCCTACAATTGCAGGCCGTGTCCTCTGGTTTTGCTATTCTGGACAAGTTGAAACAATCTTACAAGAGGAAGTTGATTGAGATTGTGTGGACTCACTGCAGATCTCTAAACTCTTATGCCCGGAAGAGAGAATGCTCTTGTCCTTTGGTTCATCCCAACTTCTGCACGTTGGTAAAAGGAGGTTTTGCTCAGAGGGTGTATTGTTAACCAGCATTTCCTGGCTCCCGTCAAGAAAACCTTAGCTGTGAGCCAAGCTGCAGGTCATGATTATTAAACAACAAAACATCCTGGCAAGTGGCAAGATTCCAGTTTGTGCCTGAGAATTCCTAGAGCACTGGAGTATTCCTGAAGAGGAGAGACACACTCCTCCATGATTTTGTATGCACTCCTCCAAAGTCGCCAACAGTTGGTGGATCTTGTGATCAGGGAGCAGTGTGTGGGTTGTATGGAGGGGAGAGACTGAAGGAAAATAAAGCAGCTTTTGATCAATAACTTGCCTGAAAAATCACAGATGCCAGGAACCAGTGTGAAATCCAGTTTGTGCCAGGAAATGGGAAGATCACAGTTGGGTCTTTACTTCTAAGTATCTCACTTCAGGGCCACCAACAGAAATAAAAAGGGCCATCACATCTCAAACAAAGCTCTAAAGACTCTCCGTGTGACGGCAGAGTTCTTTTTGACACATTTTCCTGACTATTTGCATATAAAAGTCATCACCAATCTCTCAGAGCTCCTCAACAAATCTCCAGATTGCTGCTGCCAAGTAAAAACTCAAGTATGTGCCTTCCCAGTGCAGCACTAATGAGTTGACATGGTGGATACGGGTAGATCATGCAGCTAGACAGGACCCCTGAGGTTCATCACCAACTTGCATCTGGCAGATGGAACAAGAACAACACAGACTGCGTTGGGGCAGATAACTCATCATTTTCAAATCTATGATTCAAGACTAACTGAGTAATTTTCTTCGTAACAGAATTTATCATCATTTAATGGAGGACGAGATTTCTGGAGCCGGGCCCAGTACTTGTCTCTACCGACGGAAGGTTCAAACCCTGGCACGGCCTGAGTTAATTGACCTCAGCTGACAAGAGATTCAGAGTCATGTTCAGAAGGTTTCACGAGGAGCATCTGAGTAGGTCATTAGGTGTAACGTATTTTCCTTAATATTAATTTTCTGCTATAATTATACAATGTCTATTCATTTTTTTACTGAAAGTGCTCCATGTGGGCTTTCCCCTTGACCCAGGCGCAACATAAAGTTGAGGAAATTGTTTGTTTGTTACTTGTTGCCGGACGCACGCAGCAGGAAACGAAGAATCCGGAATACCAGCCAGAACAATTCAGTTGAGTATAAATTAAATTCAAGGCTTTTTTTAAAGTTTGATGTACTACAAACTTAATGGCTGAGATTTCTTTCTTTCAAGAGCTTCGACCTGTGTCCTGCGCTGCTACTTCCTTTGCACCTTTGTCGATGAAAACCATCACTGACAAAAAGGGGAACTTTCTAAAAAGAATTTTTTAAAAAAAAAATGTGGTAATAAAAACTGAACAGAGTTGGAGTGATCTAACGGATGGTACCACTCGATCAGTCTCTTATTCACTGGATCCCTAGATAGATCTCAGTACCTTTCAGAGTCGTTTGTCACAGTTTACAGGAACGTACAAGTCGTTAACTGCTTGTTTCTAACCAGGAAAGGCAAATAACGACTCAATTGACAAAGAGGCTTGTTGCTGTGATGGGGGGTGATCAGGGGGATGAGATTAGATGGGCCGAAGGGTCTTCTTCATCCAAACCGATCTTGTGATCTTGTGTGACATTGTGTGAGGAAGATCAAACTTTGCTCTCAGAACCCTCCGCCCCATAACAACTGTGGTAAATGAAGTGTTCCACACTCACAGCGAATACTCTTTACTCAGAGTGGAGCAGATCAGACTCTCTGGGCTGGAAGGATGGGTGCTCTCTCTACAGAGACTGAGAGCAGTGTGCACTGTGCACTGTTAGGTGATCTTCTCTAGGAAGCGGCACTTGTTATGGGTTTGCCACAAAGTTGGGGTATTGAAGTTGCTCCTGTATTGAATAACAGGAATTTGCACTTATGGAGCATATTTTAATGCAATACATCGTACATTTATACTGTGCCTTTCATATCAAGAGGATGTCTCAAAGCACTTTGAAGTAGGCAAAAGTCTCAAAGCGCTTTACAGAGACGGAGTGGGAGCTGGAGTGAGATAGGCAGTATTTGGCTGAACATCAGTCAATGAGGTAGGTTTTTAGACGACCTTCAGTCGACTGGATCAAAATTCCCTCCCACAGGCCGACTTCATAGATTTATACCTTATTATAAGCACATTAACATTGATGTCCCATCCACCAATAAATACATTTAATATCAGAAGTGTTGAAGCCAATTACAGTATATACTTAAGATAATAATAATCCTTGCATTTGATATAGCGCTTTTCACGTCGGGAGGACGTCCCAAAGCGCTTCACAGAACACACTGTAAAGTGAATTGACTGTAGATTTGTGGGCGAACGCGGCAGCCAATTGCGCACAGCAATGTCCCACAAACAGTCGTAGATTGAAAATGACCAATTTATTATTGTTTGTGGTTTTGGAGGATTATTATTAGGCTCTGTGTGGAGTAAGGAAACTTGCCCAAGGTTTCGCCCTCTGCCTGGAATTGAACTCAGGTCTCTCGCTTGCAAAGCGAGTGCTCTAACCACTGAGCTACGGGATTCCAGATATTCAGACCATTAGAAGTAAGGCCAGGTAAAGCTTCATAAAGGTCATTAAATATTTATCACTGTGAAAGGAGTCACTGGTAACTGCTTTCCTACCATTTCTTACTGAGTTAGATTGGTCAAAGTATCTAACCCATGGGACTCAGTTTACAAGGAAACTTCCCCCACTATTTGCTCAGATAATTCCCCCTGCCCATATTGTTCATAAAACCAGCACATCACAGCTTAAGTAATACTTATTCGTCAAAGTGCAGCAAGTTTGGGGGCAGCTTTGCCTCTAGCGATCTTTAACGAGAGCGAGAATGTGAAGGACATAATGATGAGTATTCCAGGGCCAGAATCCCCCTCATTCATTAATCAGTGAAATACCCACCGGTTACTGAGGACGTCCCAAGGCGCATTGGTTATTTATTAACTGTATTATTTATCTTTGGAAAAGCACGGGATAATTAAGAGCCTCGTTATCTTTCGCTGTGCTGCTTTGACACCCGGTGAATCGAGTACCTTGACACTCTGGCTGGATTCCGCTCCAGGTGCTATTGGGCTGACAGACCCGCTCTGGTGATCCGCGCAGTGCATAGCCAGCTTCACAGGTAAATCGAATCACGTTCTTCACTCGGAAATTCTCCCCCAGCCGAATGCCACGTGCCGGGATTCCTGGGTCTCCGCAAAGTCCATGACTGTCACCTGTAGAGCAAAGAAGCAAACCTCACTGACGGCGTTTCTCAGATGGATGGTCCTTTTATATCAGAACACAAAGAAACACAGACACTGTGAGAATCCACACCTCTATGTTCTCTTCATAGGCTTTCACTTTTTTGTTCCAATATTCATTAGCTCACATTTACCAACAGCAAACTCCATCTTCTCTGGGATTCCCCCAAGCCTTGGCTATTGCCAACCTGAGCCCAATACTCTCTGGAATTAGGTGAGTAGGGTGCGACCCTCCGAGGAGAGAAGGCGCAACTCCATTCCAGACACATGGAAACTTCCAAGGGTAAGTGGAAAACTCTGTTTGATTTAGATACTCTTAAGCATGGTGATTACAATACAATTTACAATACAATTGATGTTTATATCATGCCTTTCACGTCAGAAGGATGTCCCAAAGCTCACGAATGTCTCAGACATGTAATAACAACAACTTGCATTTTATGTAGTGCCCCTCCTGCAGGGTAGTGTCCCAGAGCTGACAAAAACAAAACATGGCAATGACGTATACGCATCAGGGCAATGATCCATCTCTCGGTATGAGAGTACCAATGAGCATTCACATTGGAGGCTTCCATTTCGGACTCTGTGCTTGAAAATTGTGTTTGAGATTGTGGGGATAGCACAGCTGTCAGTCAGTCTAACAACCTCTAACCTTCCCATTAGCTTTCAGACTGGTTGATTGAGCCTTCCGATACAAGTTCACACTTAAGCAAAACTTTTCTCCCACCTTCCAAAGTGGACGATGGTCACTGGAAGGAAGCGAGTTGGCCCATAAAGAGAGAGAGAGAGAGAATGAGAGAGAGAGAGAGTGAAAGAGAACTAAAAACAACAACAGCAATAACAACTTGCATTTATATAGCACCCTTCACGTGGGGTAGTGCTTGACAGTGGCGGAGTCTGACCCCGAAACAGGGAGGCACAATCAAAAAGGAAGGTCTTTAGGCAGGAATTGAAGGTGTTCAATTCAAGGCGGAGGTATTGAGGGAGTTCCAGAGGTTCGGGGCGTAGTGGCTGAAGGCACGAACACCGATGGTAGAGCAGAGGGGACGAGGAGACCAGAGCCTGCTGAGCGGAGGCAGCAGGTGGAGGGAGCGGGAGGGGGAGGGGGTTTGCTGGGGGGGGTAAGCAAGTCGGATAGGTAGGGAATTGCGGGGGCACGAAGGAATTTGAAAACAAATGAGAGGATCTTGAAATCGAGCTATATCTGTAGACTTGCCTGTAGTCTCAGAGTTAAACCAAAAAAAAAGCAGCTTCTTTCACAATATAAGGACCCAAATCCCTGTGCTGATACATTATACATTATTGATGTTGTGCAGGCACACAACATTGGTAAAATATATCTTTGCAGACAGCATTATGGTAAACAACTACTGTGATATCTGTCTGTTGCTATTCCTTCTGGTGACTCAAACATTCCTTCAGTGAATTAAAAGTCCTCTGTAAGAAGTGAACATATGTTTAAAGATGATGCCACTTTATGCATTATTTCCTGGTTGCACAGTGCCGTGCTATCTGTCATCTGGAGGAGATTAAAGCTGCCACATTGAGTGCGAATTTTCATGTTAAACTTTTCTCAACAGCAACAGAAAGTGTGGATAGATTACGGCTGCCGAGCGTGGAGATAACCTCGAAAAAAATAATTCAGAGCAGCCGCTTTTCTGCCAGAGTGGCAACGTTGCGAGATAAGAGGGAATGGATCAGGAATTGCTCTGACGTGATGGTTGGCTGTTGTTTTTTCTGTTTCATTCTGTTCCCAATGTAAGCTTCCCAATTGTGAGCTTCTGCCACCAGAGGCCCCCAGAGAGCTATGACAACCACTGGCGGAAAACAAATACCCCAACAAATACCCCCAAACAGTTCAATTTACTCCTCAGGTCTTTCTGATACACAGGAGATCATCCGTCTGCATCTCAAGGGCTTCAACCTTGGCCCCGCGCACACCTCCATCACCACACTGTACTAGCTTTGCTTTCAGCTGAGCTGATGATAAGTGTCAACATTCCAGTGCAGCTCATTCAACAACATGCGTTTACACAGTGCCCTTCAATTGGGGTAGTGTCTTGGAGCGCTTAAGGGTGGGAGCCAGAGGAATAGGGAGATTGACTGAGACAGGTCTGGGAGTTGAGGGCCACCTCGCCACCACGTTGGTTGGGGTGGGAAGGGTCTGATGGAAGGTGCAGTCT
Source organism: Callorhinchus milii (assembly GCF_018977255.1). NCBI lineage: Eukaryota > Metazoa > Chordata > Chondrichthyes > Chimaeriformes > Callorhinchidae > Callorhinchus > Callorhinchus milii. The sequence continues at coordinate 20,881,271 of NW_024704751.1, read as the reverse complement.
GGGTGGATGTGACTTTGATGAGGTGGGGATGTCAACGGTGGGTGTGAGGGGGTAACAGCCAGGTTTATGTGAGCTCGAGAATATCAATGTGCTCATCCAGGATGAGGTTGTGGATGGTAAGAGCTTTGTCAGAGATGGGGTGGACATTTTGGAGGGCAATGTTGATGGGGTGCTGATGGGGGAGGGGGAAGTGGAGGGATTTCAGGAGGATGGGGTGTAGATTGTGGGGGGAGAATAACTGTCGAGTAAAAGGGGGAGGAGAGCTGGGAAGGATGTGGAGGAAAAGAGCAATTTACCTTTGGAAGACAGGGGAAGGGGGGGGGGCCTTTCGGAGAGAGTGGGGGATGGGGCAGTCGGGGTGGCTGCTCTGCGTCAACCCTCGCTGTGATGAGCACGGCGGAGGACACCCAGGCTGGAGCAGAAGGAGTTGATGGGAGGGTTCAGGAGGGAGTGAAGACAGGGAGGGCAGTGGGAGAGAAGAACTGAGCAAGAGTAGCGAAGGGTGAGCAGTGGAAGTGGGGGCATTTTAGGAGGGGCAGTTCAGGTAGAGGGCGGCAGCCAAAATGTGCATACCAAGACTGGAGGCAAAGCGATCAGCGAGGCAGAGTCAGCCTACAGGCATGGAGGCTGCAGGAAGCTAGAGGAGACAGCACAGAGGCTGGCGCTCACAGTGTTAGTCATTAGGTTGGACAGAGCTCAGCCTCATCAATACATTAGAGATTCTATACACATTCAGATTCTATACACAAATGGTGCTTAATTAAAAGGGTTTCTCTCTGGAGACAAACGCAGGAACTTCCTTCATATCACTTGCTGCAGTGGCCGGGAAACTGCCACGTCCTCCAAAGGATTTTCTAAAATCAAAGCTCTTTTAGGACTCAATTAATGTCAAACTTTTGCACTCTCTGGTTTGGGTTGGTTCCAGGAAAGAAAGCAAAACAGGGAAAAGTGATGGAAACATATTGTGGGTCCCTCTGTCACGTTGTGGTCCAAATTCTAGGGTGATGTTGACAGTACACTTCACAGAGCGGAGGTTACGACTGTTGGGAGTTTGTGTTCTGACCTCAATGTCACTCGCTGCATAACAGCCTGCCCTAGACACACAACAACCCAATAATAATCTAATCTCCAAACACCAAGCAAAATATTAACTGAAGTTATTCTTAATAATGATCTTTGCATTTGGTGTAGCACTTTTCAGGATGGCTGGCATTATTTATTTATCCAAACTCAATAATTATAGGAAGCTATGCTTCAGAGGATGTAACCACCTTGTTCTGAACCTGTGAATATTCCCTGGGAACATTGCATTCACATAATAACCATATTGTCAAGACATCTCGAAGGACGAGACGTGTAGCGCAGAGTCTCTTTTTGTCGGCAAACTCAACAGCCAATTTGCACACAGCAACATCCCACAAACAGCCATGAAGTGAGTGACCAATTTCATCTGGAGAACTGATGGCCAGGACACTGAATTAACTCTTTTCTCGTTTCAAATCATGCTCTGGGTTCTTTAACGTCCACCTGAATCGGCAGACAGGACCTCGGATTAATGTCTCATCTGAAGGACGGCACCTCTAACAATACAGTACATACCCCATCACTGCACTGCAGTGTCAGCCCAGACTGTGTGAGCTCAAAGTCCTGACATGGGTTTGAACCCATAACCTTCTGGCTGAGAAAGGCGAAAGTGTTACCACTGAGCCAGGCCGACACATTCACCATTCATGCCCCTGTGCTGCCCAGTCAGGTCCATCTCTGACCTTTGATCCCAACGGAACATTCAAGAACAAACACCACCAAACGTTTACTCATTTTCAATTCCTTTCCTGCCCTGGCACCTCCCTCTCTCTCCGACCTGCTTACCCACCATCCCACTGCCTTCTGCCTCCGCTTGAATGGACACTGGCCTTCTGCATGTCCTTCATGCCCTCCGCTCCACCATTGATGGCCGCTCTTTCATCCACTACACCCCGAAACTCTGAAACACTCTTCCTCTATCCCTCCGCCTTGCCCCTTCCTTCCCTACTTTCAGGTCGCGCCTGAAGACCTTATTTGATCGCGCCTAGTCACCTTCCACTCCCGCCGGCTTGGTGTTGAGCTGTGCCACTGTCAAGTGCTCTGGGACGCTGCCCTGTGTAAGGGGCGCTGTGTAAGTGCAAGTTATTGTTGTTGTTTTACGTTACAGAAAGTAAAGTATTAGTATCAAACATGGTCATATTTTAATACTTAAGTGATCCTGGAGATCAGCAGGTCTGTTTTCCGTATATTGATTAATAACAGTGTTGTTCTCAGCAGGACTTATTCAGTTGCGTTTGAATATCGTGCTCTTTCGTCCCAATCCAAACTGTGTTAACATGATCAGTTTCTCCTCTCTCTTGTTCTGTGTTTAGCAAGAGCCATCTCAGGACTAGGTCAAGCCCATCGCCAAGCCTCCAGCTCATGGTCTGGGCTGATACTCCAGTGCAGGGTGATTGTCAGAGCTGACGTCCTTCGGATGACCTGATACAACACACACTTCTTGATATTGGGCTCTAACTGTACCTGAACAGTGAGGCTGTGACCCACTCCAACGTCCGTCCAGCTGGCACATCCGCGTGCTGTTCCCGATTAGATTCCGCCTGTTACAGTGATACCGGACCGTGGAGCCAGCTGTGTACTGATTGCCAGACATCTCTGCATTGGGGGGGACTCCGGGATGACCACAGGTCACCACTGGAAGGAGATGATGTGAAAATAGTAAAAAGAAAATTTAGGACAAGAGAAAACAAGCAGTGAGTATAGTATAGGGTATGTAGGATGGACCATGCGGTACAGAACCTCAGTCACGAGACAATTAACATCAACTAGCTCTACCCTTGAAACACACTGTAACCCATATTATCCTTCAAAATACATCACACTGGAATCCCTGAAGGTGCAACCTAGTTCTGTTTTTGAAAAGTTATTTTTCCCAATGACAGGTGTTATCGTGGACTGAGTGAGTGTCGCAGCCAGAATATTTCTGTTGCTCAAAATCACAAGTGAGAGCTTGACGAGTCTTTCAAGGACACCTGTAAGACTTTGTCACAGTAATAATAATTGCCATGAAGTGAGTGACCAATTTTTATCTGGGGGATTGTTAGCCAGAGCACGGTGGGAGAGAAATTCCCTTCTCCTTTGTGAATATTGCCGCAGGATCTTTAACACCCACCTGAACAGGTAAACAGGACCTTGCCTTAACATCTTATCCAAAGTTAACACCCCCAGCACTGCATTGGAGCGTCAGCCTGCATTATCTGAGTTCAAAGTACCAATGGGAGCTTGAAACCATAACTGGGGACGAGAGAGAGTGCTACCAGGCTGACACCTCACGTGGATAACAAGACAAACCATCCGCACAGCTGCGAGTGTTCTACATGAGCACAACACAACACGGAACATGGTACACACAGAACGAGAGGTGGGGCAGTTAGCAGCCGATCACCATCAGTTTGGGGATATTTTAAGAGCGTGCAGTTACTTACAAAGGCACCGTGGGAGAGATCGGTCCCAGGAACCATCGCCTTGACAGGTGAGCACGTTGGAGCCCAGCAGGTAATAGCCCGGGCTGCATTCATACGACACACTGCTGGCGTACCGAAACCGCTGGGCAATGTTCAGCTGCACTCTGCGAACCCCATTTTCAATGTGCAGGGGGTCTGAACAATTAACCACTGCAGCGAGACAAGAGACGTTGTTCAATCAAAGGGGTCCTTCGTATCTGCAATGCCGGGATCCCCTCCTTCCCCATCGTCAGCCGCTATTCTTACCTTTACATGTTGGCAGCAAGTTACTCCACTGCCCGTTGGATTGACATTGAGCCCTGACAGCACCGTACAGCGTGTAGCCCATGATACATGTGAAGCTCACCACGTCGTTCAGGTTGAATTGGCTCCCTTGTGTCTTGCCATTCGATGGGTTGCCAGGGTGACCACAAGTGATAGCTAAAGGGGGAAAAGCACAACTCTTTATTCGGTCACATTTCTCCCGTGAAACTCCCCTGTTCTGATCCCTTTGTTTCTCTCCATCACAATTATACTCGCATTCAATACAGCGCCTTTCACATCGAGAGACCTCCACAAAACACCTCACAGGACTTTATCTGGGAGATTGCTGGCCCAGGACACCGGGAGAAACACCTTCCTCTTTTGAAATAATGCCACTATCAGGTGCCACACAGCGTGAAGGGCACCATATAAATAAGTGCAAGTTGTTATTGCTGGTGCCACAGGATCTTTAACGCCCACCTGAATAGGCACAGCTGGGACCTCGGTTTAAACTGTATGGAAAGGTGCAACATTTGTACCAGACTACGCTTCCGGGAGAGGTTAGAAGCTCCCAGGAAAGAAGCTCTTTCTTCACCTCAGGCGATAGAGTACAAACACAATCACCAGCACAGCATCTAGACCCTGCAACATGTGAATAAAGTGTGGATTTGAATATTTTTATATAAATGCAAGTTGTTGTTGGATTTCTGTCCAATACAATGCTGGTTATGGGCCCTGACAACTGCACACAATACGGTGTCAGCTTTCCCAGTGTGTACGGAACACAAACACAGGTTTATACTCAGTTGCACAGCAGCAGCGCGGAGTGGATTATTACCTCCAGTTTGGTGTGCAGTCCCGGGTACGGAACAAGAGCTGACATTAACTATGTCGTGATACAGCAAGCTGTGAGGTGACGTGAGGCCTGGGGTAGCGGGGTTGCAGGGTTCTCCCAGCTCCCCGTGGCTCGGGAGCCAGAGCTCAGTGCAACCCCAAGTGCAGTGATAACTGGTGATGAGATCTGGTTAGTGTTTAAACCTTATTCAAGGGGTGGGAATCTGGCTGCCTACTGCTAACATGCCATCTCCTCACACCAAGCCAGGAGAACTTTATGGTATTTGAAGTTTACAAAGTCTACAAATTCAGCTGTGAAATGCTTTGTGGAGATGTTCGACTATGATGAGATAAGGCAGTGATTATTATTATTATTATTATTCTAAAGTCGCTTTGTGTCAGTTTTAGTCAGGCTACAGCTGAACGCTGAACTCAAGTGGTAGCTCAGTTAGGTCCCAGGCATGTGAGACTGAGAACAGTGTGATTTAGCCAAGCGGTGATGTAGTGTTACCGCAGTGTAAGGCAGGGGTTGTGCATGGATTTGGTTGAGATCGAGATAACCACAATCTGCACGTTGTGTGTCAGGCAGCAGTGAATTGCTGTCTGTTGCCCTGGTTACTGAATCTCCCGGGTGACAGGGAAGGAGATGGCTGCATCGGTTCCCGATGTGAAAACAGCCATATCTCAGGAGCTCCAGAGGCACAAGTGATGGCAACGGGAAAGAAACCTTTAACATCCCGGCAGCACTAAGACACAGAGGCATTCCTCAAACCATTGTCTGCCCATCAGATACTATCTGCACACCCGCGTTTGACTTGCCTATAAAGTATGGATTATAAATCTACTCCACACTCTGCAAACCAGTGCTACAAATAATAAACCTAAGGCACTATTATGAAGTGTAGTGATTGTGTATTGTCGGCAGACACGACAGCCGATCGGCAATCTGTGCCCTGCAATGTTCCACAAACAGCCATGAAGTGAAGATCCAACGTTATCTGGGGGATTGTTGGCCAGGACACTGGGAGAGAGAAACTACCTTCTCTTTTCCAACAGCAGCACAAGATCTTTAATATCCACCTAACAGGCAGAGATGGGACTTGGATTTAACGTTTATCCAAAGGACGGTGTCTTTAACAACGGAGCACACCCCCAGCACATGCTAGAGCAACAGGATTGGAGTCTGAAGAGTGAGAGATTTACAATAATAATAATCCTGGCATTTGATACAGCCCTTTATCATGTCTTTGAGACGTTTCAAAGCACTTCACAGGATATATTGTAAAATGAATTGACTGTGTAATTTGTGGGTGAATCGCAATCAATTGGGCAAAGCAGTGTCCCACAAACAGTTGTGGATTGATTGATTATTACTATTGTTTTATTATTTTGAACGAAATATTACCCCCGGAAGAGCAATCTGCCAATCAACTATTAACCGGGTTCCTACATACTACAACAACTTGCACTTATGTAGCGCCCTCTATGCAGAGTAATGTCTCAGAGCACTTAACAGTGATGGACCCCGACTCCGAACCGGGGTGGGGGCGGTGATCGTAAGCACGATCAAAAAGGAAGGTTTTCTGGTGGGACTTGAAGGAGAGAGGGGGGGCAAGGCGGAGGGATTGCGGGAGAGAGTTCCAGAGTTTGGGGGCGTTGTGGCTGAATGCGCGACCTCCGATTGTAGAGTGGAGGGCGCGAGGAACACAAGGAGGAAGGTGCCAGTTGAGCGGATACTCGATCGGTGCCATACTAACAGGTAAACAGAGGCGTCTGGAGTAAGGAAACTTACCTATCATTTGGCCCTGCCCGGGAATGGAATCCAGGTTCTCTCTCCTGCGAGGTGAGGGGGTGAGTGCTCTAACCACTAAGCTACAGGATTTCTGGGGTAGAATGACAACCAGCACTGCTCAGCACCTCAAAACCGACAAAATCTTTGTCTCTCAGTCTTCGTTCATTCACAAGTGTCAGGTTTGTAAACCCAAATCAATTGTTCTATCAGTTTCTGTACTTCACTCTCCTACCCCAGCGCTGTGCACACATTGGCTCTTCGCCTTTCACCTGATTTCACTTGATATAAAATAAACAGCTTTAGGATGGAGACCGCAAAGGATAGGGGTGAGTGCAGAGCCAATTACCCAATACAATCTGTTCTCAATCCCGTAAAAAAGCATTACTCTCAGGATAGGAAAGCTGGGAACTGACACAAATGACTTCCTGGTATAATTTATATAGGGTTTTAGAGGTGGTGTGTGGTTTTTGGTGGGGGGTGGGTGCAGAGAGGGAGAGAGTAAATTGGGCTTGTTAAGGTTCTGCTATCGCTCCACACAGTGATGAATGTCAGTGTATCTCAGCCATTGGTAATAAAAGTACAAGTGTGACAAAGGACTCTTGGTATTGCAAGGTGACTGTGACCTACCTGACCATAGATTAAAAACAAACTACATATGTGCCCAGGTTCGTTCTGAAGGAACCTTTCTGGCCATTATATTATCTGCTAACATGACATTAAAAGCAACCTTCAGCCTTGAACTTATCTTCATGACTCTTTGTGGAGTCCTGTAGCTCAGTGGTTAGAGCACTCGCTTTGCAAGCGAGAGACCTGAGTTCAATTTCAGGCAGAGGGCGAAACCTTGGGCAAGTTTCCTTACTCAACACAGAGCCTAATAATAATCCCTCCAAAACCAAAAACAATAAATTGGTCATTTTTAATCTACGACTGTTTGTGGGACATTGCTGTGCGCAATTGGCTGCCGCGTTCACCCACAAATATACAGTCAATTCACTTTACAGTGTGTTCTGTGAAGCGCTTTGGGACGTCCTTCCGACGTGAAAAGCGCTATATCAAATGCAAGGATTATTATTATTTTATGAGCCGTATAGATCACCTTTCCCTCTCCTTTTAATAATTGGGAATATTCTGCTGCTGTTGTGTAGTTGTCTGTGTCCAGACATTTTGTTCCCGAATACTTCAGCTCAATGGACTGCTGTGACATCTGTGGGTTGCTGCAAACATCTATGATCAAAAGCGAGCTTGTCTCACACACTCAGAGCTCCAGGTAAAGCAGAGGTAAATTCCAATCGATATCCAGTGGCCACTTATTAAATAATAATAATCCTTGCAACCTTGCGAGTGTCAGCCTAGCTCCAATGCTGTGTGGAGCGTGTGTTACATTGTCAAAGGTGCCATCATTAAGATGAGATGTTAAACTGAGGTCCCGTCTACCTGTTCAGGTGGATGTTAAAGATCCCATGGCATTATTCAAAAAGGGAAGGAATTTTCTCCCAGCATCCTGACCAACAATCCCTCTGAATAAAATTGGTCATTTGTTTCATGGCTGTTTGTGAGACGTGGCTTTGCACAAATTGGCTGCTGTGTTAGCCTACAAATAGAGTCACTCCACTTTGTGATAAATCCTGTGAAGCACTTTGAAATTTCCCCCTGAGATGAAAGGCGCTATACGAAATGTATAGCATATTACGCTATATTATTATTATTTAGTGCCTATCATGTTGCCAAGATGTCGGAAAGCGCTTTACAGAATTTCATAGTGACCTGACAATGTATTGGAGCGTGAGCCTAGACTGTGAACCCAAAGTCGTCTCGCAGTGTGTATCCCGGTGTTGAATCAGAAGGAGGACCAGGATGTAATGGAGCAGGAAGCAAAGCCAAGCCTATCACACCGAGACAATACTTACACACACACACAGGGGACCGGCCTGACCACTTGTGATCTTGTTGGCAAATTCGTACTGAGGTGCCGATCAGGCGGAAGCCTGGATTACACTGGTACACCACCGTGCCGCGGTAGTTGAAGTTTTCACCAATTATCTGTCCGTTGACAATGGACTTTGGCATGCCACAGTGCCCAGCTACAACAGATAAAAGATCTGCTTTTAGTTTGAGCAACAAACCGCCCACGTGCTCCATGTTACAATTTGCATTTATACATCATATTTCACATCAGGAAGATGTCTCAAAATGCTTCACGCTGCTGGCTGAGTACCTGCACGAGTGAAGAAAGATGACTAAAAGCGTAGTCAAAGAGGTATATCTTCAGGTGGTCCTTGAGTGAGGGGAGGGAGGGAGCGAGTCGGAGGGACTCCGGGATGGAGGTTCAGATCAGAAAGAGGGGAAGGAATGGCTGAAAGCCAGCATGTTGATGGTGGGGCACATAGGGCAGGAGACATGAAGCAGACTGATGCTGGCTGACCACAGGACAGGGTTCTACTAATTTCAAGACAGAACTCAAAGGGTTCGTAAACCTTCCTCAGCTTGCTCCTCCTGATGGACACCAAAAAGCACATTACTGTCCGAGCTGCAGACACTGACCCAGGCACCTGACCTCCACTCCACTCCACAGCCCATTGTCCTGGCATTCCCGCACTCGCGATCCCACCATTGTGTATCCGCTGTTGCAGGAGAAGATGGCGGTTGCGCCGTACACCGTTAACGTTCCGATCTTATTGCCGTTCGGCGGGGACATGAGCTCACCGCACGAGATGACTGGAGAGAATAGAAGAATGGAAAACCACTTAAAAAGAATGACACTGTCTCCAAAATGTGAGTTAGCAGAATGGGAATCACAAGAGAAGTTATTGCTTACTTTCCTCAGTGACTTAATTATCGTTGAGCTTTACTTAAAAGTACTCAAGAATAATTAATTGTTTTACAGTAATACAGCAACTATTGGATGAAGTTCTGACAATAACTTGTATTTATATAGCGCCCTTCACGTGGGGTAGTGTCTCAAAGTGTTTGACTCCAAGCTGGGGAGAAATGGGGGGAGGTCACCGTAAGCACTGCATTGGAGTGACGGTGTAGATTATATAAGTTCAAAGTGCTGATGTGGGGCTTTGAACCCACAACCTTCTGACTCAAAGGCTAGAGGCGCTACCGATTGAGCCAGGTTGACACCTGATACAAATAAGCAAACCATGGAAGGTGACAAGAAACCATCTCTTGCAGACACCAGGGAGATGAGGCCAGCTTGTTTTAGCGTTGATTCCAATTTCTGAACTTGTCGTCAACTTACTTTTACAGCTGGGATTGTGCTCCTCTGCACTCCACGATGAATTGGCCAGGCACTGAAGGAGCCGGGCGCCCTCCAGGTGATACCCAGGCTCACAGGTGACCATCACCTGAGCTTGGTATTGATTTGTGGTTCCATAGAGCAGCTTCCATCTCCCATGTTCTACAGGGATGTTGCCGAGATCTGGGCAGACCACCGCTGTAACAACACAATCCATAATAACTTATCATTTCATTACCCACTCAATCACGGGGTTTTGATCTGTTGTTGTGATTAACTGATTAAAATCTATCCTTCTCTGTTGTGTTCCAAACTGCTATTGGCCCAATGCAAAATAACCTGTGGCAAATAGGGCGAATCTTTGCTCCTGACTTGACCGATTGCTCCTCTTCCCGGTTTAAATGTCACTGTTTGTAAAACACACAGCTCTGTGTTTGTCGGCCACACTATTATGACAGTGCGTTTTTAATAAGAGTTCAGTCTAGTGAGGCTCTGTTTGATTTCCAGGCCAGTTTTCTCTCTGTTGCATTTTCTGCTCCCGGACATTTTGCTGACTGCAGGCAGGGGCAGTGGAAGTTGTCCTTCAATGGAAACACAACCTTCATGCAATTCCATTTGCACAAGTGGAAATGATGTGAACTCCCCCATTGGAGCTCTCTACTCTCACCCCATTACCTGCTCTCTCCCCATCGTGCGAGACACCTGCGTTCAATTCCAGGCAGGGCGAACCTTGGGTAAGTTTCTTTATCCCACACACCTAATAATAATCCCTCCAAAAAACAAAACAATAATAAATTGGTCATTTTCAATGTACAACTGTTTGTGGGACGCTCCTGTGTGCAATTAGCTGCCGCTTTTCGCCCACAAATATACGGTCAATTCACTTTACAGTCTATTCTGTGAAGAGCTTTGAGACGTCGAGAAGACGTGAAAAGCGCAATATCAAATGCAAGGATTATTATTATTATTGTTATTGTGTCTGTGCTGGCTCTCGCTTTAACGCAAAATGCCCAGTGGAGGCAGCAATGACCCTCTGACCACCTTACACAGTCTCTGCCATTGCTGGTGTGTCACTGGAGACAGCGGTTTAAACAAACAGTGTGTGAGAGGCCGAGGCTGTGGTCAGGTATCTCTGACCATCACTCACCCACACACAGCGGAGGGCGGTTATTGTTGCTCCATTTCCCATTCTCCTGGCAGGCGGATGTTGAATGCTCCCCGGACTGTAATTGGAATCCCACATTGCACTGATAGATGGCTCTGGTCCCCATCGTGTATTCCCGGCCAAACACTGTTCCGTTCCCGGGGGCCTTGGGAACGCCGCAGGAAATGGCTGGACAAGGAATAGGAGCCGGGTTGTTTTGAGGTACAGAGTTTAGCACGAATAATAGTTTTGACCTTGTTAAGCTGTGGCTGAACGTACGGGAAGTCTGATATTCGGGACTTTGAGACGCCCAGTTTAATGTGCCTGATATGAAAAGTCACAATGTGCCTGGCTCATTGGCAGGACCTGGAAGCAGACCAGTCACTGGGAGCAGGGAGTCATCCCACTCAGCTCATGCTGGCCCTCCAGCCAAAGCCTTACCGGATAGGGTGCTCCTAGCTGGACGAGCAGCGGGAAAGCTTGCCAGACAATGATATCAATGGCAAGCTCTGTGGTTTTGGCTGGTTAGTTAGACTCCAGCAGTTACCACAATGCACACTCTGGGGTCCCCAAGCCTTGACTTTTGTTAAGCTGCACCTCAAACTTCAGTTGGTTACACTCCAGTAGCTACCCCAATGGCTTCATGGTTAGAGAGGAGATAATCAGCCAGAGATTCATTGCTCCTGATCACCACAGAGAGCCCCCTCACCACCTCCCCTGAGCTGGAAAATGCACATGGTAGATCAAGCGGAACTGAACGGGATTAAGCTGTAACATGCGGGATGATGTGACCGTGCGATCGGCAGACGTGAGGGGTGGGGGAAGACTTGCTGGGCGGATGGTAATTCTCTTACCTTGACAGAGTGGGGGGATGGTGTTCCACTTGTACCAGCCCTGGGGTAATCGTGTACAGGTGGCCACACCCTGACCGATCAGCCGATAGCCGGGGTCACAGCTGAACCGCACAGTGCTGCCTGGGTGACCCCCGGTCTGGCTGTGGATGGAGCCGTGTCTGGCCGGGCTCGGGGGGCTGCAGTAGGGCGCTGAGCACAGAGAAAACACACGACAGGTTAAACAGCAACAACCCTGATCGGGGGAAGAGGGGGTGGGGGGGAGAGGAGCCTGGAGGGAGGGTGGAGAGTGTTGCTGATCTGGTCACTGGGAGGTTTTGCACATGGGCAGAGCGAGTTGGCCTCCTCTGAGATTCCGGGTTTGCACGATGCCAAACAGAGTCAGTGAGTGAATGCCTTTCCTTAATTCAATCTGTTTTTCCTCTTGTTTTGGAGCTAAAGCGGCTGAGTGCAAAGCACCCCTCACGTCATCCCGAGGGACATGGTAAACGGCAGCTTGACCACCAGACAACGTCACACTGGCACCAACCTGAATAGTGAATCTTGAAGCCTCTCCGGTTGGTAGCGTGGTCTGACGACCAGCGAAGGTAGACCTTGTTGCGAGAGCTAACGATGGTCAGAGGAGATGTATAGTTGCCACTCAGAGCGATCAGCAGAGGGCTTTGGCTGGTGGGGCCTGGGGGAGAGGACAACACCATCGTTCACTAGGGTTCAGTGTGAGCCTCCCTGTAAATTAACTTTGTTCAGGGAATCAGGGGATCCTCCCATTCAGCACCTGTTAATCCTGCAAGCCAAAGCCCTAATGGGTAGCGTGGTCCTAGCTGGACACGCAGCAGGAAAGCTTGCCAGACAGCAATATCAATAGCAAGCTATGTGGTTTGAGCTGGTTAAACTTTAGCAGTTACCCCAATGCACACTGTGGGGTCCCCAAGCCTTGGCTCTTGCCAACCTGCACCTAATACTTCCCAGAATTAGGTAAACAGAATGCTTCCCTCCAGGGAGAGAGTCCGCATTCCATTACAACAATCTTTCATCTGGAATTTCCATGTGCAGTTGGGATGCATGGAAATCCCAGTTTGGTTTGGAGACTCTTAAGCATGGTGATGGTTTTCTGCATGTGGCAGACACCCGGCTGACCAAACCCCAGCCCACCAAAGAAATGTTTGATCAGTGTGTCTGAAATCACCGTAACCGTCACGGTGAGAGTAGCTTGTGTAGCTGGTGGTGATGAGACTGATCAGCTGACTTGTAACTCACCATCGAAGATCTCCAGCTCATCAAACTGCCTCTCACTCTGGAAGAACTCGATGAAGAGGGTGATGTTGTGGCCGGAATCCACTTTGATGACCCAGGAGCAGGTCTGGAAATGCTGGTAGTTCCCGGGGAAACCCTGGCTCAGGATCACCCCTGAGGACTCCGTGTGGATCTCGTTCATGGGGCAGTGCGCTGAGGGTCACAGCAACAGGCACACAGATTACAGTCTCTCCTCTCCTTCCTCACACTCCCCAAACACCAAGCACGGCCAAACATGTGGCCTAAAATAGTCTTTTATCAGTCAGTGCAATAAGGACATTCCAGAATCTAAATTTTACACTTTTGCTCAGAGCTTTCTCTAGTATACAGAGCCAGAGAGGCTGTAAACTTGACCTACTGTAAACCCGAGTGATGGCTCATGAGTAGCCCTATTTCCTCAGAGTCAGAAAGTTGTAAATTCAAGCTCCACGTCTGGGACTTTGAACTCACAGTCCAGGCTGACACCCCAGAGCTCAGCGAGTGCTGCATCATCAGAGGTGCCGGCCTTTAGATTAGATATTGAACTGAGGTCCAGTCTATGCCTATTCAAATGGATATTAAAGATCTCATGTGCCACTATTCAAGCGAAAGGGATGTCTCTCTCTCCTGGTGTCCTGGCCAACAATTTCCCAAATGAAAGTGGTCATACGGTTAATGGCAGTTTGTGTGACATTGCTGTTTGCAAATCGGCTGCTGCATTAGCCTACAAAATGCAGTCACTACACTTCACAGAATATTGTCAAGTGCTGTGAGCCATCTTTCTGACGTGATAAGCCACTGTATCAAATGCAAAGATTATTATTATTATTATAAATTACAGGTTCCAGCACTGAAGGAGGCCCTTCAGCCTATCGAGCTCCTACATGGGAGAACCCAAGCCAATCCCAATTGCCTGCTCTTTCCCTGTAATAATCTGGATCATTGCACTGCCTGATGAGTGTGGATGAGCAAAGCTCACAGAGACGGGGACTAACCTGGTATTAAACATAGGCGCACGCTGAATCAAATGGCAAGCAGCAGCAGCGAGATTGAGGGTGTAATTTAATTCTCAGATCATTTCAATTAAGTTAAGAGCCTAGAAACGCACGGTCATCTCTCCATTACCTGAGGTGTGTTCCTCCAGTATATTATGGGATTGTCAGTAACATAAAAGGAAGCAGAGATTTTAGCTGCTTAAAGCAGAAAATTTGGTTCTCAATAAGTGGCAAAGAATACACCTNAAAAACCTTTGATTCCCAGTCCAATGATATGATTGGAATTAATTTAGACTGGGAGCTGCTGACACTACAGCTTGCTCACAGCTTTGAACAGGAGCCAGGTGCTAAGACGTGGAAATCCACAACCACAACTAAAGCAGCTTGAGAGACTCACGCACGACAGGTCTCGGCAAGTTCGATATAAAACATGAAGCGCTTTAAGACATCTTGAAGATGTGATGAGGCACTGTATTCAAATGCAAGGATTATTATTGTTATCTTTATCAACTAAGGATATTTAGACGAAAATCTGAATGATCAGCCCAACAGTAATTTGTAGGAGAATCCTGTGTGCAAATTGGCTGCCGGGATCGCCTACAAATACAGTCACTACATGTGAAGCACTTTGAGATACCTCAGTGGTGGGATAAAGCACAAGATCAAATGTAAAGATTATTATTACTATGACGTCTGCGAGATGGGCAGATTCAGTCTCTGCTGTGGCTGGACAGGTGACCATCCAGCAGTGTGAAGCACTTTGAGACGTCTCACTGATGTGAAGACGACCATATCAATGATTTGCAATGGTTTGTATATGTTACAGAGGGAGCTGGATACTTCCAAAAGAAAGTGTAAAGGTAAATGGGAAAAGGTAAGGAAATGGGATTAAAAGAACGCCGGAACTCCATCTTGTCTGAAGACCGCTGTATAAGTATAAGGAACTCCATCCCACAATCCCTTCGTCTCGCTCCCTCCCTTGTCTCCTTCAAGGCACCCCTCAAGACCCTCCCCCTCTTTGACCGTGCCTTCGGCCACCCTGATCCCCAACCCCACTTCATTTTAGTGGTCACCCCCACCCCGGCTCGAGTCCTAATCCCTGACTATTCAGTGCCTTGGGACGTCCTCCCAGCGTGAGAGGCGCTTCACAAATGTAACTTTGTATTGAAATGTACGAGTACAGGTTGTTGATGAACTAATAAAATAGCAGAACAGGCCTGGTTGGGCTGAATAGCCGCCACCTGTCTCGATCTTACTGGTGCCGTGTGCCACAAGCTTAACCTGCATCGGGATTCTGCATCTTCATGTGAAGGTCCCTTCGGCCCCACTCTCCGCAGGGCTGGAGAAGCTGTGGCCAGATGTGTTTAAAGCTGTCTGACACTGGAGAGCGCCGGTCTCGCCTCACACGTCTGGGCTGCATTTGATTCTCTCTCCCAGAGGTGAGACAGAGCAGACGGAGGACCATTTGCCAACTGCCGCACGTGTTTAATATTCTCCATTATAATAAATATATAATAATCCTTGCATTTGATATAGCACCTTATCACGTCTTCGAGACGTCTCAAAGCGCTTCACAAAATATGAAGTGAATCAACTGGATATTTTCAGGCGAAATGCAGCAGCCAATTGCGCACAGCAGCGTCCCAGAAACAGTCGTGGATTGAGTGACCAAATTAATATTGTTCTTTTATTTTGAGGGATTATTATCAGGCGTGTGGAGTAAGGAAATTTGCCTAAGGAATCGCCGGGTCTCTCGCTGCTGAGGCAGTGCTCTAACCACTGAGCTACATGACGCCGTTCATTATAAATGACCGAAGGATTCTCTACACTTGGCAAATAGTGCACAATGAGCTCTAATGCATCCAACTCCAGCAGCTCCCATCAGCTTCCCAGCACCGACAATTTTAGTGGTTACATAGCACGCCATTGACACACAGTGTGCAAGCCACTCACACGCAGCACACACGACACTCACACGCAGCACACACGACACTCACACGCAGCACACATGACACTCACGCGACACTAACACGCAGCACACGCGACACTAACACGCAGCACACGCGACACTCACACGCAGCACACGCGACACTCACACGCAGCACACGCGACACTCGCACACGCGACACTCACACGCAGCACACGCGACACTCACGCGACACTCACACGCAGCTCACGCGACACTCACACGTAGCACACACGACACTCACACGCAGCACACGCGACACTCACACGCAGCACACGCGACACTCACACGCAGCACACGCGACACTCACACGCAGCACACGCGACACTCACACGCAGCACACGCGACACTCACACGCAGCACACGCGACACTCACACGCAGCACACGCGACACTCACACGCAGCACACGCGACACTCACACGCAGCACACGCGACACTCACACGCAGCACACGCGACACTCACACGCAGCACACGCGACACTCACACGCAGCACACGCGACACTCACACGCACCACACGCGACACTCACACGCAGCACACGCGACACTCACACGCAGCACACGCGACACTCACACGCAGCACACGCGACACTCACACGCAGCACACGCGACACTCACACGCAGCACACGCGACACTCACACGCAGCACACGCGACACTCACACGCAGCACACGCGACACTCACACGCAGCACACGCGACACTCACACGCAGCACACGCGACACTCACACGCAGCACACGCGACACTCACACGCAGCACACGCGACACTCACACGCAGCACACGCGACACTCACACGCAGCACACGCGACACTCACACGCAGCACACAAGCAATGAAAGTGCAGAACAAAGCAGCAAACCCCAATGCAGGAAACATTCAGCCTCTCTGGCTGCAGGTGGTGCTGTTTGGCTGTTGAGTCCATTGGAGTCACACAGCCCACGAGCACCACCTACTGTGGCTCACCCTGAATTCTGGTGGGTGGGCGGTGGGGGGGAGACCTTCGCTGCTATTAATTTAAACGGAGACAGTGATTAACAAAAAAGACATTTGATTTTTTTTCTTTAAAAAAGGAACATGTGCTCCATATTGATGTTCCAGATGTTTAAACTCACGGAACAGTGACAATTAAACGCTTCACCGTCCCCGTGGGTCTGGGTGACATCGCGGGGTTCTACATTCAAAAGTGGCGAAGAAATGAAAAATAACTTCACCCACATCACAAGGCCCGCCTGTGGGGAAGTGGCATTCAAAAGGGGTATTCTTCTCCATAAAGTTTCTCTCTCCCGCCCGGTGTTCTGACCAACAATCCCCAGATAAAATCACTCACTCGTTGCATGAATGTTTGCGGGACATCGCTGGGCGCAAATTGGCTGCCACATTCACCCACGGAATATGCAGTCACTGCACTTTACAGCAAAATCTTGAGAAGCATGTTGAGCATGTCCAAGATGTTATGTGAATTTGTACTGTGCTGTTATTTATTGAGTTGGAGCAGACAGTGTGAAGGAATTGTTGGCAAAGTCTAGATCTGCGATAAAAATAAGACTCCTTGCATTTGATAGTGACTTTCAGCCAATTTGTGCACAGCAATGGCCCATTAATAGCCAGTGAGTGACCAATTTTATTTGGGGGGATTGTTGGCCAGGACACCGTGAGAGAGAAACTCCTTTCTCCTTTCAAATAGTGCTACAAGATCTTTAACGCCCACCTGAACAGGAACTGACACCCACAAAACACACAGTCGTGTGAAGACGCTCTGATGTGATAAATGCCTGGATGATTATTAACATCTGCCTTCATCCTGCACGTCATTGTTTACCTTCACAAGAGGGGGGCGGACCCTCAAACTGCAGGTGTGTCCCGAGCCGACAGGTCAAGATCTCATTTCCAATCAGCAAAAATCCTGGGATACACTGGTACTTGATGATATCACCTGAGACAAGAGGAGAATGGTAGAGGCTAAATCACAGCTGCATGTTGGCCTGTACTAACACCCCGGTCTGGAGGAGGTGAGGGAAGTGGGGGAATGTTGCCGCCTTACCCACCCCACCATTCCCTCTGCCTCGCCCCCTCCCTCACCTCCTTCAAGACCCATCTCAAGACCCTCCTCTTCTACCGTGCCTTCGGTCACCCTCCTTCCCTTTTCCCTCCCTGGCCTCCAACCCTTCAGATCCCAACCATCAGCTTGTGTGTGGATCCCTGATTGTCCAGCGCTTTGGGACGTCCTCCTGACGTGAAAGGCGCTTTATAAATGGAATCTTGTTGTTGTTGTTGTTGAAAGGTGTTATACAAATGTAATTTGTTGTTGTGGTTGTTGTTTTGAACAGAAGAGAAATTAAACAGAGGGCGAGAACCAACTCACAAATACAAGCCACTGGATTATAAAAAAAAGGCTGGTGTTTCAGAGGAGAGTCGCGACAAATTGGGGTTAAACTGCTGGAGATTTTTTTTTAGTTGTGTGCTATTCTGGCTGCCTGCCTCCGTGACAATTCTGCCAGAATGTTCGGAGACCACCTGAGTGGGCGGCTTCACAACGAGGCCCCCAAAGAGGTAGCCAACATTGGAAGTTTAGTGGAAGTCGCTGGGAACACTCAGCAGGTCAGGACAGGTAGCATCTATGGAGAGAGGAAAGTGAGTTGATGTTTCAGGTCGATGAACTCACTTTCCTTTCACCATAGATTCTGCCTGACCTGCTGAGTGTTCCCAGCGACGTCTGTTTTTATTTCAGATTTCCAGCATCTACAGTATGTTGCCTTTTGGAGGTTTAAGTAGCCCGGATGCTGCTCAGTGTGGGGCTTTGCGAATCTGGGTATGTGAAGCCCTTTAGGCAACACGTGTGATTGTCCCCTAATTTCACTCTCAGTCGAACAAAGGACGCTCGTCACCATGTCCCCAAGGGAAAAACCATTACCGATTTCAAACTGCTCATCTTCAGTGAAGATCTCAGCGTTTGGCACAGAGACTGGAGGCCGGCAGCTCTTCAGTTGATAGGCTGGAAAACACCATGAGGAAAGGTATTAGCAGCAGCTCCAGTCCTTGTTCACAGGGTAACAAAGTGGGTCTGAGCCTGGTCAGCCCATTTGATCTCATCGTCACAGAACAACCCCACCACTCCCACCCTTCCTCCCTCGGCTCCAATTAAAACTCTCTGGTTTAATCAGTGTGGATGGAGCAGCACTCTCTCGGTGCGGCTGGTAAAGTGACAGCAAGGAGAAGGAACATGATCAGTGGCAGTCGTTTGGGGGTATGAATGAGACAGCACTATACAGGTGGGTGTCCACTGACAGAGATCGTCGAAGCTCATTACTGGAGCCAGGCTGTGGGCTGGTGCTTGCGCTGTGAGGTCATTGCTGTATAATTAAGCCTTAGTTGACTGTCCATAATGAGCCATAAGCTTGTTGCTAGTTGGCTAATTTCTATGCTGCATAGGTGAGCAAGTCGAGGTATGAAAAAAGCAAATCAATAATAAGAGCAGATTGTGGAGCATATTAACTGCTCATTATTTCTCTGAGTGGCTCCAGTGGGCTGAGCCTGATGATGCGGACTGGGCTTTTGTAAGAAACAGAACTCACGCTTGGAGCGAGGTCTGGGCAAAGGTGACAATGAGGACACATGCTGGCAGATCTACTGCAAATATTATTATTATTATTAACAAGGTGCAGAAGAGCTTTGCAAGGAAAATATTTATTTTGGAAGATCATTCTTACATGCTCGTTTGTATCTGGTGTAAAGGAGGGATGGAGCCTTATTACAGAAAGAATGAAATGGACAGTTTGCCGTAGTTACACAGACTCCTGTCTCAAAGAGCCGGAGGAGAGGTAGGTAAACTACATTGCTTATAGTTTTGAATGATCAGAACATGCACACTCCAGATAGGTAGGGTGATAGCACCTGAGACCAACTGGATAGACTAAGGTCAAAGGAACAGACCGCTTGGATGGAAATATCCAAAATAACAGTTATTGCAAGACCTGGTTTAACCAGAATCAACATGTCTTTTGATGTCTCAGATGACCACCGAACAGGTCGCACTGACCGTAGAAGTTTAACATGAAGAGGCCGCCGTTGGCCACATCGCTGTGGAACTTGATGAGGATCTGATTTGAAGAACTATAGGCGGATTCCTTTGTTGACGTCCCACTGAACATCCCCAGCTGAGGCGCAGTTTGCTGAGCTCCGTCCCTGAATGAGGAAAAGAAGAGTATTAAAAGTCAGATGCATAAATCGCGGATCCGAGAACATTTGTATGTTGCGCTTCACTCAGAGCGCTGAACAATGACTAGGTTGGACACCGAGCGAGGGAGAGGGAATTGGGGGAGGTGACCATAAGCGCAGTCGAAGAGGTAAGGGTTAAAGGAGGAATCTAAAGATGGATTAAGAGGCGGTGAGTCAGAGGGATTGGGGCAGGGCATTGCAAAGGTTAGGGGCGTAATGACTGAACATTTACAATAAAGGAATTTTATTCATTAATTAATCTGGATTTAGTTTAAATTGATCCAGTTCATGGTCCCTAGTCGACCTGCTAATCCCATACCGGCCTGTCTGCTCCCTCCACTCTGTGGACTCTGGCCTACTCCACATCCTATGCCCGGCCCACCCCGCCATCGGTGGTTGGGCCTTCAGCCTTTCTGTCCCAACCCTCTGGAACACCATCCCACAGTCCCTCCACCTCATCCCCTCCCTTGCCTGCCTCAAGGACCATCTCAACACCTTTCTCTTTGACCCTCCTACCCCCACCCTACCTGCTCTCCACCCCTCCTGATCCCAACCACCAACTCTGGTCCAAATCCTAGAATGTTCAGTGCCTTGGGACGTCCTCCTGACGTGAAAAACGCTATACAAATGTAATTTGTTATTATTCATAGTTTGAAAATAAACCAGGTTTCAACCTTAGGTAGGAAGGTAAGAGAGGTGAAGAGAAATCCCAAATTAAATTGAGTTCACATCAAATAATAATAATGATAATCCTTACATTTGATAGAGCACCTTTCATGTCAGAAGGACTTCTCAAAGTGCTTCACATGATATATTGTAAAATATAATGACTGTGTTTATAGGTGACGTGGCAGCAAATTAAGTGCTCAGCAATCTCAGTCGCTGGGACGGAAAGGTTCCAACAAATGTGAGTTTGCAGCTGAATATAATAATAATAATCCTTGCATTTGATAAAGCGCCTTATCACCTCTTTGAGACGTCTCAAAGCGCTTCAAAGAATATACTGTAAATTGTAGGGACTGTATATTTTGTAGGTGAAGTGATGAAGTACTTCAGCAAGGATAACAGGTGGCGGGCGGAACATGTGACCAGAATTGACGTATGTTTTAATAACAGAAACACGTACCATATGGTAATGAAGTCGTTCCCAGGCTCCGTCTGCAGCAGAGTGAAATTGAGGAGGATTCCGTAGCCGACAGGTACGGTCACCAGCCAGGTGCAGTCCTGTGAGTTGGGATACTCGTTGGGAAAGTCAGGGGAGTAAACCGTGCCATTGTAAGTCGTGATGTTGCCTCCGCAGGGAACTGAAATGAGGAAAAGGAGCTGGTTTAGAGCCGCAGATTAGCATCGGGCCAAAATAACTGATTGCTCCCAAACGCCAAGAGGATAAAGCAAGAGCGGAAAAGTTCTAAACAACCCTACTACACACATAGCTTCCTGTCACTAGGGAAAGGCAATGGAAGTCTGTAAATAACTAATTATATTAGAAATCTGATGGTAAAAGAAATAGGTTTGTTGTTGCAAAACCTATGTAATTGCTATTGCAGCTTCACTTAACTACTGCAACAACAGCAACTTGCACATATACAGCGCCTTTACCGCTGGGCAGTGTCTCGGAGCGAAATATCACAAGTGAAAGATAATAATAATTATCCTTGCATTTTATATCGGACCTTAGTACGTCCACAGGATTTTACTGTGAAGTGCAGTGACTGCGTATTTGTAGGCAATTGTGGCAGCCAATTTGCACACAGCAATGTCCCACAAACAGCAGTAAGTGTGTGACCAATTTTATCTTGGGGATTGTTGGCTGGGCCCCGGGAGAGAGAAACTCCCTTCTCTTTTCGAATAGTGTCACGGAATCTTTAATGTCCACCTGAACAGGCACAGATGGTGTATGGGTTGAAGGTGTGATCTGAAGGACGGTACCTCCAGCAACACAGTACTCCCCCAGCATCCCCCGCACTGAAGCATCAGCCAAAACTGAGATCAAAGACTTGATGAGAGGCTTGAACCCAAAACCATCTGACTCAGAGGCGAGACTGACTGGACCAAGATGAAAACAACTAAGCCACCAATTGACACCACCTAATAATATACAGTTGTGCAATAGATGACAGCAAAATGAGGTTTCCACAGTTCAGGATTAGAGATTAAGGGCAACGCAGAGTTACTGGAGACAACGAGGGCAGATTCTGTAAGATCGACACATAATTTACAATCTCCAGCATATTAAATTGTGCGAGAAATGATATCCATGACGACCTTATGACCTGGAGGCTGGCCATTTTTATAGTCGCTGAAATTTAAAATAACACAAGTGGTGATTTTTTGTCAAAAACTTAAAAAAAAATGAAGATTCAAAGCCTCTAAGGCTGGCAATACGACTCTGTCAGCCAACACCCCCCCACCAAACCCATCTCTAGCTAAGGCTGTGCTAAGCTGTAAGAACCGACCTCGGTGGCTGAGCTGTACCTTCACACCGCGGTATAGAATGGTCCCAGTTTCGGTCGACTCCATGCAGACAGGTGAGGACTGAGTGGCCGATCAGCTGGTAGCCCGGCATGCACTGGAATGAAATGGACTGCCCCACATTGTAACCGGCCTCCGTCACAAAGCCATTAGCAAAAGGCTGAGGATCAGGACATTCGTCCAGTTCGTAAGCTGAAAGACAAGATTTGGTGACAGGTCAGAATCAGGGTCAGGGACAAAAACCCAACACGATTTAAAGCACTGAACAATGAACTGGAAACTGAAGAGCTGAGAAAATAGGTGCAGGAAATGTGCCACCAACCACCGAGGTTCAGAGACTAATGGCAACACGACAACAAGCATTTGTAGAGCGGCGTTTACATAGGGTATAGTCTCGGAGTGATGTCCAGGGTGGGGCTGGACACTGAGTGAAGAGGAGGTGGTTATAGGCCTCCAGTGAGGAAGTCACTTTGAAATGCTTGCACATCTTCCCTTGCTGCCTGCTGTGTAGTCTACTCACACATGTGGCACGCTCCTCTTCAGATCTCCTACCTTGGTACATCAGCTTGAAGCCTGGCTTATTCTCAGAGTGGTCACTGTGAAAGTATATGGTTGTCTCGTGAGATGTGGACAGCAGGGATGGTGGGAGTTCTGCTCCGCTGAACCGGCCTATCACAGAGCTGGTGTCGTGGGGTCCATTGCGAATCTCGGTAAAATCATGATTGGGCTCCGTGGAAAAGTTCAGAAATTCGATATAAGCCCCTGAAAACCACAGGAAAGGAAACTCTCAGACACACAAAATGACTAGAACTCGTTTCTCTGGGAATAGTATTTAAACAGCAACCTGCGTTTACATAGCAAGCTTTCCGCATGATAACATCTTAGAAACGTTAGGATCACAGGGAATATAGGGAAAGAAAGTGATATTTGATGTTTTTGAGCCCGTTGCTTTTCAATGCTTTTACCATCAGATTTGCCATCATCACTGAGATACTCAGACACTGAGATTCGTGTTGCCTCGGTTACATCAGCCAGATCACACCGGACACACAAGCCATCCACTGCCCGATGCAGGAGTGAATGATGCATGTATGACACCACATGTGTGTCCATACATGTAACATGTTGATAATGATATAATAATAATCCTTACATTTGATGCACTGCCTTTCACATCGTTAAGTTGTCTCAAAGTGTTTCACAGGATTTATTGTAAAGTGTAGTGACTGTCCCTTGTAGGTAAATGAAGCAGCCAATTTGTGCAGCAATGTCGCAAAACAACCACAACATTTTCATCTGGGGGATTGTTGGCCAGGACACTGGGAGAGAGAAACTCCCTTCTCTTTTGAATATCGCCACAGGATATTTAAAATCCACAAGAGTAGGCACACACGGGACATTGGTTTAATGTTTCATCATGCAGGTCTCCCCTCCTTCCATTGGAGTGTCAGTCTAGAGTAGATTATCTGAGTTCAAATCCCTGTCGTGGGACTTGAACCAGCCTTGTGACTCAGAGTTAACAGTGCTTCTGACTGAGTGAGGCTGATACACCATGTTTAGATTTATATTCAGGGGGAAGACACCTGTGGTGGGGTGTGATGTTGTCAATGAACCAACAGATCAGGTGTGTGAAGAACTCTCACTGAAGACAATTCATAGGCTACAAGGTTCTGAGTCAACGTGCTTTCAATGTTTTGTCATTTATCACCCACCCCTCAAAAAAAAATCTTTAGATAATTTGTTATCCAATTTTACTATCCAATTGAAACTTATTTCGAATTGAGTGAACAGTCACGTATGAAATGAATCAGTCTTAACCTCCCTGGATAATCGAATCACCTCTTCATAGACAGATATCATCAGGAGACCTGACTCCTTGACTCTCATTTGTTCAATTGTACATATGATCAGTGGAGCTCTCGTGTCTGAAACCATTTCTCTCTGGTTGTTTTGCTCGTTCTCATGCCATCAAAGACAGCTCAAGGGGAAACAAAAAGAAAGTTATCTATTGTCTAAAAATGAATCAAGAAGATAAAGAGAATGTGTGTTTTTTCAGCTCCAGCTCCCGATACCAAGCTGAAGATTGAAAAGCCACAAGGCATGACAACTAACAACTTTGGATTGTTAAAATTCAGGAAACAGGTTGTTTTGTTGAAAGTACTACTGTTCAGTGAAAGCAGATTGTAATCGCGTCCGCAAAGCTCTCTTTTATATCTTACCATATCCAACCGGCAGTGTAATCCGCCAGATGCAATCCACGTTACTGGGATAGTTTCCCGGGAATCCAGGACTCAGGATCACATTGGTGATCTCAGTGGAGGTTCCTCCGCACTGTGCTGCAGTTAACATAACAATCCAAAAAGACGAATCAATAATAATCTTTGTATTTGATATAGCGCCTTAATAATAATAATAATCCTTGCATTTGATATAGCGCATTTCACGTCTTCTCGACGTCCCAAAGCTCTTCACAGAATATACTGTAAAGTGAATTTACTGTATATTTGTGGGCGAACGCGGCAGACAATTGCGCACAGTAGTATCCCACAAACAGTCATAGATTGAAAATGACCAACTTATTATTGTTTTTGGTTTTGGAGGGATTATTATTAGGCTCTGTGTGGAGTAAGGAAACTTGCCCAAGGTTTCGCCCTCTGCCTGGAATTGAACTCAGGTCTCTCACTTGCAAAGCGAGTGCTCTAACCATTGAGCTACAGGACTCCACACCTTATCACACCTTTGAGATGTCTCAAAGCGCTTCACGGAATATAGGGATTCCATAACAACTTTTAAGAGAGAAGTAGATAATTATTTGTGGAGGACAAGTTTGCAGAGCTATGGGGGAGAGAGTGCAAAGTGGGGTTGATTTGGAAGTTCTTTTCAAAAAGCAGCTCAAACACGATGGGCCAAATGGCCTCCTTCTGAGCTGTATAATTCTATAATGCTATGTAGTGACTGTGACCCACAAACAGTCACTGAGTGAGTGGCCAATCAATCAAGGTCATAATAATAATCCATACATTTGACACACTGTCTTTCACATCAGGAGGACTTCTTAAAGCGCTTCACACAATTTACCATAGAATGTAGTGTGTGTATTTTGTAGACAAACATGGCAGCCAATTTGCACACAGCAAATCATTAGGCCGAACGGTCTCCTTCTGCGCTGTAAATTTCTATGATTCTATGATCAATTTTATTTGGGGATTGTTGGCCTGGACACTTGGAAAAATTATTTTGGGGGTTCTTTAATTTCCAGCTGAACAGGGCCCAGACAGGAACGTGGTTTTACATCTCATCGGAGGGATGACACCTCGGACAATGCAACAATTAAATAATAATAATAATAATCCTTGCATTTGATATAGCGCTTTTCACGTCGGAAGGACGTCCCAAAGTGCTTCACAGAACACACTGTAAAGTGAATTGACTGTATATTTGTGGGCGAACGCGGCAGCCAATTGCGCACAGCAATGTCCCACAAACAGTCATGGATTGAAAATGACCAATTTATTATTGTTTTTGGTTTTGGAGGGATTATTATTAGGCTCTGTGTGGAGTAAGGAAACTTGCCCAAGGTTTCGCCCTCTGCCTGGGATTGAACTCAGGTCTCTCACTTGCAAAGCGAGTGCTCTAACCACTGAGCTACAGGACTCCACAATTCCCCAACTACAATGCAGCGTCAGCCCAGACTGTGAGCTCAAAGTCCCTGACCTGTTGCTTCAACTCACAACCAACCATCTGTGGTGAGAGTGCTACTGAGGTATTGAAGCAGAAAGATTTTCTCGCACAGTAATGATTTTGAGTCCAACCTTTCAGTGAGAAAGGTCTGCCCTGTGTGTATTGGCGATGGCAGAATGATCTTAACAATAATAGTTTGTTTTGTGACCGAGTGAAACACTATCCTGTACTCAGTATAACACCCATGAACATGGATGCTCACCAGATATTTCCAATAGGTCTGCAAAGCAAAGTTACTTGTCAAGCCATTGTGCTCTGAGCCCATCAGCATGTCTGAAATTATGGTGAATGGGAAACATGGACATAACCTTGTTGTTCTTGTCAAACCTAGCTGCCAGAGATAATCACGTTTTCTTAGAGAAGATACACAACATAGGAAATGGGGACATGTGCGACGTACCAATGCATAGAGGTGGAGGATAGTTCCATCGCCGGACTGTTCCGGGCATGCAGGAAATGTGGGAATGTCCCTGCAAACACAAAGGAGAGAGAGTTGGTCTTCGGTGGTCTTCAGTGGTCTAAGATCACACAAAGATCTCAATAAGCCTCAATGATTGCAGTGATTACCTGCAGTGCATAACCTGGTTCACATCGAAAGGACACAACATCATTGACCAAATATCTCTCTCCGCCCTTCAGGCCATTGGACGGGATTGATGGTTCTGGACAGCTGGTCAACCCCACAGCTACAAGACAGCGAGAGCGAGAGAGAAAGTGAGAGAACAAATAGCAAAGGATGTTTCTGTTCTGACAAACGCAAACACTTCTCAAGTGGTTTTAGCATAAGTTTCCGAGACACACAGCCTCTTTACTGTCCTGGCTATGTAACTCCATGTGCACCCACGATGATATAACAAAGATCTGCTCATGTCTGTCCACAGCTTCTGCTTTGCCATGAATTCCAGCTCATGAATGTCACCTGGTCACAAGCAAGTCACACTATCAGCACTTCTGGGGATCGTGAAATAAAGGAGAAATCTTTCGAACTATCTGCTTCATAGCAAAAGGAAGAAGCCAAACATATACACAGGTGTACATACGCATGTATCCACAAAGTGTAAATATATAATCCCTGCATTTGATAAAGTGCCTTAACATGTCTTTGAGCTATCTTATAGTGCTTCACAGAATACTGTATACAATACAAAATTACATTTGTATAGCATAAACTGAATTGACTATATTTGTGGGCGAAAATGGTGGAAGTAAAGAGTGAGACAATAAAGAGCAAGATTTAAATTCCACAAGAACAGTCACTCCCACAGTGAACGTGAACTTCAGAGTTGGGCTTTAGCCAGCGAGTGGATCTGACTCGGGACCTGGACTGGGTCAACACTGAAGGACCTGGGAACAGCATTCCTCAATCCTGTCTTTCTTACCTGGCGAACTGAGATTTTCCGCAAACCATTTTCACCTTTTCCCCCGCCCCCTCTCCCCGGCTCACCACAAACTTTCCTCTCTCTTTAATTGTGACCAAGTTCTGTTCCGCAAAGTGCCCTCCACTCTCAGATGGCTCGGCTGGGAAGGATTACAGGCCCATCAGTACTATCGTACTCTCAGCATCAGCTGTCCCGGGCACAGAGCGCTAACAATCTGTCCTGGCAACTGCTAACATCCAGTGCAAATCCTTACTTTTGTACTCCAAGTGAAACCCAGCTGCCGAGACACTGATGTCAGAGTAAAAGTGCAAGTAGAGCTGGTTGGAGCTGCTGTTCAGCAGGGCTGGCACTGTGGTACCTGCAAGCATAAGAATAGGAAATGATCCCCAGCATTGGCCACTGGGGTGACCCTGCTCACACTCCACATGAGATTGGAGTCAAGATAACAGAGGAATAAACCCCCAAATGGCTCCATTTCCAAACTGAACAGTGTGCAAACAAAAGCACCTCATTCAAGGTCCACCTGAAGTCTTGCCTCTTTGACCTTGTTTTCTTCATGGATGGGGGGTGGGAGCTGAAGGCGTTGGGAGGGGACAGATGTTTGAAAGCCTGATCAAAGAGGTGGGTTTTGAGATGGACCTTGAACTAGGCCCATGCCCAGGCAGCAGTGTGGACCACTTGCAGATGTCCTCCTGATGTGAAAGGTGCAGAATTGTACAGAATCATTTTCCTCCATTTTAACCCTGTCAAAACCTTCAACACTTCAACTGGGTCACCTCCCGGGAACAACGGCAGGCATTATTATTAATAATGACTCCTTTCACCTTTTCTCCTAACCTTGAATTCCCGATGCCCAGAATTTCAAGTTGCTGTCAGCTCGGCACATATTTTGAGGTGAAGACGGGTTTCACAACCCTTGTTCTGACACTAACCTTATACCTGAACATGAGTTAAATAATAATAATCTTTGCATTTGAATGGCAGCACCTTTCACGTCAAGTGTAGTGACCGTCTGTTTTTGAAGGTGATCACAGCAGTCAATTTGTCCACAGGAACGTCCTGCAAACAGTTCTGAAGTGAATGATGAATTTTATCTGGGGAACATTGGATCTTTAACATCTAGCTGAACAGGGTACAGATAGGACCTCAGTTTATCGTCTCACCAAAGCACGGAGCTTCTGATAATGCAGCAAACTCGCCAGTGCTGCATTGGAACGTCAGCCTGGACTGTGAGGTCAAGTCCAATGTGCAACTTCAACCCGCAACCTTCTGACTCAGAGATGCCTAACCTCAAATATTTATTCCTCAAAATATATTACTTCCAGCCAGAAAGTGAGGAAACTCGGCACTCGGGCAATGTAGAGCAGAAGACAGTGAAAACACAGAGCAAAAACATATCTTTTGCCTGTCAAGTCTTTCCTTCCAATCCCCACGGAGAAAAACAACAACAAATTGCATTTGTATAGCACCTTTTCTGTTGAGAGGACATCGCAAGGTGCTGGACAGTCGAGGGTTTGCACTAGAGCTTGGGTTTGGATTCGGGAGGGGTGGGGGCCAAGGGTGGTGGGGGTAAGAAAGATGACTGAAGGCGCGGAAAAAGTGGAAGGTCTTGAGATGGACCTTGAAGTAGGTGAAGGGAGGGCGAGAAGGATGGAGTTGCAGAATGTGGGGGCAGAAAGGCTGAAACTCCAACCACCAATGGTGGGGCGGGCAGGGCAGAGGGAAGAAGCAGGCCAGTGCCTGCCATTGTGAGGGAATCTATTGAGGGCAGGTTGGTAGAAGGTGGCAGAAGCAGTTGATACACAAAGCCTGAGAGGTGTCAATGGATGGCAATGATGCCCAGGTCCTAGCCATTGCATGGTAAGCTGAGGTCCTGTGTCTTAAAAGAACAGGAATCGAAGAATCTGCCTGATTTTAGATAAATATTAAAAACCCCTTCAAATGAAGCACTGGCTGATACTGATTCTCTCTCTGTGACTGAACCCAGCGTTGAACATTACCTGAAAAGCTGCCTAGCATCGTTGCCGTAATGTCTCCGCCGTCAAACACCTCCAGCGAGTCCCAGTTGTGTTCTGTGGCAAAGCTGATGACCTGAATCTGGCACCAAAATCAAACAACAAACAATGGTTTAAAACCGAGCGGAGGCTTCAGTGAAACTGATGCAATTTGTGGAAAAAATAATAAGCAGGATACATCCCTCTGGGGAGAGAGT
The DNA here is from genome assembly GCF_018977255.1 of Callorhinchus milii. Taxonomy (NCBI): domain Eukaryota; kingdom Metazoa; phylum Chordata; class Chondrichthyes; order Chimaeriformes; family Callorhinchidae; genus Callorhinchus; species Callorhinchus milii. Next base: position 20,851,366 of record NW_024704751.1, on the reverse strand, counting down.
ACACATTCCATTTGATTCCATTCCTCTGGAATGCCCATGTGTAGGTGGGATGCACGTAATTCTCAGCTTTGGTTTGGATACTCTTAAGCATGATGAGGAGCTTCCGCATGTGACAGACACCCGGCTGATCCCAAAAAAACAGATTGGTGAGAATCGCCCCCCAAAAAAATCCTTGTATTTAACTCAGCTTCATACAAAGACAATTGAAAAGGGGATGGAGGAGTGGAAACTAGTGTGGAGTATGAACTGGTCAAGCCAAATGGCTCTGTGTAACTCTGTGCTGATACTGCAGATCACAGTAAATGCCTCCCTCCAATACAGGTTGAGGTCACACTTCGACCTAGAGTATGATTTATTGTGTTTTGGGGCCAAAATTGAAGCCACACATCCTTTCCTGGACATACCCTTTAATTGCTTCCATATTTCTGCTCCAGAGAAACGTCCCTTCTGTAATCTATTTTAGCATTGTCTTTCGCACCAATGAATCACAAGCATTTACATCCCATTAGTCTTCTTAATGGAATCCCGTTAAACAATAACACCCACTAATAAGCGATAAATGAAAAGAAATCGGTTCAATTAACCGGATGCCCACACCAACAGAGGATAATTACTAAATGGATAGCCATCCTATACGCTTGTTATCTCCCCAGGTGAGATGCCCTGTACAGTCATTGCAGGCTGACTGCCCCCTCAATATTCTGTGCTTATTAGCGAGGAGGCCTGTTTACTGTACTTTAAGTGGCTGAACAGAAGCATTTCACATTTTATAAACCTACTTTTCTACTAATTACTCCCAATTTACATATTGTACAGGACTCAATGGCCCATTTTAGCAGCTTTACAATTTACACACACACACACAAACACACACACACACACAGTGCCCCTGTTTACAGGGTAATGTTCCGAGACACTGAGCCAAAGCTGTAGGTTCAGTGGGGGAATGGGGGCAAGTCAAGTGGACTGCTCAAGAGCAGATTAAATATTAATCTAATCCTTACATTTGATACAGGGCTGCCACCTCACAAGGACGTCTCAAAACTCTTCACAGGATTTACTGTAAATTGGAGTGACTGAGGTGAATTTGTAAGCAAATAGTTGTTTGGGGGTGGAGGGTAAGGTGAGAGAGTCAGGTATTGAACATTCCTATCCTGGATGAAGCACCATGAAAATTGAAAGACATAAAAGTTGTTAAATTCAATTTTTTTCAAACTAAGATCTATTTTTACCGAATTCCGTTTTACAGCTATTCAGGAAAAACTGGACAGATTGGAGCTTTTCTCTCCAGAGATGAGACGAATGAGAGCCGAGTTGATAGTGGTTGTTGAAATTGTGCCAGCGTTTGTCGGATGGACATTAATAAACTGTTTCCGCCGGTTGGCGAGTCCAAGCTTAGAGGGGATAAATATAAGATAGCCGTGAGCATGTCTAATAGAGACTTTAGGAGGAACTTTGTCACACAGAGGGTAATGAGAACCTTAGATCCTTAGAAACATTCGGCACAGAAGAAGGCCATTTGTCCCACTGTGACTATTGTTTAAAAAGCGATCCTTTCAGTCCTATTTACCAGTCTTTTCTTCATACCATGGAATACTCACTGTCAGAAACTGTGGTTGAAGCAAAAAGCATCAGTGTATTCAAGAGCAAATATGATGCATGCACGAGGGAGAGTGATATAGAGGACTGGGGGCTGGGAGGGAGGAAGGAGGCATGTGTGTAGTATAAACACAGGCATGGACTAGTTGGACCAAATGGCCTGTTTAGGATCCGCTATTACTCTATTGTAATTCTACACAAAATTAAATCTGAGAATTTAAAGGGAAAATCAGTTGACAACCTACTTTAGGGATCCCTGGAATAACTTCCTTCCACTTATATAGTCAAATGTCCCCGAGTATCTTTGTGTTGTGTTGACTGGAAATGTTCAGGGAATAATTTATGGTAACAATAAAGATTTCACAAGCAGCGCAGAACAGCATTCGCTGAGACCTTGCACTGCTAATGCATTTCTGGCGTTAATCTCACTCTCTCTTCAAAGGGTTTATCACTGTCCTCTGGTGACCACTTCGATGATTTGTCTCATCAGAGTGACACCTGCTGAACTGAGGCTCCGGTACCCGAAAGGTGACACTGAACTTATCACATTCTCTCCGATTTACAGTGATGCCTGACAAACCTAGTGCATCTCACTGTATTGTCCCATTTACACTCCTGTTACTCCAGATCACACTGTGGGATCCTGTCACTTATTTCAATTGTAAAAGAGATGCCAAGAGGAAAGGAAATGGAAGACTCTCTACATATAAATTCAATGCGCTGCTTCATGTCCTCCACCCGATCTGTTCACCATCGACAGGTAGACTTTCAGCTCCATCTCTCTCCTTCCCCTTGTTCAAGGAACGTCTCAAAACATACCTTTTCCCTCCCCTTGATTCCCACCCCAGCTCAACTCCTGATCCAGCACTGTGAAGCCGCCTTGAGACATGAGACATGAAAGGAGCTGTGTGAATACAAATTGTAAATAAATTAAATATTACAAGAAATGTAGTTGACGGATTTCGGAAATAAAAGCTACACGTGGTCAGAAGAATGTTACAACACTCTACACATGAAAGAGAAACTGAAGCAATTCAAGGTGTTTTGGTGCTGTATCAAATATGAGGATTATTATTAATATTATTCATATCACTACTTTGATTGATGAATGGTCTGTGTTTTAAGCTGTTAAAGCTGACATTATCCTCCGCCCTACAAAAGCTGAGTGTCCTCAGTTTCCAAGTTTTTTTATCACCACAGCATTTCTCTTTCTTTCAGTGCCTCCAGACCAGCCAGTAACCAGATGGAGTATTGTTGGTTGGGACACAGGCTGCACGGTGTGCAACTGCTGAGCAGAGGATAGTGGCTCAAAAGCAAAAGTGGCTTTGTTCCACCTGAGAACATGAGCAACTGTTCTTTATGTTTAGGGAACTCTTTATGTTTAAACCTCGGATTAAAAACCCAATTACCACACGCGCTGCTTCCTCACAAGTGAAGCATTGAACCCCGGCTACTGAGCTGGTGAGTGACTGCTTGGGTCAGGGGGGATGTGCTTCAGTGATACACATCAGAGGTAAAGTGTTTTCAATCCATTAAATCCTTTCCATGTACTGAGTATCCGTTGCTGTGCAGTTTGTCATGGAATCCATTAACTGCAGAGGAACCTCCTGAACTATGAAGTGTAACCATTACACCACGTAACGTCTCTGAGAATGTCACCTGGTGCAGCAGCGAGTGATGAGGGAGGCTGAGTGTTAGGTTATTGGGGGAATGGAGAGGTCTTCTGCACTGAAAGGCGACAAGGGATGATTTTCACTAACACGGCGCACACTTAGGAGTTGTCAGAAAGCTGCTTTACATTTCCTCGTTCACAAGGGCCTGTGGACCTGTTCAGTGACTGATCTGTTAACCTGTCTGAAACCCATTGCCAACAATGAAGGATTTAATAATAAATAATAATAATCTTTGCATTTGATATAGCTCTTTATCACATCTCAAAGCACTTCACAGACTATTCTGTAAAGTGAATTGACTGTATTTGTGAGTGAAGTACAGCAGCCAATTGTGCACAGCAGAGTCCTACAAACAGTCGTGGATTAAGTAACCAATTTTTGGTTTTATTTATTTGTTGAAGGGATTATTACAACACAACAACAACAATAACAACCCCTGGAAAAGAGTCCACTATACTCTTCCTCACTTCCCTCATCTCTCTCTCTACCCCTCCATCATCTCTAACCTCCCCTTCTTGTCCTCTCTCCATTCAAACCAATAGAACATTACAGTAAACCTCTTATAAGTCATATCATATCAATTTGTATTAGCTGATTGTGGTTGGCTGCTAAGAGTCTGGGTGAAACTCACTAGATGGTATTACATGAGTAAATTCAAACACACTCTATAAAGATGCCCTGAGCGCATTCTCCCCAAATCTGCATGGAATGTGCAATACGATAGGAACCGAGGGTTGTGCCTCACATACGAGTTGGCTGACCTGGGAGTGAGTCTCCAGTGAACATTGGCCAATGTTGCGGGTGGAAATCTGAGTTAAGCTGATATTCCAGGCAGCATAATGAGATGATACCAGCTCCTCTGTTGGGATAAGTACTCCAATCCCAATTCCCTGCTCTTTCCTTGAACTCCTTTATATTTCCCTCTTCAAATGTTTATGCAGTTACTGTCTATATATTACTATAGTCTGCAGGCGGACTTCACTAATCCACTGGAAAGTGTGATGTTTTCACACAGATTTGATGTGATAATCAACACATGAATTTGTCTTAAAGGCTCTAATGTTCACATCTATTTATAATAAATAATAATAATAATCCGTGCATTTGATATAGCACCTTATCATGTCTTCGAGACGTCTCAAAGCGCTTCACAGGATATACTGTAAAGTGGATTGACTGTATATTTGTGGGCAAAATGCAGTAGTCAATTGTGCACAGCAGTGTCCACAAACAGTCATGGACTGAAGTGACCATTTTATTATTGTGTTTTTTTCTTGAGGGATTATTACAGGCGTGTGATGTAAGGAAACTTGCCCAAGGTTTCAACCTGCTAGGAATCGAACCCAGGTCTCTCGCTTGTGAGGCAAGTGCTCTAACCACTGAGCTACATATATACAGTCAATTCACTTTACAGTGTATTCTGTGAAGCGTTTTGGGACGTCCTCCCGACGTGAAAAGCGCTATATCAAATGCAAGGATTATTATTATTATTACAGGACTCCACACCATGAATGTTGTTTGTGCATCAAACAGTTAAGTGAAGACCCAGGCGGAGAGATTGTGTTTTGAACAGGGAGCTTAACGCTGCTCCATTTTGCTCTCACACTGAGAATGGGATAGCGTGAATGGAAGTGATGCCAGTGCAAATTAATTAAGCTGTTACTGTGAGGTGCAGGTGGCGAAAGCTAACACTGTTCACAAATGTTCAGTGGAAGAAATAATTGCATTAATTGGAGTGTGATATGATCGTGTTGTCTCCACACAGCACGGAAATGTCCTAGCGAGATCTCGGCTATTGTACTCCCAACCACAGTACAGTTGGTGCCAGCGAGTGGCTTAATTTTTTTTTGGTGGGGGAGGAGGAATTTAGGGCAAAGAAAAGAATGTTGATGCATTTTTCTCTTGTTTTTGATTGTTTTGTTCTGCTATCAGCAAGTCTTTGCTTTCACAGCATCACTAATAACAACTTGCTTTTCAGATAGCAATCTTCATGTAGAATAACATCATAGAGCACTCCAGCAAAAGTTGGATCTTTTTCTCTCTCATAAACTGTTTTAAACCCTTCTCTATATTATCTGGGGACAAATAGAGGGGTTTATTATACATTTTAAGTTGCAAAGTTCTTTTTTGCTTTTCATCAACATTATTTTTAGTTGCAGACCCTTAAGGCTCATCTTGATGACACTGATTCCATTCAACACCTTCCACTGTAGCATGTTGGGTCCCAGATATAAAAATTATTTTGAATGCTATTCCATTCCAAAGACATTTGTCTTTCTTTGGACTATGGAGTCCTGTAGCTCAGTGGTTAGAGCACTCGCTTTGCAAGTGAGAGACTTGAGTTCAATCCCCGGCAGGTCAGGGCGAAACCTTGGGCAAGTTTCCTTACTCCACACAGAGCCTAATAATAATCCCTCCAAAAACAAAAATAATAAATTGGTCATTTTCAATCTACGACTGTTTGTGGGACATTGCTGTGCGCAATTGGCTGCTGCGTTTCGCCACAAATATACAGTCAATTCACTTTACAGTGTGTTCTGTGAAGTAATTTGGGACGTCCTCCCGACGTAAAAAGCGCTATATTAAATGCAAGGATTATTATTATTATTATTAAAGTCACAACTCCTGCCTTGCTCTCTATTGTCACTCTGCTAAAACAATAATGTTTCTCCATTGTTACAACCTACTCACTACTCCTGTGGGATTTCTATTATTTTCTATCTTATTTGTGGATTGTAACATCACCTAAATGTCCAGAAAGCCATTCAGCCTGGCTCAGCCGGTAGTGGGTGCCCCACATCGGTACTTTGAGCTCACGTAGTCGAGGCTGACCCACCAGTGCAGTGCTGGGTGAATGCCGCATTGTCAGCGACTCTGTCTTTTGGATGAGATTTTAAGGTGAGGTCTCCTCTGCCTCCTCTGACGTATTAAAGAAGTGCTTCTCCTGGCGTCCTGGCCGACAATCCTCCAAATAATACTTCATGGCTATTTGTGGAATATTGTTTGATGCAAATTCTCTACCACATTCAACATACAAACATACAGATTCACTACACTTTACAGTAAATCCTGCAAAGTGCTTTGTTTTATCTTCCTGATCTGAAAGGCGCTATTTCAAATGTAAGAATCCTTCTTATTATTGTTTACTCTGTTTGACGCAGTAATGGATTGGTTGTTGTTGTTCTGGAAAGGTATTTATTATTAATATAATGCAAGTGTGTGAAGGAGTGATGGTATGGAGGAGCAACCAAAGCAAAACAACAGAGGGATTTTCTAAAGTTGAACTAATGTTGTCACCAATTCAGACGAACTCTGACCGAAAGCTCTCCCCAGAAACAACACCCATTGAAAAAGATTTTTTCCCTCACTATTCACTGTTGAGCAAACCTTTTTCTGGCTGGTTTAGTTGACCAGGAGTGACAGCCCCAATCTGGACATGTACGTCTCCTGCTCAACATGCTTTATGAATAATTTATACAATGAAATCAAATTAAAAGTTAAACCCTGTAATAGACATGCATCTCAGCCTGCAGTTCCTGATCTTGTCTAACCATATCAATTAAACTCGTTAAGCGAGGACTTTGAAACGATTATTCCAGCAGTGTTCTCCTCTAATGAAACAAAAGTTAAATAAATACTGCATGATAGTTCACCCTTTACAAGCTCGGTGAAGGATGCTAATTGAAGTCCTGTGCCTAAATCATTAAAACATCTAATACATATTTAGTGTAATGTCGTGCAATGTCTGAGAACACACAAAAAAAACATAGTCTTCATAGTCTTCATTCCACCCTCAACTCTCGTGGAGTCCTATAGCTCAGTGGTTAGAGCACTCGCTTTGCAAGTGAGAGACCTGAGTTCAATTCCAGGCAGAGGGCGAAACCTCGGGCAAGTTTCCTTACTCCACACAGAGCCTAATAATAATCCCTCCAAAGCCAAAAACAATAATAAATTGGTCATTTTCAATCTACGACTGTTTGTGGGACATTGCTGTGCGCAATTGGCTGCCACGTTCGCCCATAAATATACAGTCAATTCACTTTACAGAATGTTCTGTGAAGCGCTTTGGGATGTCCTCCCGACGTGAAAAGCGCTATATCAAATGCAAGGATTATTATTATTATTATAACAGTCTGTGCCAACATCAAGCTTCAGAGTGTGACTCCAACCTCCCTCACCCACTGCAACTGAGATTTCTAGTTAAGGTGTTGGTGTATCTTTCTCTGGGCATTTTGTTACTGGTGATAATTATCAATTTTCTTCTCACATCCCCCAATGCCCCTCCCATGTGTGTTAGATGACTATCACACCCAATAAAACAATCAATGGGGGATGCTTCAAGAAAGAAACCACAAGGTAATGATTTGCTTGGAACGAGGCTGTGCATTTCTGAATGAATGTTTGTTGGTGTCACACGTACAATCTCTACAGTGAGAAATACCTGGATCCCAGCCCCTTCGGGCACTGTGATTTTCCAGAGACAATTCAGGCTGTTCTGGTAAGGCTCGGGGAAACCAGGAGAGAGAATCGTGCCCTTTCGTTCAGTCAGATTTCCTCCACAAGGCACTGAAAGTGAGACAAGAAGAAGATTGGATCAACTAAGCAGAATAAGATATATATAGATCTCATCAGAGAAGGATTAATGCTATTAATTCTCGGTTGTAATTCGCCATAAATCCAACCAAAGTCTGTTTTGCTTCAAGCTGTTTTTCCACTCTCAGAATCTGAATCCCAATAATTCCTCAATAAAAGAGATCATATCACTTACATTAACTCTTGAAATTCACCAGCAAAGATTTTTTTTATGCAGTGCGATCTGAGCATTAATATCTGGTGCAGTGTGGGTTGAGTTTGCTTGTGTTGCTTTACATGGAGTTGGGCTTTGTTGAGATTGAGTAGGGTTAAACTGAAATGGATTGGTTTATATTGAGTTGGTTTGAGCTCATCTGAGGTGGGTCGGGTTAGATTGAGTTGGGCTGTGTTGGGTTGTACCTCAAACTAAATTATGTACATTGTGTTATTGCCAATTGTTCTGTCCTAACCGCTGTCCTGGCACTAACATTGAAACCTGCCAATTTTTAATCTTATGTCCCAGTAGATTTGTTGGTGTAATGGGTATGCTGGGGGAGGGGAAAGGTCAGCACCACAATTTAAGCTAAAATATGTTCAATCCCCCTTCCTTCGGTCCGAGTCTCAGTCAAAGTGTTGTCACTTTAGGGGTTAAACCTAATCTCTGGAATAAAGTCAGTGCGGTAGTCACAATGGTTTATGTACAAGTGTAAATCCTGGGCGCGATGCCAGGAACACTCACTCATGTTTGCAGGCTGTGGGTCAGCAGCTTTGCCTGGTGCAGAGTCAGCACCGAATAAAAGTAATGACTATTTTATGTTTCCTCATGTTGTACTGTAAATATTTAAAGAGTGCCAACCTCAATGCTTCTCCTAAAGTACCGGCCAGTCACACAGGATTATCGTTAGCACTGACGTCTTCTCATTTATTAACGCTTCGATTTTTGGATAACGTTTTGTGTGAACGTTTTGTTTGACACTTCTGGCATAAAAAGGATAAAGTAAGCTGAGAAGAAAGTTGGCTCAGAAACTCAAACACAAGCGCAGAGGACAATTGCGCAATATGAGCAGAGATGAAATTGTGCCGTGGGATCTTAACGTCCACCTTAACTGTTATGTATCATCCGAGGGTGGGGAGGAGAGAAAGGGTGACATTACACAGAATGACGAGGTGTGCAGGATTGTGTGGTGTGTTTGGGAAGAGGCACAGGAATGGGCAGGAGAGATTTGGTGTTGCAACTGAACAGTTACAATCAGAAATTTATTTTTATGATGGATCAGATAATTACCTGTGACTCTCATGGTGCTGTACACACGGACCTGCCCTTTCTAAGACACTGGATCAAATAGTCGAAATGCAGGTATTTCTCAAAAGGAATCTGGAGGATTGTTGGGGAGGACACCGGGAGAAACTCCCTTCACTTAACCATTATTAGGACACCACAATAATAATAATCCTTACTTTTAATACAGTGCCTTTCACATCTCAAAGCACTTCACAGGATTTATTGTATTTTGATTATACAATTTTTTAAGGCAAATACTACACATAATTTGCACACAGCCAGGAACCAATTTTTTATCTGGTTTTAGGAGTAATAGCCTTGTCTTTTCAAATAGTGCCATGAGGGGAATCTTTTCCACCTGAACAGGCACAGAACAGGGAGCTTAAGTTAACATCTCATCTGAAGGATGGTACCTCCAACAAAGCATTGCTCCCCCAGCATTGCACTGCATCAACAGCCTAGACTACACGAGTTGAAAGTCCTAAACTCTACTCGGTGAATATTAATTTTAATTTGAAATGGTTCAGGTTTTACACAGCTAGAATGGGATGAAGCAAATATAAATGGTTGTTAGTCAATTGGCAGATCACTTTTCCAGAGATAATAGTCCATCAAAAAAAATGTCAAAAAAAATTTGGTCACTCAACTGTTTGTGGGACACTGCTGTGCGCAATTGGCTGCCATGTTTTGCCCACAAAATATAGTCAATTCACTTTACAGTATATTCTGTGAAGCGCTTTGAGACGTCTCGAAGATGTTATATGGAGCTGTATCAAATGCAAGGATTATTATTATTATTAACAAACCAGGCTTATATCACAATACTGCACTAAGCATCGTCTGGAACATGACTGGAATAGGAAATCTCATTCCTACCGATCTGGTATTAACACTGTGGTTGTGTGATTGCCATAACACCCTGTGCTGTGCTTCTCTTCGGATCTTCCAGGCTGAGCAGTTCCTAATCCAGCCTGAATGGCATTGTCTTGCTTCCTCCTCGCCTTTTATGCAGACAGCGAGTTGTGTTGATTGAGAATAGTCGTGAAATGTTTTCATTGCCTCTCGCTGTAAAATTGCTGTTTCTTTTCTTTATATATTATATATATCTATACAGGTTGTAACTTTTGTATTGGGATTAGTATTTCTCAGCAGTTAAGCACCGAATCCCTTTTTCTAAATTCGCTGCTGACGATTACATTGCCACTGAAGTCAGCACAAGCTGCCATGGTGTCCGATGACTGACACTGATTAGTTTTAAACAGGCTCCTCTCTGATTTCTGGCACCACCTGATAAATCACAGGGAACAATTACTCTGAGAATCTCCTGGCCTCTGGTTACAAAGAACGCCAGAGGGGAAAATAAACACTGCCCAGTAACTTCAAAATCTGCGTGTTCAGCTTTAGTTAACTTGATTGATTGATTGATTAATCAATCGGGCAAGGCCTCAGAACTCCACCGTGCAGGAGTCCGGAGTAGAGAGAAGTTGATTTGTATGCCAGTTCCCATGTGCTTCCCACATATTAGGTAGCAAAATGGCAAGATTGTCCTTCTCCCCCTCCGGGTTTGTGCTGCTCTTGTGTATAACTGTGCAAAAATGCATTCCCGAGACTGGAACATGACAGCTGCTCCAGCTCTTGCCTGCGGCTAGAAGGACAGAGAAGCATTGTGTTTGGAGAGAAGGAAGGCCTCTTGGAACATTGAGGATGTGAAAATTGGAATCTGCCAACATTACATCGTTATGTTAACCCACAAAGCCCTAATAGGTAACTATCCAGTGTCCTGAACATCTTTCCAACCTGAACGGGGCTATACAAGTGTAATTTGTTGTTGATGTTGTTGGTCATAGCTGGACAAGCAGCGGACAAGCTCAATATCAAGCAACATAGTTTTCCAGCAGTTACTCCAACACGCACTCTGTGGTCCCCAAGCCTTGGCTCTCTCCAACCTGTCCTTATTACTTTCGGGATTAGATGAATATTTCCTCTGGGGGAAGAGAGTGCGTGTTGTATTCCAGACATGGGGAAATTTCCAATGGGTTAACTATTCTAATCGCTGCACCTCCTCACATATCTGCAGGACTCACATGGCAAAGGCGATAAAATATATATTGAGGAAATGTGGAGCTGAGTGTTGAGTGGGTTTGTGCATGGAATTCCAAGTCTGGTTTGGATTCTTTTAAACACAGGTGATCGGGTTTCTGCGTGTGCTGACCAATGATAAGTAAGCGTCAGCGCTGAGCTGTAAGAAGTCCTCTCACCTAAGCAGGTCGGGGCAGAGTCGTTCCACTGTGCCAAGGCATCCGGCACGGCAAGACACTCAATGTTCCTGGAGCCTTGAAGGGCGTAACCAGGGCTGCACTCAAACCGCACAATGGATCCAACGGCAAAGTCGTTGCCGAGTCTTCTCCCGAACCGCGGTTCCGGGATTGAGCTGCACTGGGTGGAACTTGTCCGTGGAACAGCTGTGGAGCAGGAAAGACAATCACTGGCATTTGATCCCAGACTACATGCAGTGGAGTCTTGAGATTACAGAGATCAGTCTGAAAGTTGTTTATGGGCAGGACATTTATACCAAATAAAGGCAGCCCTGTTACGAGAGTCTGTGAGGTGAGTGTTTTTAACACAAAACAAAAGTTAGATATAAAAACATCCAGAAACAAACCTACTGCTTTATACACTGTAGAACCCTGATATAACCCTGTGGTTATCAGAGTCAAATTCCGGCCCACTTGATAATGGGTTACAACTGAGAGCATCGCATAGTCACCCTGCGCAGGAACTTCCTATGTATAGCTCAGTGTGCAGGAAGTGATGTCGGTGGATTTCTGATAACCCAGAAGACAGTCACTTTAGGGTGTATGTTCATAGGATGCCCATATCATAAACAGACCCGTGTTAGGGAAGGGGAAGTGCCTTGTAACAGGGTTCTGCTGTTACACTCACTGTAGCTCCTCTTCTATATGCAGGACAAAGGCAGAAAAGTTTGTGTGATGAATAAATCATATGGAAATGTGGAGCTGAGTGTTGTCAACGGTCCAAGCTGAATATTGTCATTGTACCTAGGTTAAAAGGCAGGCCAGCCTGGCTGGATTGCATTCCTCTCTCTGTCTCTGAAGGTTATAAACTCAACTCCTGCTCAATGTCAGTGCAGAGCACAAAGTTCTCAGCTCAGCAACAAGCTGCCATGAACTCAGTCTGGCGTCTGGCTCTGAACTTTAGCCCAATGTTGACAGCCTGAGGGATTGTACAGGAGCTGGTCACTACTCTATAGGAGAGATGAATCATCCCTGGATATATTGGGGAGAAGATGGGGAAAAAACATTGTTTTTTAAAAAAAAGTTTAAAAGCACATAAGAATATAATTTATCACCCCAAAAATACACAGTCAAAGCCACTTTGCAGTATATCCTGTGAGGCACTTTGAGACGTCCTGACGACCTGATAAGTGCTATATCAAATGTAAGTATTATTTATTTTACTTCATAGGACAAGTCAATGGGCGAGATTTAAACCCTTGTGTTAATATATCTTTAGAAAGGGGAGGATTGCAGTGTATGTGCGATAATTATTACTGGTGACGAATTTCTCTCCCAGAATGAACCAGGAAGCAAAACACGATGAGAGGCAGGCTCAGATCTGAGGTGAATGACGGGCAGTGAGGAATAGTATCAAAGAGGAAATCATGTTAAAATCAATGGGAAGTACACAAATAAGATATTTACATTTGAAGGCTTGGGTGGTTTTCGGGCTGCGTGTCTACATTCCAGCACAGCAATAGGAGTAAGCTGAGGAAAAGGGAGTTATCAGACAGTACGGACTACAGGAATGTCTCGCCTGACACCTGCCCCCAAAAGGTGGAAGAAGGGATTCACTTTTATGCTGTAGACTCCTACATTCAGCTGAACATAACTCAGCCTCAGAACATCATGGAAACGTTCGGACTGACCTTCAAGACTAAGGAAGAGTCTGGAATGCTTTTTATCACTCGGGAAAGACCGGAAGGACTTCTTTACCTAGCACTATTTGGTGACAACATCTTTGCAATTTATGCTGCTGAAGATGACCCTGGCCAGCTGATATACCTGTACACTGTAAACGAAAGCCTCTCTGATGCACAGTGGCACACCATATTGCTGAATTTCACAGGAAAATTTGCCATCTTGCAGGCGCTTTGCAAGTGAGAGACCTGAGTTAAATTCCAGGCAGAGGGCAAAACCCTGGGCAAGTTTCCTTACTCCACACAGAGCCTAATAATACCTCCAAAACAAAACAATAAATTGGTCATTTTCAATCCACGACTGTTTGTGGGACATTGCTGTGCGCAATTGGCTGCCGCGTTCGCCCACAAATATAGTCAATTCACTTTACAGTGTGTTCTGTGAAGCGCTTTGGGACGTCCTCCCGACGTGAAAAGCGCTATATCAAATGCAAGGATTATTATTATTATAGAGGGCATTTGCTTTTAGTTTGTACAGTGATGATGTCCCACAAAGTTATGGAGTGAGTGACCAATTTTATCTGGGGGATTGTTGGCCAGGACACCCAGAAAAACTCTTGAATAGCATCACAGGATCTTTAACATCCACCTGAACAGGCAGACGGGACCTCGGTTTAATGTCTCACCTGATGGACAGACCCTTGAAAAGCAAAAATTTCACTTAAAAAAGCCGTGGACTGTCCAAGTGTTGGTTGCGTCGCTGGGGTAAACACAAACACAAACCTTGATAAATAAAATGAAACCCTTTGGCTGTAGCTTCACTCTTGGCGCTGAATTTAATGAGAACTTGACTGGAGGTCGCCAAGGGCAACGATTCACCTGCAAAAGGGGAGAGAATGGACAAAATTGAGCAACAAGAATCCTGATTTGACAAACTCAAACCCAGGACACTGTCTTTAGTGTGAAGATTGGGGCTGATCACCTTCAATCTTATCGTATACAGGGGCTGTAATTTTCCGCAGTTCTTGCCAAAGAAACCGACAAAAGAAGCCCTCCAGGGTCTTGTTCCTATCTACCTTTGCGATCTCCTAAGCCCCTACCATCCCGCTTGCTCCCTCTGCTCAGTGGGCTCCGGCCTGCTTCACGTCCACCGCCTCGCTTGCCCCACTATTGTCAGGTGGGCCTTCTACCACTGTGCCCCCACCCTCTGGAACTCCATCCCGCAGTCCCTCCACCTCGCCCTCCTCTCTTGCCACCTTCAAGACCCATCTCAAGATCCTGCTCTTTGACTGTGCTTTTGATCTCCCTGTTTCCCCCCCTTGCCCTCCACCCTCCCTGACCCCGAGCTCAGGTCCGTAACTCTGTCTGTCCAGCGCCTTGGGACATGCTCCTGACGTGAAAGGCGCTTTACAAATGTAATTTTATTGTTGTTATCTTCCAAATGAAAACTAAATTGTGTAATTTTCCAAAATTCTGTATATTGTATGGCATCTGAAGAGTGGATGGTTTTACAGACTAAGTGTCAGTGGAGTTTTGGACCCAGTCTGGCAACATTTTGGATCACACAGAATTCTGAAACATGGGCTCAATGTCAGGAATGAATAAACGCAATGCTCGGACATGCTGGCACTTGTGGTTCCCCATCAGCTAACCTACTTAACATGGACAATGCCTCCGAGATTTATAACATTACTTTGAGGGTCTTTGAGATGATTCAATGCAAAAAAAAAGCTTTATAAAAAGCAAATGCAAAGAATGATTGATTGATTATCTGATTTGTCAATAGATAAATGGTTGGATTGATGGATGGAAGGATTGATTGAAGCTCTTTGAATGTAATAAAGTTCTATATAAAAAGTGATTGCAAAGATTGATTTGTCAATTGATTTGATGGGTGATTGGTGGATTGATGAATTAATTGATGGATGGATGGATGAATGGATGGAGGGATGGAGGGATTGATTGACAAACTCACTGAGAGCCTGACTAACTAACAAACTCATTGATTACTGACTCAAAACACTCCACTGTACATACACAGATACAAACCTGCATCTCTCCCATTGCACTGATGTGAATGTTAGTTCACTGTAACAGGATACAGACTAGCCTCATCTGTCACTAAAATCCACTGCTCCCAGCTATTTGCAGTGAGGCATTGCTTCAGGGTGTTCTGCGCTATATAAAATGTTACCTGTATGGGAACCGGAAAGTGAGCTGAGGAGACGGGATTGCTGGTTTGGGCCATCGTGGACGTCTACAACATCGTTCAACGCAGTTTGGAAATATGCAAACTGTCCAAACACCACTGCAAGAGACACAAGATAACATAGTCTGGTATCTTGAAGTCATTAACCATAACATCAACAAGCAAAGTTTTTGTTTTATTCCCGCTGTCGATTCCAGGTCTCACAACAGCCACTTAGCCAATAAAGTGAAGAGGTGGTTTTGTCTCACTGGCTGATGCTAGCTTTGAGCTGGCACAAGGTGAGGCACAGGGAGCGACATTCCTTGTTGTGATGCTCCTTCCCTTTGTGTGATGAAATCTGGCCTCAGCTGGGAGCCTGCCCGCCCAAGCTGGGAGGTTATGGAGGGGTAATCCATGACCAAACATTCCACAGTGAGCAGAAAGGTGAGAGTGCTATTGTTTATCATAGAAATTTACTAAAAGATCTGAAGGAAAGCACGCGAGAATAAGTCCTGACATGTCGCTGCTACAGCTTATATACCTGCCTGGGGGAAGAGCTTGTACAGGAATAGGGAGAGAGGGAGAGGGAGGAAGGTGGAAGGACCTCGAGATGGAGTTCCACAGAGAGGGGGCCGAATGGCTGAAAGCTAACTCGCCGACAGTCAGGTGGGTTGGATAGGGACACGACGGGGGTGCAACGTGAAGCCTGGTAAATAATGGATTAGCCACAGAACATTGGGAATACTTGTTGGCGCAGGGCTTCTTCATAAAGCCAAGGAACAGGAACTGTGGCAGAAATGCTGGTTCAGATGCAGTCATGACATTAATTCTATAATTCTATAGCGGGGGAATGGGATTGATTTGGACAGCTCTTTTCAAAGACAAGACACAGATGCATTGGCCGAGTGGCCTCCTTCTGTGCTGTATAATTCTATGAGACAAAGTCATGGACAGCTCATACCGTAATCCTTCGATACAATGATGGAGTACAAGCAGGTCTGCCCACCGGTGTAGTTCTGAGGATAATTTGGAGACAGAACAACGCCTTCTGACCCGACGTACTGACCCCCACATGGTGCTGAGGAAAAACAAATACAGGTTTCAGAAATAAAATAATAAAATTAAATCAACACTTTTGTCACATCCAGTCAGTCCTGTCTTTGGTTTAAAGCACATTAGGAACTGGCCAAGCAAGGAATCACAGTCGGGAACAGACATCCAATCATTTATAATATTAATAATCCTTGCATTTGATTTAGCGCCTTATCATGTCTTCGAGACATCTCAAACTGCTTCACTGAATATACTGTAAAGTGAATTGGCTGTATATTTTGTGGGCGAAATGCCAATTGCGCACAGCAGTGTCCCACAAACAGTCGTGGATTGAGTGACCAATTTTTTCAAAAGGGATTATTACCCTTGGAAAAATTGATCCGCCATCGACTAACAACTGGGTTCCTTCTTATTACCAGGTAAACACGGGCGGGTGGAGCAAGGAAACTTGACCAACGTTTCACCCTGCCCGGGAATCAAACCCAGGTCCTCTTGCTTGTGAGGCGAGTGCTCTAACCACTAAGCTACGGGACTCCACATAATAATCCTCGCATTTGATACAGTGCCTTATCATATCGTCAAGACATCTCAAAGCAAAAGCACTTCACATGCTTTTACAGTAAAGTGTTTGACTACAAATGCCCAGCAGGCAAATGCGGCAGACTATTTGCATAGAGCAATGTGCTACAAACAGCCATGGAGCGGATGACTGATTTTATCTGGAAGATTGTTGGCCAGGACACCAGAAGGAACTCCTTTCTTTGTTTCGAATATGTCATAAGGTCTTTAAATTCCACCTGAACAGGCACAGACGGGAAATGGGTTTATCATTCCATCCAAAGGATGGCATCTCTAACAATGCAGTGTTTTACTCAGCACTGCACGAGAGATCAGTCTATGCTCTGAGTTCGATGTCCTTGAACCCGTAACCTTTTGAATCAGAGATGAGAATGCTACCAACTGAGCCAGGTTGACAACGGGTTTTTTTTAAAACAAAGTTTCACTCCCCGTCTTACCCCTGCTCTTACATGTCGAAGAATGCATTGCAGGAGGAATATAATAATCAAAGGAGTCAGCCTTTCATGTTAATTTTTATTCCAGCCAGCTTAAATGCATTCTGAAACGAAATCTCATTAAATGTGCCTTTTTTGACCGAATTATAAAATGATCACGTGCTAGGAAGCAATTAGGTTGATTAATAAATAAATGCAGTTAATTGCATCTTAAACACTAGACTCAGATGAGTCAGATAAAATTGTGTTAATACATGGACTTCGATACACAAAACAAAGCCCCTTCAGAAATGCCAGGTTAATTACTGCGAAATCGCAATATTAAAAAATTCCTGTAAAATAACATGATTTTCATTGTCCTTTGCTAATAGGAATTTGAAGTCTCTGTTTCACCCATGGTTTTCTTTCAGACTCCTGTCCGCAAACTAGAGTTCCTTGGTTAAATGCTTTAACCCTTTCAGAGGCACAAATATTTAGGGTAAGTTAAGATGGGAGACAGATTGAGGTTAAGAATGATTTCTGTTTGAACAGAGAGTAGGGGGAGTATTAACTGAGAGGAGGAGGGGGAGTAGTAGCTGAGAGGAGAGAGAATATTAGCTGAGAGTAGGGGGAGTATTAGCTGAGAGAAGGGGGAGGGCAGAGCATGCAAAGATAGAGAGATGCTAGAACATGAAACTTTTGATGGGTTCAGAGACTCACCGGTACAAGATGGCAGAAACTTGTTCCAGATAGGCTTCCCATCTCTCCCCATGATACAGGTTAGGGTGGAATAGCCCACAATCTCGTAACCATTGTCGCAGTAGAATGTGACTGTGGATCCGAGCTTCAGGTCGGTGCCCACCCTCGTGCCATTCTTCACAGTCCCCGGGTCAAAGCAGGATTCTCGGGGATTCTCTTTAATTACAAACAACAAATGCAGTGAAACAATCATCAGGTGTTGGGCAATCAGGAAGCCCTTTCAGCTTACACTAATTTAAGATCTACCTGGTTGACCATGCTTATAGACATCTATCTCCCCATTCCACCTTGATCTGTAAGGTAAATAGGGAGAAGCTATTTCCACTGGTCAGAGTCAGTGACTATAGGACACAGATATAAGAAGATATATGTAAGAAGAGAGAAAGGAGATCTTCGGATAATTTTTTTTCATAGAAGAGATGTTGAATGCCTGAGAAGTAAGATGGTTGCGGCAGAGTCCATTGTAGATTTCAAGATGGAAGTAGACAGGAATATGAGAGATTAGAGGCTTGAGGGATCTGGGGGTAGGGCAGGGCAGTGGGATTGACCAGACAGCTTGCTCTGAGAGTTAGGACACAGTCGATGGGCTGAATGACCTCCTTCTGCACTGTAAATTTCTATGATTCTATGACACTGGTGCTACAAAACCACCAAGTATTAAAATTTCATTTCACCAACACAAACCCCTTTCATTTTTACAACGAGACCCAAGATGATGTGATTAACAGAGCTTTTTGGCAGTCTGTTGGTTGCTGCATGACTTAATGCCTTCCTTTGTTAATTTACAGTATGAAATGCTACTAGCTTCACAAAATATTTCACAAGTGAAATATAGGCGAAACTGATAAAGTCTAACAGAAACAAAATATCACTCAGGTTGTAAGATATTACCTTACTGCTTCTGCTACACTGGAATCTTTAGTAAAGTTATACGTCTCTACACTTGCTTTATTCTTCCAAAGGTGAAGCAACACACAAGCCAACAGCACAATTTTACCCTTAATATCGACCGAGTGGTGGAATCTGGACTCTAGATATATTCTGTTTTGTTAGCTTTTTTGAGCACCCAGGATTTGAAGCTGTTTTCTTTAATAAAAAAGAAACAGAGAAAAACAGCTTTGAGGCTGTGTTTATGATTCTGCTGAATTCCAGACATAAGGTGTGGAGCAAAAGAAAGGAACGGAAAGGTGGGGAATAGGATCAGGAGTGAATCAAAAAAATAACACAGCAGATTTGATGGGCCAAATGGCCTCCTTGCAATGTTATTTCAACATAATTACAATCCAAGGGCAAGAATGAGCTGAAGGCAACCTCACGCTACAGCAATGCTGAAAATGCTGACACCCAGAGAAACAGCTAAACACATGGGCTCATCTCTCTGATTTGAAAGGTGCTTTGGATGACTGTCATATTGGTTGCCACTCACCAATGGCCATCTAGCTTGCTGCCCAGGACTGTCTAATGGTGATGGCTGATGTACCTGTGTATTCAAGCTCAAAGCCAGTCAGGCTGACTGAGGCGTCGCTCCGGAAAGCCAGGAACAGGTTATTGCTTGTGCTCTCGATTCTCTCTGGTAACTGTGAGCCTTGAAAGCTGCCAATCAGAGAGCTCAGCGAGTTGGCCCCATCGTAGATGTGGAGAAAGTCGTAGCCGGGCTCCACGTTGAAACTGAAAGCATAAACAATCAACGCAATTCATTATCCAACAGAGACCCCATCCCAACGGTGGCTACAGTAACAACAATGTGTATTGTATTTATACAGCCCCCTTTCACACAGGATCAGGTCTCTGAGGGCTGTAACCTTCAAAGCCCTCCATGGCCTTGCTCCTCTATCCCTCTGTGACCTCCATCCCCCCTACTAACTTGCCTCTCCCTCTGCTCAGTGGGCTCCCTCCTGCTTCATGTCCCCATCCTTGCTTGCCCCACCGTTGGCAGGTGTGCTTTCAGCCTCACTGCCTCCACCCTCTGGAACTCCATCCCACAGTACCGCCACCTCTCAGCCTCCCTGGCCTCCTTCAAGACCCGTCTCAAGACCTTTCTCTTCGACTGTGCCTTTGGTCACCCTGCTACCCCTTCCCTCCCCACCCTCCACCCCTCCTGATCCCAACCACCAGCTCGGGTGCGGATCCCTGACTGTCTAGCGCCTTGAGACGTCCTCCTGACGTGGGCTCCCTAACCCTAACCATCTTTCCTTCGTCATCCACCTGAGTGGGACCGCACTCGCCTGGTTCGAGTTGTACCTCACAAACCGCCAGCAGTACATCTGCACAAACGGCTTCTCCTCCCGTTCTCACCCGATCACCTGTGGGTACCCCAAGGATCCATCCTTGGCCCCCTCCTCCTTCTGATCTACATGCTCCCTCTTGGGGATGTCATCCGCTGACATGGGGTACATTTCCACATGTATGTAGATGACACCCAACTCTATTTTTCCACCTCACTCAGCTGCCTGTCAGACCTCAGGGGCTGGATGAGCGCAAACTTCCTTCAGCAGAACTTTGACAAGACGGAAGCCATACTCTTTGGCTCTTGTCAACGTCTAAAATCTCACGGCTCTCACCTCCTCCACCTACCCGACCTCCCCCTAAAACTCTCCGAACCCGTATGCAACCTAGGCTTCAGGTTCGACCCCCAATTATCCTTCTTCCCCCACATCCAGTCCCTCAACAGCACCGCCTTCTACAATCTCTGACGCATCGCCCGTCTCCACCAATACCTCTCCCCAAAAGCCGCTGAAACCCTGGTCCATGCCTTTGTCACTTCTCGGCTGGACTACGCAAAATGCCCTCCTCGCCGGCCTCCCCTCCACTACCATCCATAAAATCCAAATCATTCAAAACTCTGCCGCCCGCATTCTCACCCGCAAGAAACTCCGCTTCCCGATCCCCCCAGTCCTGGCCCTCCCCCCCACCCCCACCCCCAAACCCCACTCCCCGATCCCCCCAGTCCTGGCCAGACTGCACTGGTTGCCTGTCCCAGAGAGGATCGACTTCAAGATCCTCAGCCTTGTATTCAAGGCCCTGCACTCCTCTGCACCCCCCGACCTCTCTGACCTCCTCTCTCTTCAAAACAGTTCCCGTTGCCTTCGTTCCTCCGGGTCTGGCCTCCTCCTCGTCCCCCGAGTCCTCCGCTCCACCCTCGGCGGCCGTGCCTTCAGCCACTATGCCCCGAGTCTGGAACTGCCTTCCTCACTCCCTTCGTCTCGATCCCTCCCTTCCCATTTTCAGGTCTCTGCTGAAGACCTTTCTTTTCGACCGCACCTTTGGTCACCTTCCCCCCCCTCCCCTGGCCCCTCCCCCTGGCTCCTCCCCATCCCTCCTCCCCCTCCCCCTGGCTCGGTCCCAGGATCCGTTACTGTAAAGCGCTCTGAGATGCCATCCGGCGTGGAGGGCACTGTATAAATCCAAGTTGTTGTTGTTGAAAGGCGCCGTGTAAATATAATTTGTTGTTTGTTCTTGTAAAGGGTCTGCAATTGCACAACCATTTGTCTCAGAGGTGAGAGTGATACTGACTGAGCAAGACTGATCCCCTTTGCTGAGTTGGCTCTGACCTCTTACATGTCCCTCAAAGAGCATCACAGCAAATACCTTTTAAGTGTAGTGACTATATTTGGAGACAAATGAAGCGGCCAATTTGCGCACAGCAATGTTCCACAAACAGCCATGGAGTGAATAATCCATTTTCTATTTGGGGGATTGTTGGCCAGGACACTGGGAGAGAGAAGCTCCCTTCTCTTTGAATAGTGTTCCTGGTAACTTTAATGTTCAACTGAAGCAGCACGGACATGATTTTGGTTCAACGTCTCATGCTAAGGACGATTCCTCCAACAATGCAGCACAACCCCAACACTGCATTGATGTGCCAACCAAGACAGTGGGGCTTGAACCCACTACCCTTTGTCTCAGAGGTGAGAGTGCTGCTGAGTGAGCAAGGCTGACAGTTGACCTTACCCACCCCCTTCTCCTTCAAGATGAGTCTCAAAACCCTCCTCTTCAACTATGCCTTTGGTCACCTTCCTTCCCGCCTGCTCGTCACCTTCCCCAAACCCGAACCCCAGCTTGGGTCCGAAACACTGATTGTCCAGGGCCTTGGGATGTCCTCCCCACGGGAAAGGCGCTTTACAAATGTAATTGTGTTGTTGTTGTTCTCTAAGCTGGCTCCAACCTCCTGCATGAACCTCGTCCCTTCCACTATTGGCAACCGTGCTTTCGGCCACTACATCCCGAAACTATCTGCCTCAATCCCTCAGCTTTGCCCATTCCCTGCCTATCTGCAGATCACCCCTGAAGATGTTCCTCTCTCTGATGATCTTCCTCTATAGTCGCCTTGCCTCAGTGTCAAGCTCCGCCAATGTGAAGCACTCTGAGATGCTACCCCACGTGAAGGGCGCTATGTAAATATACAAGTTGTCGCTGTTGACTGAAGATGGCTCTGACATGCATTCTAGAGTGTGATTTTTGTGAGTTAAGCACAAGGACCATGAAGTGAATAGAATCCCCATCGTGAGGTGTAACTTACCTGTGGAATGTGAGAGCGATGACATAGTCAGGAGCTACCGTCAGTCTCCAGTCACACTCCTTACCATGGGGGTAGGGCTCTGGGTAATATGGGGATAAAATGATGCCTGTGGGACCCGTCAGGTTCCCTCCACAAGGAGCTGGAAAAGCAGCAAGAAAATCACACCTCAGATTATTGGCCTTAAAACACTAAACAGCTTTAAATCATCACTGGCAAATGTGAATCTCCGGTCCGGGTTAGTGACAGCCAGGGGGCGGGGCAGGGACAGCCAGGGGGCGGGGCAGGGACAGCCAGGGGGCGGGGCAGGGACAGCCAGGGGGCGGGGCAGGGACAGCCAGGGGGCGGGGCAGGGACAGCCAGGGGGCGGGGCAGGGACAGCCAGGGGGCGGGGCAGGGACAGCCAGGGGGCGGGGCGGGGACAGCCAGGGGGCGGGGCGGGGACAGCCAGGGGGCGGGGCAGGGACAGCCAGGGGGCGGGGCAGGGACAGCAGGGGCGGGGCGGGACAGCCAGGGGGCGGGGCGGGACAGCCAGGGGGCGGGGCGGGGACAGCCAGGGGGCGGGGCGGGACAGCCAGGGGGCGGGGCGGTGACAGGTAGGGGGCGGGGCGGTGACAGTAGGGGGCGGGGCGGTGACAGGTAGGGGCGGGGCGGTGACAGGTAGGGGGCGGGGCGGTGACAGGTAGGGGGCGGGGCGGTGACAGGTAGGGGGCGGGGCGGTGACAGGTAGGGGGCGGGGCGGTGACAGGTAGGGGGCGGGGCGGTGACAGGTAGGGGGCGGTGACAGGTAGGGGGCGGTGACAGGTAGGGGCGGGGCGGTGACAGGTAGGGGCGGGCGGTGACAGGTAGGGGGCGGGGCGGTGACAGGTAGGGGGCGGGGCGGTGACAGGTAGGGGGCGGGGCGGTGACAGGTAGGGGGCGGGGCGGTGACAGGTAGGGGGCGGGGCGGTGACAGGTAGGGGGCGGGGCGGTGACAGGTAGGGGGCGGGGCGGTGACAGGTAGGGGCGGGGCGGTGACAGGTAGGGGGCGGGGCGGTGACAGGTAGGGGGCGGGGCGGTGACAGGTAGGGGGCGGGGCGGTGACAGGTAGGGGGCGGGGCGGTGACAGGTAGGGGGCGGGGCGGTGACAGGTAGGGGGCGGGGC
Organism: Callorhinchus milii; assembly: GCF_018977255.1. Classification (NCBI taxonomy): domain Eukaryota; kingdom Metazoa; phylum Chordata; class Chondrichthyes; order Chimaeriformes; family Callorhinchidae; genus Callorhinchus; species Callorhinchus milii. Next base: position 20,827,651 of record NW_024704751.1, on the reverse strand, counting down.
GGTGACAGGTAGGGGGCGGGGCGGTGACAGGTAGGGGGCGGGGCGGTGACAGGTAGGGGGCGGGGCGGTGACAGGTAGGGGGGCGGGGCGGTGACAGGTAGGGGGCGGGGCGGTGACAGGTAGGGGGCGGGGCGGTGACAGGTAGGAGTGGGAAAAGGAAAGGCACTGAGCAGAGGCACTCCAATAAACAACAGTTTAGAAAACTAATTCATTCAGAAAAAACACTCAAATAAAGTACCTCAGAGATAAAGTTATTAAAACAAAAAATGGAACCGCGAACATCATTAGATTAAATATATCTGTAAATATGCTTTGATGTGAGGCCCCAGTTTTGGATTCCAATTCTTTCCTCTGGAGTCAGTCCTCTCTTCCTGACCCTCTTTTCTGAAGATCATTCAGATTACAGAGAATTAAAGGCAAGCGCTGTGTTTGATTATATTTCCAGGTTCTCTCTCAGTTGCTCGTCACATTGCGGACACACATTAAGCTGTTTGCATTGTTTGAACATCTGTGCGCGATGCGATCTCTGTGGTATTCAGCAATCCCAGAATAGTCATCAACCCTGCAGCTCTGGGGTAGGTTAGAAAGACACAGCCCTACATTAACCAATAATTACTACCCTTTCTGATCCCTCACTTGACCACACGTGGACATAGGTTGAGAGTTCAATGTTGTTAGAATATACACTTTTTGTATACTGCTAGAATCATAATAGATGTTGTGAATGGGTTAACTTTTAAGTTAAGTGTGGGGGGCAACTGGACTGACAGTCATGGGATAGGACACATCTGGTTTTCTCTGTTTTTGAAAGAATAACAGACGGGGGCCGGGGGTCACCTCTTATCAGTAAATGACAACAAGCCACAGAGGTAACGGTCCAAGGTACCAGTCAACACAGGATCTCGACTGAGCAATAAGTCGCTAGATTCTGACAGGGCCGAGCGACAGAAGGCAACCCTCAAGAATAGCAATTAATGAGCAAGTTGCTTAAACTAGAGGGCCTCGGTACCATCCCGGGATACTGATAAGCAGTAACCAGTCACTTAAAAGGAATGATCCCACACCACAAAATAATGAGCACCAGATACAGCCCTAAACTGATCAATCCTCTATCTTAGACAATTAGATCAGATAACAGGGGTCTTAAGGACAATGTGTATGTGTGTGAGGCACGAACACCCCATGAGGTGTTCACGTGAACCCGGCATGATTTCAACCTGGTGATCTAATGTCCACACCATGATTGGATGAACATTGGTATAAAAGTTCCGTTAACTTTGTGTACGGGGCCGTCCCGGGTCGTGGAGACAAGGATACGGGAGATGGGGCCGTCCCGGGCTGCGGAGACAAGGATACGGAGATGGAAGACTGAGAGCTGGAAACACTAAGACTGAGGATATCAGATGGAAGATTGAAAGCTGGAAGCAAGAAGACTGAAAGCATGAAGAATCAACCTTGTGTGCTGGAAAGACACAGTGTTGAACTCTTGAACTCGAGATATCTATAGTGGTGTTATTCTGTTATAAGATCTGTTGATTGTACCATCCTTTGGTCTGACCCATCGGGATATTGGGGAATAACGAACGATTAATAATAAAACAGTTTGATATCTGGTTAAAGGAATTAGCGTTATTTTCTTACAGATTTGGCTGATTTTATTTTCTAACAATGTCAGGATAGACACCAGGGAATTTTTCTTTATCCAGTAGGTGGTTCAGGCCAGGACATTAGGACTCATTTAAAAAACAGCTTGCTGCTGTGATTGGGGGATGGTTGGATCGGTATTCTGGAGGGATGAGATCAGATGGGCTGGATGGCCTTCTTCAGATCTTGTGAATTGTATTATTGCCTTTTGAATGAAGAACTCTGCTTTAACATATCACTGCTCTCAACTCCAGGGATTCTTACAGCACCACAGAAGATTTCCAGCACTCAGAGAGGCCACTCTGTTCGTTGTGTCTTGCTGTTCTCAGATTATTTTTGTCAATATTGCTCTTGCAAAAGCTTAACTTATTTGGTTAAAAACTGCAAACTCTTGCTTGAGCTGTCCACAGCTCACCTCTGCGGACTTGAGGCTTCAGCCAGTGAACGCTGACCATTGATCGAGTGGGAAACCTGGGACTTGGCAACCTGCCTCGGCTTTGTTCTGTTAATATTTAGGTGAATAGACCGAGAATAGCCCTAGAATAATAGACATTTTACTGCACAGAAGGAGACCATTCATCCCATGAAATCGCCGCTCCTGCTAACAATTCCATGAAGGTTTCTACTCTAAACCTCTTCCCTATCATGTCACTACTGGTGCTCGCACCCCCACTGGAGCCCAATAATATCATTCTCCTCTTTCCCCATTACCTTCAATATTATCATTAAAACACTCTGTGTTCTCTCACATACATAATCCTTCGAGACTTCTCCTTTATCTTCTGGTGAGAATCCTCGATTGATTCTCTTGTTACTAACTTGCGGATCAATGTAAGTAATCTCCCTCCAGTCACCCTATCTAGCAGAAGTTTTCAAAAACACTTAACCCCATAAATTTTCTCTGCCTCACTAAAAACTCTCCCAGCTTTTTAAATTGTCATTACCTACCCATACGCTTTCATCCTTGGTATCATCTCAGTGAATCCCTGCTGTGCTCTTTCATCCTTGTAACTCTTTTTCTAACATAGGGAGCCCAGAACTGCACCAAATACTCCAGCTAGGGTCTAACCAATGACTTGTACCAATTAAACAGTAAGTCCTTGTTGTTGTATGGAATGCCCAGACACATAAAATCATGAGGCTTTGAAGGTTCTGACAGCACTTTGATAGCTGGCTGCATGTCTGATTCTGACAGTGATCTTGAAATATTTCACCGACGCAAAGAATGATACAAAACAAAGTAAATCATTTCAGGGCTGGAGGCTGGGCTCCAGGAAGAGGCAAGAAAATTTCACAAGACTCCAAACACAAGACATCAATGCAAACTGATTGACAGCATTTCCGACAGACACTTGCTCAGTCTATCCAACAAACACATGACCACCCCCCGCCCCAAAGTGTCCATCAGAAACCGGGAGGTACTTTGCTACATTGCAAATCGAAAGATCAGAAGATCACAAGATTGGTTTGGATGAAGAAACATTTTCAGCCCATCTGATCTCATGCCTCCAGAACACCCAGCCTACCATCCTCCCATCACATCATCGAGCTGTTTGTTTTTTAATGAGTCCTGGCCTCAACTACCCTTTCTGAAACATGTTCACACGGGCTGCTGCATGTTCCCTGGATCAGTAAATGAGAGAATCAATTCCGTGTTCAACAAAGGAATGAATTCTGCCTTTAAAACGACGGCTCACCGATATGTGGAATTAAACTTGATGCATTTCACTGACTTTGGGAATGAAGTACCTGAAGTTGTTTAAAACTGTTTTGAACTCTCAAATTCATGCAATGAAAATCTAAAACCGAGGCATGTCCGTGAATGATCACTCCCACAGCATTCGGAGGAAAGCTGGAAAAATATTTAAGGTTTGCCGACAAAGGGTAGATTGAGACTATATTTACTTTGCCCGACAACACAATCGACAATCACAAAACTATAATTGGGGTATCTCTCCATGATAATTCAGGCTGGCCGGTAAACAGCTCGCTCGCTCATTCGCTTCTAACACACAGGGATTTGCATTTTTGGGGGATTTCATCCCTCATGTTTATGTCACAGTTCAGTGGGCGTATTGCATTTCTTAAAGATTCGCAAGAGAGCTGTGGATGAAGGAGACCCTTCAGCCCATTTGATCTCAACCTTCCAGAATGACAACTCCACCGCCTTCCCTTTGCAGAGTTGCACTGTTTCCAAATAAAGATTGTGCTTCCAAACCAGGCAATAATAATAGACTGGGAGGAGCCTTTCACCTTCAATTCCTGGCCAGGCACACACTTCCTCTCTCTGCCAGGTCTCAGACACAATCCAAATTTATATTTACACAGTGCCTTCTGCATTGTGAGGACATGACAAGGTGCTTGACAGTCCTGGCTTTCCACTTGAGTTGCGGGTGAGAGCCAAGGTAGGTGGGAAGGGGAAAGACCAAATGTGGGGTCAAAGAGGAAGGTCTTGAGACACCCCTCCAAAGAGATGAGGGAGGGAACAAGATGGAGGGATTCCTGGATGGAGTTCTAGTCAGTGGGGCCAGATAGGCTAAAAATCTGACTGCTAATGGTGCGGCGGATAGGGCAGGGAACATTAAGCATGCTGAGCAGGGGGAGCAGGACGGTTGTTCGGGAAGAGTTGAGGAGTTCAGAGAGGTAGGGTGGCCCAAAACCATGGGTGGATTTAAAGGTGGGGACAACAACAACATTGAATTGTATTTATATAGCACCTTTCACATTGGGAGGACATCCCAACGCACTGGAGAAGGATCTTGAATTTGATCAGTTGGAGGATGGGGAGCCAGTAGATCCAGGCAAGGATGGGAAAGCTGAAGGGTCAGGGCATGGATGTGGAGTTTAAAGGATAGTTGAAAGTCCAACATGAAACTGAGGTTCCACACTAGCTCTGTGTGGTGGAACGTACAACATACATGTGCAAGTCAACTCCATGTCTGCATAAGCACATTAGAATTTTCTAGGCATAAGAAAACCAAGGTGCATCCATTTCGCAGTCCACCATCCTGTCAGTCGCTCGACATGTCGTATCCAATGACATAATTGAGCAGGTGCATGTCGATTGAAGAGGAGAGGACAGAGCCCTGAGGAACTGGAGGGCGCAGGTGACGGGAGGAGAAACCCTCCGTTAGAAGAGACAAGGTGGAGACACTGGAATAGATAAGCTTTTAACCAGGAGAGGACAGAACCACAAAGCTGGAGCTGAGTGGAGGGGGAGGGGGGATGGGGACGGGGGTAGAGTGAACAACAGTGTTGAAAACCACAGCGAGATGAAGATAAAGAAGGAAGCAGAGAGAGCTCTGGTCACAGATGGAGTGAATTTTCGACAAACAGTCATGAAGTCAGTGACCAATTTTATCTGAGAGATTGTTGGCCAGGACACTGGGAGAGAGAAACTCCCTTGCCTTTTCCAAAAGCACCAGTGAAATCTTACCATCCACCTGAACAGGCAGACGGGACATCAGTTTAAAGTTTCAGCTGAAGGACAGCACTTCCGACAATGAAGTCTTGGTATTGGCTGTGAGTTCCAAGTCCCATGATCCAAATGGCACTGGGGATGAGAGAAAGAGTTGTCCTTTGTTGTCAGACAGCTTTCCCAGAGTTTACCCTTAAGAGGAAATCAGATCAGAGCGACAATTAAATGGGGACGTGTTGTTCCCATTAGCTTAATATTGCACTAAGGGGATGAAAATCCTTCTGATCCTGAACAGAGAGATTTTGGTGATATGAGGCTGCAGTGAGAAAATCCCATTACAAACACACATCAACTCACTCGTTGCACTTAGCCTCTCATCTTAATTCCTTAAGGCCTGAAGATGCACTCCCAGTGATATAAGGTGACCTTGCCTGAAATTGCCATGTCCTTTCTCTATTAACATATTTTAACAGCCTGAAATCAAAAGAGTCCGAATGGAGTATGTTGCTTTTTTATAATAAAAACTGGGAATAAAGCTGATGAACCATCGTGCTTCAATGGAACAGAATAAAGAGCAGTGGCTGTACGCTTCCCCTGCAATGCAGCCTTACCAGCAACAGAATAAAGCTGACTTCATCTTCTGAAGGGAAGGTGGATGGAACTCAATTATTATCCAAGCTGCTGGAAGCTGGACAGGCTGTTCCAAGGCTGCATTTGCTTGCCGATCACATCGATGATTCCACGTGCGTTGGCTACTGAATTCTAACTGGGTCAGCAACGTATCTACTGAACAGCGCACATTGTACTGCTGCGCTGTGCTGTGTACAGGACGATTCAAACAACGCTTTGACAAAAAATCTCCCAATTTGGCTTTACCCAACTTGAAGGGCACTATATAAATGCAAATTGTTGTTGTTTCCACAGGTGTGTATGCATGGGTGTGCACCTGTGCAGTTCTGTGTTTATGTACATGTGGTTGTGTGCGGTGCAATGCGTGAGGTATGTGTGCAATTGTGTGCATGCAGTTTTGTGCATGTGTCTGTGTGTGTATGTGTGTGTGTGCATACTGTGTGCATGTAGTTTCTGTGTGTGTGTGTGCATGTTGCTTCTGTGTGTGTGTATGTGTGTGTGCATGTAGTTTGTGTGTGTGTATGTGTGTGTAGTTTCTATTGGCATGTGTGCATGTAGTTTCTGTATGTGTGCGTGTGTGTAGTTTCTGTGTGTGTGTGCATGTAGTTTATATATGTATATAGTTTCTGTATGTGTATAGTTTATATGTGTGTGCATGTAGTTTCTGTGTGTGTGTATGTGTAGTTTATATGTGTGTGCATGTAGTTTCTGTGTGTGTGTTTGTGTGTGTGTGTGTATGTAGTGTGTGTATGTATGAAGCTCCGAACAGAAAAACCTCCAAGCCTTGCCGTCAGCTCCCCAGTGCTGTCCTGATCATTCCCAGGACTGTGTGAGCACAGAGACCTTTAATAGCTTCACTGCTGTGAAACCCGGTCAGGGGGGAGGAAGTAGTTGTTCCCCGAGTGATAGCAGCTGGTATCTGATGAAGTGTGAGCCAGGCACCAGCGCAACAAGTACCTCAGCCCCAAACTCCCCCTAATCTTAGATTTTCAGCCACTACCTCTGGGCTCACTGCCTTAATCCCTCCACCGTACCCCTCTTCATCTATCTTTAAATCTCACTTTAAGATCCATTTCTTCATCCCCCCCTTTCTCTCATTGGAGATGTACGGTGATAGCCTACAGGACGCAGCCTGTTTCTGCTGCTGTTACTGTTACTGCTATAGCCTGATTTCACTTGCACACTCACTCACAGCACAACACACACACAACACAAGCACAACACACAACACGCACACAACACAAGCTCAACACACAACACGCACACAACACAAGCTCAACACACAACACACACTAAACACAAGCTCAACACACAACACAAGCTCAACACACAACACGCACACAACACAAGCTCAACACACAACACACACTAAACACAAGCTCAACACACAACACGCACACAACACAAGCTCAACACACAACACGCACACAACACAAGCTCAACACACAACACACACACAACACAAGCTCAACACACAACACACACTAAACACAAGCTCAACACACAACACACACACAACACAAGCTCAACACACAACACACACTAAACACAAGCTCAACACACAACACACACACAACACAAGCTCAACACACAACACGCACACAACACAAGCTCAACACACAACACACACTAAACACAAGCTCAACACACAACACACACACAACACAAGCTCAACACACAACACACACTAAACACAAGCTCAACACACAACACACACACAACACAAGCTCAACACACAACACACACACAACACAAGCTCAACACACAACACACACTAAACACAAGCTCAACACACAACACACACTAAACACAAGCTCAACACACAACACGCACACAACACAAGCTCAACACACAACACGCACACAACACAAGCTCAACACACAACACGCACACAACACAAGCTCAACACACAACACACACTAAACACAAGCTCAACACACAACACACACACAACACAAGCTCAACACACAACACGCACACAACACAAGCTCAACACACAACACACACACAACACAAGCTCAACACACAACACGCACACAACACAAGCTCAACACACAACACACACACAACACAAGCTCAACACACAACACGCACACAACACAAGCTCAACACACAACACACACACAACACAAGCTCAACACACAACACACACACAGCAGTATGTGCAGCAGATTCCAAGACGCTATCTGGCGTGAAGGGCACTGTGTAAATGTTAGTTGTTGTTGGTGTGTCTTAAAAATTCAAGGTGGTGCAGGATTGTGGGAAGGTCTTCCATTCAGACTTCATTGGAAAACCGTTAAACAACAGAGCTGAAAAAGAGAATCGTTATCCAGAATCTTTGTAGTTTTCAGTGCATTTCATGAATTTTTGATGCACTTATTGAATTTGGCAGGACTCCAAGACAGCAGGTGGAGATGAGATACTATTCTTCTCTTCCTTACACCCTGGAGAAAGGGTCCGAGGAGATGTCAATATTGCCTAAATTCTTCTCCATTTCTGCCTGTCGAATCGCTAATTACAACTCACTAAAAATCACAAAGTCATGTTGTACTGAACCATTTGTTAAATGCTCAATGAATGGCTGGCATCCCGACTCAACACTTACAGGAAAGACACCAGTGGTCCTCATTTTATAGTTACCTCCCTCCGCCTCGCAACCTCCGTGTGTGCTGATTATCACCTCCTGCCTTGATTTCTCAAATGCACTCAGCGCCAGTCTCCCTGGTTCCAACTATTCATCAGGTCCAAAAAATACAAAACTCACCCGAGTCCTCACGACAACAGCATTTATATAGTGCCCCTCCTGCAGGGTAGCATCCCCTCCCCCACAGCAAACTCTGCAGCCCCAGCACCACTCCGAACCTTGCCAGCTTCCTTCCACTGCCTCCCGGTCTCCAGAAGAATCAACTTGAAGACCCCCACCTATAAATTCCCTTTATTGAGCTAACACAGTGTTGCTGCTCATCTCCCGACCGCTCTGCACCACCCCTGCCAGCCAAGCCTTCAGCCCCGATGCCTCTGAATTCCCCACCTCAATCCCTCTGTCCCACTCGCCCCCCTTTATATCTTTGAAGCCCCCTTGAAGGTCTACCTCTTCAACTGCACCTGTGGTCACCTCCCCTCCTCCTTGTGCAGTGTTTATCCGCTCCCGTTTTTCCTGGATGGGGGGAGGGGAGCACTGAGGATCGGGAATGAAATACCTTTGCACGTGGGCGGGTCGGGCGACCAGAAGAATCTGTTGTCGATCTGAGAGCAGGTGATGGTCGCGTGGCCCTGTAATGCATAGCCAGGGTCGCACTGGAAGGTCACCGCGTCGCCCGGCTCCCTGCTCTCTCCACTCCGGCTGCCGTTCTGAGGGACCCCGGGGTCGTTACACGAGGTGGCTGTGGAAACTGAAAGAATTTGTCACATTAAAGCTTCCGCCTCAACTGGGCACAGTGACCTATAATGAGGACACTCGCTGTCCCGGTCAGTGAAGCACACACACTGGGTCACACACACACACACTGGGTCACACACGCACACACTGGGACACACACACACTGGGTCACACACGCACACACTGGGTCACACACGCACACACTGGGACACACACACACTGGGTCACACACGCACACACTGGGACACACACACACTGGGTCACACACGCACACACTGGGACACACACACACACACACTGGGACACACACACACACACTGGGACACACACACACACACACTGGGTCACACACACACACACTGGGACACACACACACACTGGGACACACACACACACACACACACTGGGACACACACACACACATTGGGTCACACGCGCACACATTGGGTGACACGCACACACTAGGACACGCGCACACACTGGGACACGCGCACACACTTGGACACGTGCACACACACTGGGACACACGCACACACACTTGGACATGCGCACACACACTTGGACACACACACTGGGACCACACACACACTGGGACACGCACACACACACTAGGACACACACACACACTGGGACACACGCACACACTGGGACACACACACACACTGGGTCACGCACACACACTGGGACACACACACACTGGGACACACACACTGGGTTACGCACACACACACACTGAGACACACACACACTGGGACACACACACACACATGGTCACACACACACACACACACTGGGACACACACACTGGGTCACACACACACAGGGACACACACACACACACACTGGGATACACACACACACACTGGGTCACACATGCACACAGGGTCACGCACACACACACAGGGTCACGCATGCATATACACGCGCGCACAAGGTCATGTGCACATACCCACACACACACACACACACACACACACATACATTTAAACATAATCTATTTGATTTGATTAAACCACCTGATAGCATAATAATAATAATAAACAAGAAGATTTTTCACTTGATACAGTGCTTTGTCGAAACATTTCAAAATCTCCCCAGAATTTACCGGGGAATCGAATGGCCTTGTATTTTGTAGGCCACAGAATCCCACTTCATATAAGGAGTGAAGACCCGGGCGTTTTCTTCACAAACAAAATTAACTTGTGAAAGAGCATCTCCAGTAAACCGCGAGGAACGTGAACAGAATGAGGCCACATCACAAGCTGACATGCCCTGCGCAGTAATTAATGGCTCTCCGTTGTCTTCGTTGCACTAATTAAACAACACAGCTGTGCGATTGGACCATCCCTTTTGCTCTTCATCACAGCACTTTTCATTATGTTTGTCTCAGGAGCCTGAACGCAGCAGTGAGCCATCGCGTTTGACAATACACAGTGTTCACAGCAAAACTAAAATGACAAAATATTTTTCTCTCAGGATTTTACTGTAAAGTGCACTTAAGAAAAAGAAAACGCAAGAACTGGGACTGAATCTTAATAATTATTAATTGATACATAATAACAATTTTAATTTCAATAATAACAAGCCTTGCATTTGATATAGCACCCTTCTACTGTGCGCAATTGGCTGCCGCGTTCGCCCACAAATATACAGTCAATTCACTTTACAGTGTGTTCTGTGAAGCGCTTTGGGACGTCCTCCCGACGTGAAAAGCGCTATATCAAATGCAAGGATTATTATTATTATTATTATTATTATTGTTGACCTCGGGAGGACATCACAAAGTGCTTCTCAGGATTTACTGTGAAGTGTAGTAACTGTGTAATTTGTAGGTGAACGGGATAGCCAATTCGCGCGCAGCAATGTTCTGCAAATAGCTACGAAGCAAATGACTGATTTAATCTTCGGGATTGTTGGCCAGGACCCAGGGAAAGAAATTCTCTTCTCTTTTTGAATAATACCACAAGATCCTTAATGTCCACCTGAATCAGGCAGAGAGGGCACCTTGGTTTAACATCTCATCTGCAGGACAGCACCTCTGATCAGGGAGCTCTCCCCCAGCACAATACTGGAGCACAGCCATTATCCAACTCAATGTGAGTTTAATTTATATCGAGATACACTGAATGATATGCAGCTGCTGTTGAAAGGCTGTAATGTTAATATCTGTTCTTTTATGTGTTAAAATCAAAGCGTTTCGATATAGATTACACAGTACGGCTCCTCACAAGTTTCAATTTTAGCTTGTTCTTTTCCTTTTGTTTCCCTTGAGGTCAATTTCGAGGAATTCCATTTAAATTCAATGGGATCAAGTGTGTTTCAGAAGAAGCTGTAAGTGAGCCAGTCTGTGAAGAGAGTTCAATCCCTGTTAAACGTTCCCGTCACTCATTCTCTTTAAGAGCCAATTCTTTGCACATGAATTTCCTGCGTTTTGTGAGGGTGATGGGTCACATGCCATGGTTTGATCTTTTTTTTAAAACAAATCATTTTGAAATACGCTCCACGTAGTTTACCTTTATTCTAATAATTTTACCAATTTGGAAAATTGTTTCATAATCTGGAGACATCATTACACACACACACACATATATACAAACACACACACAGGTATGTACACACACACACAGGTATGTACACACACACACAGGTATGTACACACACAAGTGTTAATGTTGAAAAGATGTAATTCGCTGGACTAGAATATGTTAATATTTCTTTTGAAGATTAATAATGAAATTGCAGCTTCTCTCAGACTCAGATCGTCTGAACTTATTAAAGTTATGGAATCTGTGCAGGTTGTCATTACCATAATTATCAGCCGTTCACAACCAAGTCTTCCAAATCGCTCAGTAAAGTCAGCTTCACCACCAAACCATCCCCTCCATGGACATTAGAATCCCCCTGTGCTGAAGTGGAATCCCACCCATGGTCTCGCCTACCCTACCTTCGCGATCCTGTGACCTCCATGATCTCCGCCCTGGCCTCTCCCTTCGCTCAACTTCAGGTCCCGGGCCCGATCTATTCCACCCAAAGTCCCTCTGTCACGCCCCTCCCTTCCTACTTGTAAAGCCTGCTTTAAGACCTTTACTTTTGACTTGTTCTCCCAGACCCTCACCCTTCTCAGCTCCCTCCACCCCCATCTTGGTCTCCCAGTCTGCTTCGTGAAACGCTTTGAGACATTCTCCTGATGTGAAGGGCGCTGTTCCAATGTGAGTTGTTGCAAACCTTCAGATCCAATATCCTGCCATCAGGTGCAAGTGTTTGCTGTTAACATGTGTCCAAGGTTAAAGGCTGCCACAATAATAATAATAATCCTTACATTTGATATAGCGACTTATCACGTTCTCAAGATATCTCAAAGCGCTTCACAGAATATACTGTAAAATTAATTGACTGTATATTTTGTGCCTAGATTTACTCTAATTTTTTAGCATTTCAGGGCGGACAGAATTTGGCAAAGTATTGAATTCAGCCTCAACATTGCAGTTGGTTTCCGCTGTTCTCAAAAGAAACTTTAGAGAAATGACTTCCAGGTTAAGGCCGTGTTTCAGACTTTGCCACATTCTGGACTCTGAAATGCTAAGAAAATGCAAGAACTGTAACTGAATCTAAGGAAGTCTCAATAAATAACAATGATTTCCACAAAAATATCTTTGACGTCTCAAAGCACTTCATAGGATTTACTGTAAAGTGTAGTGGCTGGGTATTTTGTGGATAAATGCAGCAGCCAATTTGCACATTGCAGTGTCCCACAAACATCCATGAAGTGACTGATCATTTTTATCTGGGTGATTATTAGCCAGGACACTGGGAGAAACTTGCTTCTGTTTTCAAACAGCTCCATGGGATCTTTAATGTCCAACTGGACAGGCACTTTGGTTCAAAGTCTCAAAGAGATAACCAATCCTTAGGCAAGTTTCCTTAATCCACACTCCTCTGTTTACCTAGCAGTAAGTAGGAACCCGGTTGTTGAGTCGATTGGCAGATCGCTTACACTTTTAAAAAATATTTAATAACAAAATAATAATAAATTGGTCACTTGAATCCATGCCTGCTTGTAGGACGCTGCTGTGTGCAATTGTCTGCCGCAGTTTCGCCCACAAAATATAGTCAATTCACTTGACAGTATACTCTGTGAAGCGCTTTGAGGCGTCTTGAAGACGTGATAAAGTGCTGTGTCAAATACAAGGCTTATTATTATTATGATAATCTGGAGGGCGATGCGGACACGTACCTGAGAACTGAATGGCAAAGCCTTGTTTGCTGGTGAAGAAGTCGGTGTTGAACTGGAGGCTGATGGAGTTGAAGGTGCTGTGGACGTCGGGAGGGAGCACGGAGCCACTCAGCTCTTTCAGCAGAATTCCGCTCTCCACAGCCCCGTCCCACAGCTTCAGCACGTCGTGGATGGCTTCGGTGTGGAAAACAATGAAGTGAAGGCTGGAGGAAGGAAAAGAGGGAACGGAGGCGTAAAACTGGGAGATAGTTCCACATCAACAAAAACAAGAAGACAGCCCACCACACTTACAATAGTGCCATTCACTCACAGGAACAGGAGTAGGCCATTCGGCCCCTCAAGCTTCTGAAGGGAACAGATAATGTACAACAACAACTTATATTTATATAGCGCCCTCCAGGCTGAGCGGCATCCCAGAGCGTTTAATGTAAACCACGGTAAGCTGTTTTATGTGCTGGACAGTACATCCAGAAGACACGGTCTGCGATTCGATGGGGGGGGGGGGGTAAATTCAGAACAAATCTGCGGAAACACTACTTCAGTGAGCGAATAATAAATTTATGGAACAGGCTCCCTAGGGAGACAGACGGTGGAAGCAGAATATGTTGTATGTTTCAAGAACAAATGAGATAGATTTCCGCTAGAAAATAATATCTTGGGATACAGTATATAGTTTGGGACACGGCATGTCAAGCGACTGCCAGGATAGTGGAAGGCGAACGAGATGGACCTTGGTGTTCTTTCGCCAGCAAATTCATATGCTCTTATATTCTTACTAGCTGTACCCGTTGCAGCTTCGCTTGCAACTAGTTTAATTTCATCGACTTTCTCTCTTTTGTCTGGCATTTTTATTTGTCCTTGAAAGGCTTGATCTTCGCTTCTTAGGTATCTTTATCTGTTAAGATTAAGAAAATGTACTGTTGAACTCGTTAGCATCCCTTGTTCACACATTTGCACACATATCCTTTTGGGAGGACTCCTGGTTGGAATCCATACATGTGTGATGAATTTGTTTAGGTCACGACAGGAGATTTCCCCCAAACGTATGTCCATGACAATCCCCCATGCAAGAGCTTTCCGGTGAGGTATAAATCATGTCTCTATGTCAATCAGACAGTCAAACACACAGGCAGACATTTTTATTTATTTATTTACAGGCAGTCTTTATTAGTATAGATAAACATTTTCCGCCATTCTTTTAGATGACTAATAATAATAATAATTATTAGATGATGACTAATCTGTACCTCAACTCCAATTACTCTCCTTTGCCTTATATCCCTTAATACTCTGACTTAACAAAAATCTATCAACAACAACAAGATTCCATTTATAGAGCGCCTTTCACATCGGGAGGACGTCCCAAGGCGCTGTACAGTTGGGTCAGGACCCGAGCATTGGGGGGGAAATGGTCAGGGTGAGGGGAGGGAAGGGAGGGAGCGAGGAGGAGGTAGAGAGTCGAGAGGGGAGCTGAAGGCACGGTCAAAGAAAACCTCAGTCTTGAAAATGTGATGGATCCAGCATCCACAGCCTTTTAGTAGAGAGTTCCAGATTTCCACTGCCCATTGTGTGAAATACTGCCTCCTGATTTCACTCCTAAACAGTCCAGCTCTAAATTTAAGATTATGCCCCTTTGTTCTTGATTCCCTCACCAGAGAAAATATTTTCTCTGTAGTTGCCCGATCAAATCCCTTTACCATTTTAAACACCTCAATCAGATCGCTCCTCAGCCTTGCAGACAAAATACAAGCTAAGTTTAAGGAAACTGCCCTCATTTGTTAAACCTTTAAGCCCTGGTATCACTCAGGCAAACATCTCTGGGGGTCTACTCTTATTGTGCACCCTATGGACAGGATCACACAGAAAGATCTTGTCACTGAGCTATCTTTTCCCTTCAGGTATTCTCACCCAGCCATTATTCTTTCCCTGAAAACCCTCCCGTGAACCCCCCAGCCCCCTCTTTTTTCCTGTCAGATGCCCCCACTAGGCATATGCAAAACTTTAAATGGTCCCCAGGCTCAACCACCAATGGGGGGGGTGGGGTGGGGCAAGGGGTGCCCCAGTCTCTACCAAAAGCCTCATAAATTCAGGGGTTGTTACATAAATCGGGACACAGTTTCATTTGCAGCTCAACTTCTAGTTGTTTGTTAAATGCCCTCCAGCATGGCTTCCTGATAACATACTCCAACTGCTGATTATCGTCTGCCTAAAGATATTCTGTTTGCTGTGATCGTCCATGAGATAAACAGTCAGTGCCGTTTAGGATGGTCTCCTGACATGAAAGGCTCTGTACCAAATGTAAGGATTATTATTACCCTCAGCTTGCCCTTCACAGCCAGGAACTTATATCCTACTGCCTTGGCTTAGCTGAATATATTCCAAGTTTACCTTTCGCTCTCCCGATAAGCATCCGAAATGCCTGTGTAAGATCCACTCTGAGACATTGGTGTTTGAGACTGAAGAGCTCAGTGTCGAATGATAGGGATCAGCCTCACTGTTCTCTTCTCCAGCTTTCATCCTTTACAGGACACAAGCCTGGCCGTCTCTTCATCTCTATGTAACACAACTCTCTGGGTCTTAGCCTGTGTACAGGCCGCTCCCAGTCATCGCTCATCCTTTGTGTGGAATGTGAGAAGAAATAGAATAAGGATGAGAGAATTCAAGCCACATAGGGTGTAAATAAGAGTTTGATACAGTTTGAAGAGAGTAAGCTGCAGGGATCATCAGCAAATATAATCTCACTGATCAGGAGAGGGGCTGGATTTATTTGGGGGGTCTATTCCTTTCACTGCCATATTGTCAGTTTAATCAATTGCACATCCGCACGCACATTGAGAGATGGATTGAGTCTGTCAGGGTTGTCAGTCCATTAAATTGTCGCTCGCCATCAGCTAAACATCTCACTGGAGTGGAGCGCTCAGCCAAAAGAGGAGCCAGATATTATTTATTTATCAGGCGCCAGTTTCCATGGAGACCACGTACTCTGTGGATAGACTCTCCCGATCAGCTTTCTTGCAACAATTTATTGCTTGGATGTCTGTGTGTGTGTATGTGAGTCTGTGTGTGGGTGTGTGTGAGGGTATGTTGGAACGTGTGTATGTGAGCATGTGTGTATGAGGGTGTGTGTGTGTGAATATGTGAGGGTGTGTATATGTGTGTTTGAGGGTGTATGTGAGGATGTGTGTGTGTGCATGAGTGTGTGTGAGGGTGTGTATTTGAGTGTGTGAAAGTGTGTGTGAGGGTGTACGTACGTAGGTGAGTGTGTATATATGAGGGTATATATGTTTATGTGTGTATGAGTCTGTGTGAGGGTGTGTATGTGAGTATGCGAGTGTGTGTGTTTGTGACCATGTGTGTCAGGGTGTGTTTGTGAGTATGTGTGTGTGTGATCATGTGTGTGAGTGTGTGTGTGTCAGGGTGTGTTTGAGTATGTGTGTGTGTGATCATGTGTGTGAGTGTGTGTGTGTCAGGGTGTGTTTGTGAGTATGTGAGTGTGTGTGTGATCATGTGTGTGAGGGTGTGTATGTGAGTGTGTGTGTCAGGGTGTGTTTGTGAGTATGTGAGTGTGTGTGTGATCATGTGTGTGAGGGTGTGTATGTGAGTGTGTGGGTGAGTATGTGAGTGTGTGTGAGTGTGAGGGTGTGTGTGAGAGTATGTGAGTGAGTGTGTATGTGAGGGTGTGTGTGCGATTGTGAGTGTGTGTGTGAGTGTGAGGGTGTGTGTGTATGTGAGGGTGTGTGTGTGTATGAGGGCAGATCTGTGTGTGTGATTGTGAGTGTGTGTGTGAGTGTGTATGTGAGGGTGTGTGTGTGAGTGTGAGGGTGTGTGTGTGTATGTGAGGGTGTGTGTGTGATTGTGAGTGTGTGTGTGAGTGTGTATGTGAGGGTGTGTGTGTGAGTGTGAGGGTGTGTGTGTGATTGTGTGTGTGAGTGCGTATGTGAGGGTGTGTGTGTGAGTGTGAGGGTGTGTGTGTGTATGTGAGGGTGTGTGTGTGATTGTGAGTGTGTGTGTGAGTGTGTATGTGAGGGGGTGTGTGTGAGTGTGAGGGTGTGTGTGTGTATGTGAGGGTGTGTGTGTGATTGTGTGAGTGAGTGTGTATGTGAGGGGGTGTGTGTGATTGTGAGTATGTGTGTGAGTGTGAGGGTGTGTGTGTGTATGTGCATGTGTGTGAGTGTGAGGGTGTGTGTGAGTGTGTATGTGCATGTGTGTGAGTGTGAGGGTGTGTGTGAGTGTGTATGTGAGGGTGTGAGTGTGTATGTGAGGGTGTGTGTGTGAGTGTGAGGGTAGGGTGTGTGTATGTGAGTGTGTGTGTGATTGTGAGTGTGTGTGTGAGTGTGTATGTGAGGGTGCGTGTGTGAGTGTGAGGGTGTGTGTGTGTGTATGTGAGGGTGTGTGTGTGATTGTGTGAGTGAGTGTGTATGTGAGGGTGTGTGTGTGATTGTGAGTGTGTGTGTGAGTGTGAGGGTGTGTGTGTGTATGTGAGTGTGTGTGTGATTGTGAGTGTGTGTGTGAGTGTGTATGTGAGGGTGTGTGTGTGTATGTGAGGGTGTGT
Organism: Callorhinchus milii; assembly: GCF_018977255.1. Lineage (NCBI taxonomy): Eukaryota > Metazoa > Chordata > Chondrichthyes > Chimaeriformes > Callorhinchidae > Callorhinchus > Callorhinchus milii. The sequence goes on along the minus strand of NW_024704751.1, from coordinate 20,809,794 downwards.
GTGAGTGTGAGTGTGTGTGTGTGAGTGTGAGGGTGTGTGTGTGTATGTGAGTGTGTGTGTGATTGTGAGTGTGTGTGTGAGTGTGTATGTGAGGGTGTGTGTGTGAGTGTGAGGGTGTGTGTGTGAGTGTGAGTGTGTGTGTGAGTGTGAGGGTGTGTGTGTGAGTGTGTATGTGAGGGTGTGTGTGTGTGAGTGTGTATGTGAGGGTGTGAGTGTGTATGTGAGGGTGTGAGTGTGAGTGTGAGGGTGTGTGTGTGATTGTGAGTGTGTGTGTGAGTGTGAGGGTGTGTGTGTATGTGAGGTGTGTGTGTGTATGTGAGGGTGTGTGTGTGATTGTGAGTGTGTGTGTGAGTGTGAGGGTGTGTGTGTGTATGTGAGGGTGTGTGTGTGATTGTGAGTGTGTGTGTGAGTGTGAGGCTGTGTGTGTGTATGTGAGTGTGTGTGTGATTGTGAGTGTGTGTGTGAGTGTGTATGTGAGGGTGTGTGTGTGAGTGTGAGGGTGTGTGTGTGTATGTGAGTGTGTGTGTGATTGTGAGTGTGTGTGTGAGTGTGTATGTGAGTGTGTGTGTGATTGTGAGTGTGTGTGTGAGTGTGAGGGTGTGTGTGTGTATGTGAGTGTGTGTGTGATTGTGAGTGTGTGTGTGAGTGTGATTGTGAGGGTGTGAGTGTGTATGTGAGGGTGTGTGTGTGAGTGTGAGGGTGTGTGTGTGTATGTGAGGGTGTGTGTGTGTATGTGAGGGTGTGTGTGTGTATGTGAGGGTGTGTGTGAGTGTGAGGGTGTGTGTGTGTGAGTGTGTATGTGAGGGTGTGAGTGTGAGGGTGTGTGTGTGTATGTGAGGGTGTGTGTGTGATTGTGAGTGTGTGTATGAGTGTGTATGTGAGGGTGTGTGTGTGATTGTGAGTGTGTGTGTGAGTGTGTATGTGAGGGTGTGTGTGTGAGTGTGAGTGTGTGTATGTGAGGGTGTGTGTGTGATTGTGAGTGTGTGTGTGAGTGTGTATGTGAGGGTGTGTGTGTGACTGTGAGTGTGTGTGTAAGT